>NC_133580.1:824334-1124334 GCF_964106895.1 Numenius arquata
ACCAGCTGTAGGGACTGTGGAGTGGGAGTTTAGGCTGGAGGGATTTGCAGAACAGCTTCTCCACGTCCACAAACTCTTCCTCCCTCATCCATAGTCATCCTCTACATGGGGCTGAGGGGGGCTCATTGGTCTGCAGACCCCTGACCACTGCTGTGGTCTGGACAGAGAGGAGAGCACTGTCTGATATTGCCCTCCCAGGGTCTGCCTTTTCTGTTCAGAGCTGCTCAGTGAAGTCTGGGAAATGGGGACTTGAAGGGATCATGAGTTTAGGATTCATCCAGACCAGTTGTGAGGGCAGTTGTGGGAGGGAAATAGCCCAACAAGACCTGACACCTGCATGAGGTTCACCCCTGCTGGGGCTGCAGCCCTGGGGATGAGGGGGAGACTTCATTCCTACAGGCAACAGTGTCTTTGTGACCCCAGTGACGATCGGGTGCCACGGTCCTATTGTGGAATGGACAGTTTGCTTATAAGCCCCCCAGAAACGCCTGTGGTTTGTGGAGCTGTCCTGATATCACAGACCCATCCCTTGGCCCTGCAAAACATCACGAGATTGGCTTAAAAATCAAGATGCAGCTCACAGCAGATCCTTGTTTTTCGTCGCTGCTTTTGGAGGCTGACTGAGTCATGCTCACAAGCCTCTTTTGCCAGACATCAGGGCTAGCAGCTCCGCTGAAATAATTAAATGAGCGTGGAGGTTCTCATGTGAACCCAGGAGCTGATGGTTTAACTGGTGCCCCAGAGGTGGCAGCCCGGGGGTGAGGAGTCAGACTGGGCAGCCCAGGCACAGGGAGCGCAGAAAACTGCAGTGTGCGGGAAGGATCCTAAACTGGGGCTGGTGCACAAAAAAACAGAGGGACAGGAGGTCCATCTTCCAATTTTAGTCCCCTCACTGACATGCTCTTTCCTCTGGACACCTCACTCTTCCCCTAGACTTTGTCCACGGTGGCTCCGGAGTGCTGATGCACCAAGCCGTGGGGCTGCTGCTCTTCCTGGGGTTCCTACCATGTCCCTACAAGCAACGTCTCAGCCCCTGGCTCCGCAGCCAACTGCATTTTAACGTTCTCCACCAGTGGTCTGAAGAAGCGATTCTTTCCCCTGGCTGGAGACCTGCTCACCCGGGCGCTCCCTTGGTATCTCCCTCTCCATGTTCCTGGTGCTCGGGAAGCGGCTGAGGTCAAGGATAAAATTGTTTTCCTGAAATGAAACTCAAACTCCAAATTCTCCTGGGCGGTTTCTGAAGGATTTGTTTCCTGTATCCACTTCCCCTGTGCCTTGCTGTTATCCGTAAGGACATTTGCATGAAACAGTAGGATCTCAGTCTTTTGATGTGCAATTATCATCTGCAGAAATGACTAATCAATTAAGGACAGTCACTACCAGGCTTTCTATTTATTTCTTTCTCATTGAAACCAGAGCAAATGTGCCCTTTCTCACAGGAAAAAATGCTGGTTTTTTCCAGCCATCACTGCTGAAAATTTCCCGACGGATCTGAAAATTACAACATGCCCTTCGTGGTCCCCACTGTTGCCACCATCGGCACTGAGCTGGCCGTGCCGCTGGCAGCGAGCAGTCAGAGGAGCAAGCCCATGTCACTAGTGCTGCCAGCTCAGTGGTGACAGCAGGAGTGGGGACATGCCAGGAATGGCTCGGGTGGCACTTGGAGAGCAGCTCAGGCAGGATAAAGGTGCCCAGAGGTGGGAGCAAGCAGGAAGATGTTTCATCCTAAAGGGGGTCCACCACGAGATGGTTCAGCTCCAGGAGAATGTAGACTTAAGCTGTGGGTCTGGACCACCTCTGGGCTCGGGGGAATTTGGATGTGAAGGGTCCAGCCTGTCTTTAATCACCAAGCACCATGTGGGATTCTTGGGCAGGAGGGCTGGGTTGTCTCTCCCAGACACATCTGGTGATGTTGGCATCTCCTCCTGTCAGGAGTGTCCCCATTTCTCTGTGCGATGACGCCCCAGAGGTTGTCCCCTGACTCCATTACAGGGAGCCGGGGTTGGGGTGGGCATGGATGGATGGATGGGCAGTGGGGGGCAGCTCCGGCTGGGCTGGGGAGGGATCAGGGGCTGGGCAGTGGGGAGGAGCTGCTGGAGGGACACAGGGTGGTGACAGTGTTGGTAGGAGGGAGAAAAAGCATAAAAGCGGAGTCAACAGAGGGAATGAGGCTGCCCTGAGGCTGCCAGCACAAACCACCTTACCCTGATGTTCGTGGGGACGGTGCCTGACTCCTGTGCTTTGATGGCTTCAGGGTGTTGTTGTCCCAGAGATATGGGGGCACCTCCAAGGAGACAGCGCTGTCCCAGATGAGAGGGTGACCACGGGTCTGGACCAGGAGGTTCTGCTCTACGGGACTGAGGCATCTCTGCGTGTGTTTGTGTGCATGAAATGAGGGTCCAGGAGGTCCTGGGTTCCCACCCTCATCCTGCCTGAGAGAGTTCCCCAGAAAAAGAGAGAAACACCCGTCCTGGCCAGACAAGCCCCCCAGTCCAATTCACTGTATGACACCTGAACTTGCCCAATGCTCATCAACCGAAGGGGCAAATGATCTTCAGAGCAATGAGCCAAGGCACAGAGGGGGTTCAGGGGCCTTGCACTTGCCACCTAGTAGGTAATGGTGGCCAGATGCACTGGGGAAGGAGGTTTGCAGGAAGCCTTTCAGCTGAGCGTGCTGGGCACCACCGCTCCCCATCCTGCCCTGAGCATCCTGAGGAGCAGAGGGGAGGTTCCCACTGCAAAGACTGAGTTCCTCATCCTTTTCTCCTCCACCTTCTCACACCATTGCGGCTCCCAGGAGCTCTGCGCGACCCTGACAAGGGGCACGGAGCTGGGGGTTGGCCCCAAGGAGAGAGGAGGAGGAGAGGAAGCTGAAAGAGAAGCAGAGCTGTTTTGTAACAGCCGGCCCCAGGGGAGAGATCACACTGCACCGGAGAAGAGCCTCCCGAGAGGTGCGGCAGGCGCGGAGGTGACCAAATGAATTGACACTAGGCAATTCTCACCGGAGCTAAAGAGACAAAGTAATTGAAAATAAATGAAGGAACATGACACCTGGCTGGCGGATCAGTTATCTATAGCATACCTTTCCTGAAATAACTGCCTCCTGAACATCATATGCTGAGGCAAAACCAAGGAGATGCACATGTAAAATAGGCCACTCCAGTAGGGACCTGGAGGCCCCTTTATTTTTAATGGAAGCTGTCAAAAGGGTTAATTAGATGGTGCACAGCAGTGCCCTCTGTCTGGGGTACCAGCTCCCCCGGCCACCAATGGGTCTTGCGTACTAAGTGTAAGATGCCCCATCTTTCTTGTCCTTGGGCAAACACTTGGGTCATGGACCAATGCAAGCGGGGGCTTTCCTGGCTCTCCAGCCTCAGAGGAACATCCTGACACCCTGGGGAGAGCCAGGATGGGGTGCTTTCACCCCTCGGGGCTTTAGGTAATTAGGGTAAGGAGGGAGTCATCAACTCGTCTGAGCTCAAAAACACCCCCAAAAGTCTCCTAAGAGGATCACAAGCTACTGACCCCAAACTGGTAGTCTGCAAGGATCAGTCAGAAGTGCTTTTGTCACTGATGGGACATAGCTTTTTTTCCTGCAGAGCCTGGGAGGGGCTCTCCCCGCCCCTGCAGAGAGGTGGAAGCAAAGGTAAGGAGAAGGGAAGGTCTGGGTGGCACTGGTTTGGGTGGTGGTGCCAGCACCAGGGGTCAAACTCTTCAACCAGCAGCCAAACCCATGCTGATCAGATCACACCTCTGGCCCTTTCCATGGCTCACCAAGGGTGTGGGTCAATCACACCTTCCCCCTGCAGACCCCGGGGGTATGGGAGGTGCTCAGCACCTTGGGCAACCAGGGGGTTTAGCAGGATTTGGCTGCTGAGTTCAGAGCCCAGTGGCCCAGGCAATGCAGAGTGGTGGCCAGTGGCATGGCTACACTCTGTCCTGCACTCCTTGAAGGTTGATAGCGATGACACCATCAGCCTGGTCCTGCCCCATGGTCCCTGGCAGCCTTGTTCAGCCAGGAGGCAGCACTGGACGCCATGGGGACAGGACCCACGGCAGCAAACCGAGAAGATCCTGCAGGTATTTGGTAGCCAGGGGTGAGCAGTTTTGGTTTAGACGCGACTCCTGGGTTTTCCTCCCCGGTGAAGCGAAGCTGGGTTAAATCTCCCCTTGGAAGTAGTACCATCAAAGCCCTGTCGTCCCAGGGAGACACCACAAGCTTTTCCTCTCTTCATCTCTTCTTCTCCTTGTTCTAAAAATGAAAGCAAGCAGGGCAGAAAGCAGGTGCCTGTACCTTTTTGCACAGAGAAGAGGAGAAAAAGAGTAAAGGACCAAAAGGTAGGTCTCTGCCTGAAAAAAGAGTGGCTTTCAGACACAGTGGCCCTTGACTGGCGTGCCCTGAGAAGGCAGGGTTCACAGAGCCCCTCAGTGGGGTGGGCTGAGGGCATCCCACCACTCTGCCTATGAGCTGGGGGGCAAGGCAGGGACATACACCCCAACTGCGGATCCACAGCACCTTCCAAAGGCTCTTTCCCCGGGGCAGAGGCTCGGCCGTGCAAGAGGGTGAGCTTTGGGGGAGAGAAATTGGGTCCCCCCCCATTGCAAAGGAGCGACGTTGCTGCCGGGGCTCTTCTGTGCCAACTGAGAGGTTTTTGATGGGTCCCTCCATTACTGGGGAGACTGGGACTTTGCACCCCCAAAGCACCCTGGGTCTCTGAAAGGGACAGGCATGAACGATTCCTTTCTCACACCGGGATGTGCTGCTGATCTTTCCATTTCACCTTCTCAGGCGTCCCGATTTTTAGGGGTTTTCATTAAACGAGGCGGAGGAGCCGACAGGCAGCCAGGAGCTCTGCTGTCCCAGCTGGACCACATTTCATGAAAAGAAAGCGAGGAAAAGAAAGGCTCTCCCTCCCCCTCCAACAAATGCAGCTGAAATCTCGTCATGAAAACATGGCCACGGCTCCGCTCTGCCCTCTGCCCTTTACGGTGTGGGTTGCGGGGTCACAGAGACGTGGTCCCCCGGTATTGATCAGGGCTTTTTTTGGCTGGCATATGGCACCAGGTTTCAAAGGCCGAGGAGCTGAAAAAGAATTAAGTGGGGGCAAAGAGTGGAACGTACCAGATTGAACTCCTGACACGCTGGGGTCAAAGATCGCTGCAGATAAAGCAGGTGCTGGAATGGCCTGGGCAATGTCAAAAATAAATAAGCATTAAAAATCGAACACCCGAACACCCCCCCCCCCCCCCCGCAATGCTTGGTGTCAAAGCCCAACGTGTTTTGGAGGGAAAGAAATGGGCTGGATGAGTCTGAGACGATAGAGAATAACTACAGGGGAAAAATGACCTTGTTTGTACCTAAAGATGAGGGCAGGAGGGTCTTACCTGGACCGTGCACCTGTGGACTTTGCCACCTGGTATTTCATGGGGTTTTGCCTTCCGTTTGAATGTCCCTCAGCCCCCCAAGGACAGAAAAACCAACTTGAGAAAGAAAGGGGAATAAAGAGAGCATCCAGCATCTCTGGCTGTGCTGGAGCATCACTTCTTAACTGGCAAGGGGACTGGGAGGAGAAGAAAGCAGCAGCTTCAGCAGTCCATGCTGCAGGGCAGGAAGGGATGGGAGAGGTGGAAGAGTCCAAAGAGAGCTGGAAATTCAAGCTTATATCAGATGTTCTTCCCTCTACTATGAGCCACTGTGTCCAAAGGGTCAAGCCAATGGGCAGAGTATATGGCAAGAGGAGAGAGAACCAACTTCTGCCCCCTTCTGTCAGTGGGTCCTTCTCATGTTAGCGGGCACCAGGCATGAGAGGTGGTGCAAAAGTGATCCGTGTGGCAAGTAAATCAACAGCTTCAGCTCTAAAGCTCGTGGGATGCTGTGTCTGGGTTAGTGAAGGCTGTGGCTTCGGTACCACACTGAGGGCCTAGAATCAGCCTCCTGCTTTTCTCCCCACCTGACGACACATTGCAAATGTCAGGTCCTGAGCTACCTTTGAAGCAGAAAACTCCAGCCTAGCTCTTCCTCCAGGTCCCCAAAGAGGGACAGGCTCCTGAGAGAAGGAGAGGATGCACTTTCCTTTTCCATCATAGTGTTTCCTGGTTTTCATGCTCTTGCCTCTGCTGGCTCTTTGTAGTGTTCGGTGGGACATCAGTCCTCAGCTCCAGACACACACTAAAGGTTTAGGGTTCATTAGTGCCCCTCTCCAAACAGTTTTCAGACCTTGCACAGGAGCAGGGGGATCGTGTAGGGTCTGCCATCGCTGTGGGCAGTGTAGATCTCATGTGAGGCATCTCACCAGTGTGTAAGTGTGTGGCCCAGCAGCAGGAAGGCTGGATCTCCTCTCCGAAGCAAGGACTCAGTAAAGGACCTGACAAAGAGAGGGTGGGTGAGGCTGTAGGACTTTCTGCAGCTATCACAGGACCTTCTGCAGCTATCACAGGACCTTACCAGGCATATCTCTGCTGCCTATCACGAGTCTACATTTGTCTTTCAGACCAGACCCACCATAACCTTCCCTGGAGCCCTCAGCCCCAAGCTGGGAGCTCTGGTGAAGGACATAGTCACGAGTTCACTCAGCATACTGTGGGAACCCAAGCTTCATGCAGCCTGGGTGGGCTGGGAGCAGACAGGGCTGGGAAGGCAGCAGACAGCTCACAGGTTTTGCCTTCCTGTGTGTGTGGTGGATGCTTTAATTCCAAGCCACGGCAGGTTGAAGATCTTAAGCCCAATTTTCAAGGTCCCTCATCATCATCTCCGTGTGCGATGCCAGCCTCTATGGTCTCCGAAGTCATACTGAGCGTGGAAGGTACATGGCCTGGAGGGAAAAGGCATGGAAAGGAAGAATCGTCTCAGTTAATGGGCTTACCCAGGGCATCCTGTGGTTGTTTCAGCTCTTCCCAGTGTTGCGATGCTCTGTGGGAAGTCACATGGCAGTGCTGCAGCTTTGTCCCGTGTTCCCGTCTGGGCCAGGCAAGAGAATAGGAATCACGCCATGCCCTCATCTCCATTTTTACTAACCCCCCCCAAAATGTCCAGTGCTCAGTGCTGAGGGTCTGTGGCTCTTTGAACAAACTAGTGAGCTTGTTCTCCGATCTGATTTTTGTTGCCTCCTTCTCTTCTTTTGTTCTCCTGGAGCCTTTTGTCTCCAGCCAAGGTGCTCTGTCTCCCTCCCCAGCTCTGCCTGCGGGGACACGCTCCCCTCTGCTACTGAATGTGTCTCCTCTGCTCGGTTCCTGACGAAATGAACTGCTTGGTGTGGTACGCAGCAGGGCTGGGTGGACTTCCAAACACAGGCTGGACATCCAGAGTCTTGTCACCCTGCAGATCCACCGAAACACTTCCACCATGGACACCAAAGCACCATGTCCAACCACAATTTTTTCAAGATTCCCTCTCTGAGCATTTCTAGTTGAGGACTGAGAACAAGGACCTCCAGTAACACCGATCACCTTACAAATATTTTCATTTTCCTGGTTGTCAAGGTTCAAACCCTTCAAGATTCGAGTGGGCTGAGGTAGCTCAGCAGCCAAGGAGAACAGCTGAATACTTGGAGGACTGGGAAAGTGCCTGGCTGCGAAGCCTGGTGGCACATCTAGGAGGTTATGCTACGTCTACCGTCTCCACTGACCCCTCAGGTGTTCCAGACAGGACAGGCAGAAGGGGATTTTGTGCCCTCATATGTTTCTTCTACATCCGTGTAGGTGGAATACTCTAAATGGCATATTATCCCTTCCACTCTGCGCTTCCCCCTGGATTTGTACTTCTCAAGAATGTTAGAAAATGTGTTCGAGCGCTGCTGTGCGATGAGCAGTCAATGCTTAAAAATGCTGCTGCCTTTTTTTTTTTTTTTCTCTTTTCCCCCCATTTTTCTGGGTGAATTTAGTACCAGATGGTAGCCTCACAGCCCTGAGAATGAAGAGCTCCGTAATTGACAGCAGAACATGACTAGCAGTGGAGAAATCTTCCTCCCCTCCCTTCCACCGTTGAGACTCCGCTGGTGCAGAGTGAATAATTCAGCATCCATCCCTCATTCAGCAGAGACGCCGCCGGTGAGCTGCGCGAGGGTGATTTTTATTAACTGGATGGCTGGATGCAATTTTCCAGCAAACCCCGTGTGCAAACAAATCGTAGCTGACGGCTGGGTAAGTGCCAGCGCTTATGAGTGTCTGCTGGTACAGGGGAGATGAGATGCCCACATCCTGTTACACCATCTCCTCTGCTGGTGAACCATTTCCCAAGCCCACGAGGAACTTTGCTGGTGAACAATCGTGGTTTCACATCAGAGAGGGTGTTTGCAGCAGGACACATGGCTCATGATGATTTTTTTTTTTTGTTCCCTGGGAACACTTGAACAACATCACACTGCCCAGCCTGGTCTGTGAAAGCCATTGCGGATATCGCTGATTGGGCTCATGGGATCTGACCAAGAAAAACATTTATGTTTTTGTTCCATTTGTCCGTTTCCGCCTCATTCCAGCATCAGGGTGACCATGTCAGGAGGTGAGAGTGGCATCTGGTCTCGTTGGGCCCCTTCGTTGTCTTCCGCCATTGGGAGGAGAAGCTGTGGCCAGCCAGGGACCATGCTGGAGCTGCAGTAGTAGTCAAAGCCAGGCAGATGCCACCAGCCAGAGACGGACTGCTTTGGTTGCAGGTGAATTTCTGGTTTTCACGTTGGCTCTTGCACAACTGTTGGTGCTTGAAACCCGCTGCAGATCACAGAATCATAGAATCATAGAGTGGTTTGGGTTCCAACCATCTAGTTCCAACCCCCTGCCCTGGGCAGGGACACCTCCCACCAGACCAGGTTGCTCCAAGCCCCCTCCAACCTGGCCTTGAACCCCTCCAGGGATGGGGCAGCCACAGCTTCTCTGGGCAACCTGGGCCAGGCTCTCACCACCCTCACAGCAAAGAAGTTCTCCCCCAGATCTCATCTAAGACCCCAGCATGTGACTGCCAGGAGGGATGAAAGGTCCTGCCAGCTGCTGTTGCTGCTGCAGCCAGAGGTGGCAGCTATTTTAAGGTCTTCCAGAGCTTTTTTTTGCAGCTCTGCGATGGCCCATCTAGATGTCTGTTGTGAAGTGTGATGGATCTGTATCCTGCAGTGGGCAGGTAAGAAAAATCTGAGTCCGTTGGACAGGTGCCTGGAACATTAGGCTGTTATTGGAAACATGAGGCTTTTATGGTAAGTAATTGTGATGTTATTGGGCGTTTTCCTTAAATAGTCCAGCGCACTCCCATATGCCGGCAGCCGATGCTGAAGGGAGAGGTGTGTGCAAAAAAAAAAAAACAACAGGGAAGGTGGAGTGTTTTTGTTCAGATGGGATGTCAGATGGGGATCCGGGGCAGCCGTGGCGACGAAAGTCTCTCTGGCTCTTTTCCTGAGCAGAGGGGTGTGTGTCCCGGCTGCCCTTGGACCCTCTCCAGCTCGAAGAGCTCTTTTCCAGCTCCCTACGGGTTCCTGTGTGCTCACAGATGGATGTGGTATTCTTCTCCTCTTCCTGCCCTCGGCCGGAGCAGGGAAGCACTGGAAGAGATGCAGGAGATAGCGGTCCCTTCGGCAGTGGAGGCGTGTTGCAGGCAGAGAGCTTGTTTTTTGCAGGGATGGAAAAAGCCACAGCATTAAGTCGGGTCTGGAATGGGCTGGTGCTTGTCCTCATGGCCACAAAGCCTGTGCTTGTGAAGCCCTTGTGGTATTTGGAGACCACTGGTACTTGGTTATTCCTGGCAGCTCTGTAAGTCAGTATGGAGTTTTAGAGGGATGGAAGACTTCTGGTCTCTCCAGCTTTGAAACCCCTGCTTCACCCTGCTGTATTCTCCCAGTCATGTGGGATATGCTCCTCCTACAGAGAAAAAGAAAAACACAACCCCAGAAATGCAACCAAGAGTCCTGATCCACCTCTCCCTCCATGAAGCAGCATGATCCCAAAAGACCCAAGTGCTGAGTCTTTGTCAGTGTCCCTGAACGCGATGGTCGCCATGGAAAGACAAAGCTCTAGTCTGAAGTCCCCTTTGGTTTCTCTCTGGCCAGACTTCACTGCCAGATGGCCGAGCACAGGAGACCATGCTCTCTCCTTCCACCGTGATGGTGGGTCAGAGCTTGCCTGAGGTTGGTAGCTCATCGGGTCACCATTGGGGCTGTTGGCATCCTTGGGAAAGGTCAGCTCAGCCACATGCCGGTGGGTATGCAAGAAGTGACCCTTCTGGCTCTTTGTGATGTGACCCTGGATACTTATTCCTCAGGTTCCAGCCAGGGGAAGCCTTCTGTAGCCCAGGAGCTGGGTATGGGCATCTGAGGGGTTTGTGGCCCTGGCATCTGGGTCAGAACAGGCAGGGCTTTGAGATCAGCAATGATGTTGTGCCAATACGATATTTGTCCTCTCCTGAGCACCTAGGGAAGAATAAGAGCATCCCCAGAACTGGGACCAGCCAGAACAGCTACGGCAACTAGGCCACCCTCGCTTGAAATAGCCCATGGGGCAGAATTAGTTTCGTTTCCCCCGAGAAGCATCCAAAGCATTAAGAGATATCCCTGGCAAATTTGATATTTTTCCTTTTTTTTTCTCATATCCAGCCTAAAGGAGTGTTTCTTTGCTCTTCACCACCCACCCTTCCCGACTCTCTCTCCTGTACGGGGCTGTTAATACCCCGTCACTCCTTGGGCTCGTGGCTGTTCCTGGAGTTACTCACAAGCAATGAGCCATTTCCATGCGCACATCGTCACCCTACAGTGGTCCGTGAAAGCTGGGCTGCCAACATCTGACGGCTATAAATAGCCCCGAGCTTGTAGGAGGCAGGAAAACACCTTTGAACTCTCCTGGAATCTGATGGAACTGGAGAGCCGCAAAGGGACAAAACCATAAATATTTGGCTAAAAATATACCTGAGCTCTGACGGATAGGTGGGGTGTTGGGGGGGAGCTAACGTAAGCTAGCAGTAAGAGCGGGCAAGTAGCCACGGGGACTGACCGGTCCCATTTCAGATGGTGATGCCCTTCTGCAGGAGGGAGCCGGGGAAAGTTTGATCTGAGACCAAGAGATGGGAGCAGAAGGGACACCGCCACTTTTTGAGGCTTGCTTTTGCCCACACCATCCAAACCTTCCTGCTGCCCGTCTCTCACCTTCCTCCCCACCAGCCCACCCTCCTCCTCCTCCTTCTCCTCCTTCTCCTCCTGTTGTCCTGGAAACCAGAGGCCAGGATGCCTCGCCCCGGGTGACAGCCCCACAACAAAGGCGGCTTTCATGCTGCTGGTGGGATGGGGTCGTCCCCAGCGTCCCGTCCTCCCGGCTCTCCAGGCACAATGTGGGGCGGCGAGTGCTGGGGGTGGCCCTTAGCCCGGGGGGGGATGCCCAGTGCCGGCCAGCCCCGGCGGGTCCTGGCTTCCCCCCCCTCGCTGCCTCCTCCCTTTCACGTTTCACAGGTCAGGGGACAGGGTTCACAGGCTCCTCTGGGCGACAGGGGCGAAGGTGGATTAAGGAGGGGGCAAGGGCTCATTCTTGTCACTGGTGCAGGGTGGAGACCGGGTCAGCCCTCCTCGAAACCCCTCACACACCCTGGTGGGTCCCCAAGTGTCATTCAGCGTGAAGGAAGTTGTCCATCAAAGCTGGGAGGCTGTGGGAATACCTGCGGGCAGTTTGCAGGGGATAGGGACCGTCTCGGGAAGCAAACTTCTAACTCTGCTGCTTTTCCCTTTTCCCTCTTCTCCCACAAATAAGCCACACTTTCCCAGGCCCATCAGAACCAAGGAAGTCCCTGGTGCAAGCCTGGAAACAATTTCCCTGCAGCAAGTCTTTGCATTTGTTTGGGAAAAACATGGGGGCTATTTCAGGGAAAAACCTAATCTACAGTAAAGATGGGTCTTGCAGGTCCTCTTGCCTAAAGCAGAAGCAAACCCACCTGAAACTCCCAGAAACGTCAGATGCACACCAAGGGCAGGCACATAATCTTGGAGGCAGACAGACCACTGAAGCAAACAGGCTTTCCCAAAAATATGAGGCAAGAAAGAAGAAACCCCCCCCAAACACACACAAAACCTTTCGGGCACGTGTTGCTGGGCAGGAGGGTGCAGGGTGCTTTGGGAAACACACACTGGCAGGTTTACCCCTAATTATCACATCGGCTCTCTGTGCTTCGAGACTGGCTGATGAGGGAATGCGCTGCCCCTGTTATTGCAAGCAAAAGGGGCTGGGGGCTCTGCCGTGTCTCCTCTTGCTGCCGCTCTGAGAGGGGGGACATCACCTCAGTGGCACAAAGCAAACGGGGATGTGGGTGACACACTGAGATCAAGCAGTCCCTTGATTTGAGGGTTTGCCTTAAAGCCTGGGAACCCACGCTTCAAATTCTTCTTTTTATTCCTTGTGTTTCCCAGGTCCTCCAGCTTCGTGCTGGTGCTGCCCAGGCGCCGGCAGAGCAGAAAGCTCTCAATGCCGTTCCGTGAGCCCGCAGAGGAGCTGGCAGCTTGGGTCGGCAGCCCTTGCCCAGGCACCCCCAAGGCAGCGGGGGTGATGCCGGGGCTGCAGTTCCAGGGCTGTGGGCACACAGGGAGGATGGGACCCTCCGGGGAGGGGAGCATCTTCTGCCCTCTGTGCCTGGACCCAAACCCTTTCCAGCTTGATGGTGTATCCTACAGGCGTGTAACTCATGCCTGCTCGCTCAGATGCAGCAGTGCACCTCTCGGGCTCCCCTAAATCCTCCACCTTGCAGCATCCTTCCCCGTCTCGCAGCCTCACAGCTCCTTCCCAAGCCATTCTGCCTCCCCCCGCAACCCTGTCCCCCCACCAGCAGTGCATGGGGGCAAAAACCAGTGACTGGAGTGGCCTCTGTGGGGGGACACTCCCCAGGCTGGGGTCTCCTGGGATGCTCTTGGAAGCTCCTCTCCCCTCACCGCCACCTCTGCCCTCTCCTGTCCTGCCCTGGGCTTGGTGCGGGGACCCTCTGTGGTCCTTGCGTGTCTTCCCCTTAGGTGGCTGTTTCTGGGAAGAGGGTTGGTGTGTGACAGAGGAAGGAGCCGTGGTGGCTGCAGGCAGGGAGTGCTCCTCGTATCCACCCTCCGGCTCCTTCCTGCCTCGCGAAGCTCCGCTTTCCTGCCACCGGGTCCAAGATCTTCTCGGCCCCTGCCTCCTCCCTCCTCGGGGCCTAAAAATAACTGCCCTGTGCAGGTCTGGGGAAGAGCTTCTGGGCTGGAGAGAAGCCCTGGGAGAAAAATGAAATAACGAGGAGGCAGTCAGTGCCCTCTGGACAAGCTGAACCATGGTGTGCTGAGGCTTGGAGATGCCAAGCTCTGCTGATCCAGCCTTTGAGGGCAAGTGTCACCTTCTCACCCGGGGATGGAGTGGTCCCAGGGCTTGGAGATGTTGGTCCCATCCATGTGCAGCCTCCATGGACAGAGTGTGGGGTTGGGAGGTCCTTCCCACCTGAGCTTGCCAGGGCTCAGCCCCTTTGAGATCACAGCTGGACACAGAACGGGGGGATCTTCAGGTTGGTTGAGGGGATCCAGCCCTGGAAAGGTCCTGGGGACACCATGGGGTTCTCCTGGCCTCCTCAGCCTCAGCTGCTGTGTCTCAGCCCTCCTTTGGTTGCCTTTGGGATCTGTTTGGGTCCCTGCAGAGGGATGGGGAATGGATCCAGGAAGCAAATCCACTTGCATTCTAACGAGGTGATACGTTTTTTTGGAATTCACTCTCTGCTCTAGCACATGGTGCCATGTGGGGCAAGGAATGCTCTGCATGGGGGTAACCACCTCTCCCTTCCCTCCATCCCTCCTTCCCTCCATCTCTCCCTCCTTCCCCCTCTCCCTCTCTGTCCCTGGGAACCTCATGCCTTCCAGGAAATGGGGTGTTAAATGATGTTAATGAGCCTCTCTTTCACCAAATGGCTCTTCTCCACCCTGCTGGATGGGAACGGATGGGTCCAGGGGAGGGGAAGGTGAGGGGGCACGTCTGGGGCTGATGAACCTCCTTCCTCCCTGCATCGATCAGGCTGTCAGGCCAGCGGAGAGGCTCAGAGCATTAATACCCCAGTGACAGCCCAGCTCTGGGGTGGGAAGGGATAGAGTCCTGGGTGGGCTGAGAAGGTTTATGGAACATCTCTGGAGGATGGACAGCAATTTGACCTGGACAATATGACCCAGCATGCAAGTTGGTGTTAGGTGTCCCCCAAGGCTCCCTGGAAGATGGGAAGCTGCAAAGCATTATGATGGAGGCCCTGAAGCCTGTGAGAGCTGCTGTTCCTGCCCATGCCGTCTTGGCCCCATCCCTCCTCTCCTGCCAGATGCTGGAGCCCCTCTGCTGCCACTGGGGCACCCAAGCCACCAGGTCACTCCATGTTCCAGGACACAGAGTGGAAGGAAGTTCTCCCATTGCTTCCTCCCCACCAAAATGGCACGCTTGGCTGGGGCCAACAGTGGGTCGGAAGTCAACTTCTCTCCCAAGGAGTGAAATTTGGGTCCTGCTGGGATGGTGATCCACATCCTGTTGGGGTGACAGGAGCTCAATGGCAATCGGGGTGCTGAGGCTCTAGAAAAACCCCTCCTGTCCCCCACCAGGCTTTGCTGCAGGGATTTTTGTCTGCTTGGACCTGCAACCCTGCCCGCTGTCTGACCCAGCAGGCTCTGTCCACTGTATGGTGGAAAAGAAAATGTTTGAAGGCTCTTCCTTGCAGAAACAGCCCCTTCATCTCATTTCCCTGGGGTTTCTTTCGCTGTGGATGAGGATGCAAGCATGCACCTTCCTGTTGGCTGGATTATGGTCAGAGGAAAGAAGGTTGGATGGCGTCAGAGCTGCCCACTCTCTGCAGGCTGGCCTCGCCGACGTGCCCATCTTCAGGTGGGCTGGTGGCCCAGCTGGATGTCACAGGACCCTGGCACGTCCCATGTCCTGCCCCTCCACCTCCTGACGCAGCCCCGATCTTTATATAGCCCACGTTTCCTGTTTGTGGGGTGTGTGGGGAGGCTTCTCGCTCCCTCGCTCGCTCTTTTCCCTCTTGGCCGAGGGCAGGAGGGAGTCAGTGTCCTGGGAAAAGTAAAACTTGAAAGCAAAGCTGGACTCTTCATTGTCAGGAGGCTCTTTTTTTCTTGGATGCGTTTCCTCTGGGTCGTTTCCTTTTCATTCGAATGCGGGTTAAAAATATGTTTCCGCTGACATCATCCCCTTGTCCCTTTTCGGAAGAGAACTGGTGCTGGTCTCTGCGAACACCCCAGGGCTTTGCATTCCTCCGATGGCCATGAGAAACACGCCTGGAATGAGCAACTGGGCCAGCCCGGGGCAGCTGGTAGGGATGGGGGAAGGACAAGACGGGGAGATGGGACTCTTGGACCTTTCTGTGTGGGTCATTAATGGGGTTTGTTGGTGCTGCTCTTCACATGGGGGGAAATTTGGCCTTGTTTGCTACCCGACAGGTGAGGGCAGCTTGGGAAAATTCAGCTTTTCTCTCATCCCAGGCAGTGGCTCTTGGGGAGGAAGAGGATGAGATGTGCTGCCCTGCTGCTGCTTGAAACTGTGGTCATCCCTCTGCTGGAGAAACCCACTGCTGCCCTGGATCTAGTCAATCCTATGCAGGTGCCATGGGACAAGCAAATTCTCACAAGTGATACACACATTTTGTCCCCCCCCGTCACTGTCCAAGCCCCATCATCCATGGGTTGGGACCAAGAGGTTTGGCCCACAATGTTGGTGAGCTCCAGGAAAGTGGTCATAGTCTCTCTCTCTTCCAGAACCAGCAAGCCTTGTGGAGTCAGCCCCTTGCTGTATCATCTGGATCCATCCCAGGATCTCCTCCCCATCCCTCCAGCCTCACAGGACTCCCCCTGCACATCCATGGAGTCTGCGCTGCTCGTGAGATCACCTGGCACCTTCTCCACCCATCTACCCTGTGGTGGTGACACTGATTATCACTCCTTGTGGAATGACTGGAGCTGGTGGCAGCAGGTCGATGGCTCAGAGATGTGTGGAGGAACAAACGGAAGGGTTGCTTGAAAAACCAAGACCTTTGCTTCACTCCAGCTGCAACTCCATGGGAGAGAAGCTGGAGCTGCTCCCTCTCCAGAGCCCACTGGGGATGGGGGTGAGGTTGAAGCCTGTCTCCCTGGGTTGCCACACACATGCTGAGAGGTCCCAGGGATCCCGGAGGAAGGGTTATGGCCGGCAGCCCCAGATATTTATACAGCTGTGGCTCCACGCTGATTGCTTTGTGCTGGGTGGCCCTGAACTTCCACGAAACATTTGGCGTGTGGGGCAGAGGGTCCATGCAGCCATGGCTTGCGCTGCTGGCTTGGAAAGATGCTGGCCTGGTCTCTGATGGCCAAAGTTGCTGAGAAAGGATTCCTCCCCGAGCTCTCGCAGTTTTCCCATCCCGATGAAAGCTTTCGGGAAGTGAGAGGCCAAATGTCTGTTCTGGAGCTGCTCCCTCCAAAGAGGCCGTTTAGTTGTGCCAATCAACTTCAGAGTGGGTTTCAGAAGGGAAAAGCTGTCCTAAGAAAAAATGTGTCTGTGGAAAAACGGGATGTTTCAACCACTTCCAAAAATGTTTTTAATGAGGAGAGATCTGGGGGAGTGGAACAGCTCCAGATCAAGGGAGCCATCATTTTCTGATGACAGCGATTTGCCTGGGAAGCTCCTGGCTAGCACGAGTCACTGGAATTCCCTAGGAACAGTCATTGGGCCTCTTCTCCATGGCCAGATCAACGGTACAGTGCCTCCCTGTCACTGTACCACCTCTCCAGATGTGCCAACTCAGCTGAAAAAGGGACATCTTGCCACATTTTGTTCCTTCCCCAGATACCTCCTCCAGGAGACCACCTCATTGCTCACCTCCTCCATCGCTCCTCCACCTTCCCAGGGGCAGATGTCAGTCTCCCCCACCCCTCCTTGGCTGTTTTCTCCCTCTCAGCCTTTCCCGGGCTGGCTGTCTCCTCCCTGCCATGGTGCTTGCAGGAAGTCCATCAAACAGTTCTGCCACCCGCTGAGCAATGGGGCAGCTCTTCCTCAGTCCCCGATGCTCCTGAAGAGCTATGAGGTGCAGCCACATCCCCAGGCACCACTCTGTGACCTGTGTGGTTCCCCAGGGGAGTTCTACATCCCAGATGGGATCTCAGCTCCCTGCTGAAGCTTGAGGGCACTTGGACATGAAGATCTGAACCCCTGCTATGCTGCCAAAGGTGTGTTCATCCCCAGTAGCTTTGAAAAGACCTGAAATCACGGAATGGAGAGGTTTCTGGGTGCTGCTATGAGGCAGCATGCACCTTTTAGGTGCAGAGAGCCGAGTGGTGGGACAGACCATGGGGCAGAGGTGGGCTGTGGGTGCAGGAAGGATGGTCCAAATGTCCCTTTTGCTGGTCACACTGTGCTGGTTGCTTGTGCAGGGGACGTGGTGCCACAGGGTGAATTTGAGGGGCAGGTTTGTCCAGACTCGGGTGTCTGCTGGAGGAGGCACCTGGGACCTGCCCAAAGAAGCACCCACTGGTCCAGGCTGCAAAACATCCCTGCCTCTCCCCTAAGACCAGGGCCCAGGACAGCCCGGTGGTTTCCAGCCAGGAACGACAAATAGGACAATTGCTCCATCTTGTGACCCAACCTGCAAATGCAGCAGAACTGTCGGGAATGATTGTGGGAATTAAGGTCGAGGCTGCTCCTCTCCATCGCCCAGTCCATGGAGAGCTCCGTGCCCCATTGCTCATTGAGCTGGTGAAGGGGCAGTTGCCAGCAGAAAACTGTAAATTTATGGGATCAGTGTTAACTAGATGCAGTTCCTGGTCTGTCTCACCATATCGTAGAAACCACTGAAAAATCTGTGTAGGACGGGACCGCTGCCAGCCTGAGGGCCACCCTCTTGCTTTCGCTTATCCCACTGGAGCTGTCTTCATAGTATCTTTTGGCCGCTGACCTTTCCCAGTGCTCCTTTGGGAGCCTGGCTCCATCCTATCTGTGATGGCCCGTTAGGTAGCCAAAGGCAGCACATAGATTCCACCTCCGGGCTTCTTTCCTCCAGGATAAGAAACCCCATTTCCTCAGCATCTCCTTGTACACCATCTGCTTCATCTCCCCCGACTTTCTTGGTGGCCCTGCAAATGCCAGTAGACTCAGGAGAAGGGGAGAGGGAGGGACAAGATGAACAATGGGGGCAACTGGTGGTTTTGGGAGCAGTTTGGGCTTGTGTTGAGACCAAGTGGCACGTGGCCAGAGCCCATGAGCGAGAGTAACAGCCAAGGCATGCCCTGTGCTAGCTGGTGTGCTGGCAGGAGACCCCGGTGACAGCCAGTGGGACCTTGCAAAAGGCCAGGACTAGGAGGAAACACGTTGCCCCTTGAACAAATGTGCAGAGCTCGAAGCTGATTTTTGTATTCCCTGAGAACTGAGTCCCATCTGACCAAGCTCATGCTCCTGGGTGCAGATGTGAGGTCTGGTAGCTCCTTCGGCCACATCTTCCCGGTGTCCCAGACTGTTAATTTGTGGCTGGGGTTTGGCAGCATTGGAGATATCCCTGTGCTGCTCGGCAGGAGATCACACCTCTGCTGTTCTCTAGAAGCCATGTTTTGGGTTCCTCTGGGTTCCTGGTGTGCTTTTGGCAGTGATGTTTGGGCTGGTAATGGTGTTTTCATGTTTAATGACCTCAGCCTTCACCTCACCAGAGTCCAAGAAGTTTAGGAGAGTGAAAAGGCCAGTGGTTTGTCAGTAAGGTGGGTGTTTGCCCTGAAAGGCACCATGGAGAAGAGGTCCTCAAACCAGTGTTGCTCTCTGACTGCTAATTGGATCTAACCCAGCCCTGTCTTGGCCAACTCAAACGAGATTCCATGGGCTTGTGACCCACCAGCTGGTGTGTCTCTGACCCGTGTCCCCTGCCTGCCTGGTTCTGCATCCTGTGCTCTGTCTTTACCAGATGATTTGGGATGATTTTCTCCATCCCTGTCCCACAAGGGTGCAGAAGTCATGGCACTGCAGATGGGAATGTGGTATATACCGCCTTGCTCCCCAAAAAACCCTCCCCACCTGCAAACTTATGGCTTTTTGTCCTTCCTCTCCCCAAAGCAACCAGCCTTTCCTTGTCTCAGAAGGGTTTAATACACCCATTGCTGCCCAAAACCCATGTCTTCAGGGATGCTGTCCATGCATGAAGCACCTCTGTGAGCAGGGGCTGAGCCCAGAGGAGGTGTCAGAGCCCAGCAGCCCCGATAAACCAGGGATGCCCCAACACCTCCCTTTAAAACTCCCTTTACTACCTCCTTCCTCCCACCAGTGAGAAATGACGACGTGGTAGAGGCAATTATTGGGCACCAACTGCATCTCTCCATCTCTCCGAATGATCTTGACCGACAACGAGCCTCCTCGGCTTTGCTTTAGGGCTGCTCGTTAATGGGAAAGCGGGGAAAAAAAGTAAAAAAAAACAAAGAAAAAGCTGAGGGAGGGCCCGAGAGCTGTGGGAGAAGCAGCAGCAATCTGTTGTGCTATAGATCAGGCAGTTCCCCCTCCGAACATAAAAACAAAAATTAAAACCATTTATGAGAAAAGTCACTTCCCGGTAATTTATAGCCCTCGGCCGCGGAGGAGCTCAGGGCTGCGGCACCGGGGATGCTGCTCTTGCTCCACCATCCCTCCTTCCTCTAGTATTTAAAATTTGGAGAAGGTGCTGCCGTTTAGATCAGCCCCCAAATTCCCATCGCTCCCACTCTTTAGGAGGAACCTTCCCACTGGAAGAGTTTGCAGGAGTAATTTAGAAGGCATTTGAGTGCTGGCAGCTCACTGCGAGGGCTCTGCTTGCTTCCACGATGGGGAAGGCTTGAATTAATTCTGCTCTGGACTC
Source organism: Numenius arquata (assembly GCF_964106895.1). Taxonomy (NCBI): domain Eukaryota; kingdom Metazoa; phylum Chordata; class Aves; order Charadriiformes; family Scolopacidae; genus Numenius; species Numenius arquata. The sequence goes on from NC_133580.1 coordinate 844,121, forward strand.
CCCCAAATGGCGTGAGGATTTTGTTCCCGGCTGCCGGGGGGCTCTGTTGGTGGGTCTGGATGGCCCACTGAGAGCGAGGGGCTGTCGCTGATTTACTGGCAGGTCTCCAATCTCAGAGTGGGGACATCTCGAGCAGAAAAGCAGATATTAAGGAAACGGCTTCACTCTGCCCCTCTCTGTGCATCCAGGACTGTTGTGGTGCCACCCAGGGCGTCTTCCGGAAAACATGACTCTCTTTTTTGATATTTTTTGGAGAAATTGCCCAGTGCAAGGGTGGGCAAGAGGCACCGAATACCATCAGGACCTTTTGCTGAGACACAGGATAGTATTTTTCTTAGTTTCATGGATAAAGCACCGATTATGGGGCTTGGGACATCTGGCTTTAGCCCTGTCCCGAATGTCCTGCAGGAGGTCACCCGTCCCCTGGGTGCTGCTGCTGTGACACGTGAGGAGTCGTGCTGCCTTTAGTGGGGCTCCTCTGTTCCTCAGGACAGCCGGAGTTGTGATAACCCTTCCTCCTCCCCCCAGACCATTCTGGGGGCTGGGAAGCACTGGTGGCTGTGGAGACAGCCTGGAGAGGAGTAAAGTTCCAAAGCAGCCATCGGAACTTCAGACGTCTTCATGGATTAACTTTTTTCTCTCTTTTTTTTTAAAGGAAAGTGCAAATAATGTGTTTTCCCCTAGGAATTATTGCTGCTGGCCAGGCTGAGAACCGAAGCCATCACCCCCAGCAGTGACAGGGGTCCCGTGGGAGCGTGCGGGGGGGAGGCAGCAAAGCAGAAACCCCGGAGCTGTCACGGTGGGGAGGATGGTGGCATGCCTCATGCATCACACTCTGGGATGTCACCGCTCTCATTGAGATAAATGGGGAGGTGGCCCCAGGAGAACCTGGAAGTCAGTTCCATTTAGCAGCTCGGGGGATCCGGCCTGAGACAGGGCAGCAGGAGACAAATCGCGGCTCAGCTCCTCCTGGAAGGGAGAACCTGTCCCACCCCACAACCTGGCAGCGCAGGCAGGCAAGGGACTCAGGGTGTCCTTGCACCCTGAATATGAGCCCGGTGGTTCTTGGGGACCGCCATGGGTCACAGGAGTGAGGATGGAGGTGTGTCACGACCAGGACATCATGGGAGCTGTGACCTGTGGTGACATAGGAGGGCATCCTCAGAGGGGTTTGCTAAGGGCATGGCATGTAGAGGATGGCTCTGCTCAGCTCCAGGAAGACCCTCTCAATGTGCCCTCTGGAGCTCTCAGGCTTCAAGATTTGGGAAGTGTCTACAGTTTTAATGCATCCGCATAAAAATCAAGACAGATCAGGGAAAGACGACGGGCAGGGTCCGAGGGCCGGGAGTGTGGTGCTCCGAATGGATGATACATCAGTCGCTTCCCAGCAAAAGTGGGTACGCAGGGAGGGAGGAGAGGTGTCAAGGCATGAAGGGAATGCAACGAAGAAGAATGGGGCTTTTAATTTAAAGCGAAATGCCCACGGAAGCCTCCTGACAGAGGGATGTGTCAGGCCATGGAAGATTACCCAGGGAAGCGCTGGAGATCCCATGGGGGACACTAGAAAGCAGATCAGAGAAAAATGCTCTGGCCGTGGTGAGACATCCAGCCTGGCTGGGAGCAGGGGTGAGGGAGGGAGCTTGGCCCCTTCCAGCCTTGGTCACTGCTGGGCGCCTCCAGCTGGGAGTGGGGTTTCTATTTGAGTAATTTTATCACTATTTTAGGTTGAGAAAGGCCAGCCTCTTTCATCTTCAGACTGAGCTCAGAGATTCTCCGCTTCACAGAGAAACTCATGGACTGAGGAGCTGCCCGTCCCCCATGGAGATGGTTCCTTGGACATGAAGGAGACAAAGTCCAGCCTGGTGGAGGGTCCCCAGGGAAAGGGAGGTGTCACTTCCCCAAGCCCCGAGGAATGGATCCGTCTGGATCCTGCCAATGTGTGGACCCGGGCTGCATTTAAGGCCCGTATTTCTATGTGCCTCCTTTGATTCGACTAATTGGCCAGCGAGCTGCAGGGAGACCCAAGTGCCGTGTTAAAAGGATGAGATGAAATAAGAGCGCAGAATAAATCATGAGCCAATTTCCAGCATTTTCTTGGCTGAAATGGAATGGCTAATCATTTTGATGGCAGAATTAACATAATTACTCTACCCACTGGCCCAGGCCGGGCTGAGCAGTGAGAAAAAACAGGCTGCTCTTTCAAAGGGAGATGTTTATGGAAGTGATTGAGTGAGTCGTGGGACTCGGACCTGGGAAGAGACCGGCTTGGTCATGGGGAGCCACGGCTGCGGGGCTGGACCCGAGCGTCCCCTTCCCTCTCTGCAGCCGCTGCTTCTGAGGCAGAGCCACATACGCAGGATTTCCCACTCCATATTTCCACCTTTTCACACACAGGTTTCAGCGAATGATGGCTGAAACCAGAAGGGATTTGAAAAAGAAGGAAAAAAAATTTAAAAGAAGAAAATCAGAAGAAAGTGGACAATGTTGTGTCACTCTGGTTAGTGCAGCAGGAGCCCAGACCTTTGCTTACGCCCCGAAGAGCCAAAGAAATCAAACCCAGAAAACTTTCTTGAGGGACCCAATCTTGCAAACTACTTTGCACCTACATCTGCTGCTTTCAGTAATGTTTAACTTGATTTTACTGCAATAGGTGCTATCTTTGTATCCCTCTCTTTTCTGAGGTCACGCTCCTATTTTTCTGTACTTTTACACAAAACCTTCATGGAGCCCACAAAGACAATACAGCAATTATCCTGACTTTTGGCAAATATGGTGTTTGCAGGACTTTGACGTATCTGAATTGGGAAGGTTTGCCTTGCATGAGACTTCTGGGTTTAATTAGGCTCCATCTTGAGACCAGCAGGTAAAAATTGACAGCAATAAATCTCATGCTCCTTCTCACCCGGGTGCTTTGGGTTGGATGCTTTATAATGAAATCTTAATCTGCATTTTGTGTCTTTCCAGATCTCCCGTTTGAGGATCTGTCTCCTGTAACCAACCGAACTGGGTAAGAGCTTTACAGAGCTGCAAACTCCTTTAGCTCAGGCGGTAGAAGACCATGAGAGCAGATGCAGGGACTCCTGATTTCATCTCCCTTCCCAACAAGAGACGTCAGGACATTTTTTCATGAGAGTTTCAAGCCCTTCTGCCGCTTGTTTTCTTGCTACACTAAGACTAGGGCAGTGAAGCTACAGTCAGCTTGGCTTCTTGACTCTATAGCCTTGGTGTCAAACTGTAGTCTTAGGCCTGAAAGCGTCCCTACCCCCTTAGGAGCATTTGGAGGTTCTGGAAAAGCTCCTGAGATGCTAGGAATTGGTCCAGTCAAACCACAAGGTCCTGTGCAGCCCCGTGTTTCTCTGACCCTACTGTAACGTTTGAAAGAAATTCTCATATTGCTTGGGAAAAAAAAAAAAAAGAAATTTGATCAGCAAAGCAGAAACCTTTCAATGACAATGTGAGTGAATGCAGTAACAGAGCCTCCCACCACCCGAGTTTCCTATGAGGTTATCGATTGTAGAACAACACTTGTATATTGTGTTAACATCGCTCGTAAGGAGGACAATCCTTGTTTACTTGTTTTGTTAACACTGGAAGACTCCAGGGCCTTCCCACACACATTCATTTGCATGTTTCTTCCAATGAAAAGTAATAAAATATTAATATCATTAAAGGAAGGGGGGAAAGAAAGAGGCCTTGGGCTGCTCCTCTGAGTGGGTGAGTGGGTGAGCAGCATGTTCTCCAGCAGAAGAATGAGGGAGGATGGAGGGTGGAGGGTGCACACAGATTTTAACTCCGTCACCTGCCCTTGTGAGGTGGTGACCCCACCAGGTCAAAGACTTGCAGAGCATCCTGCAGCATCTCACCCTCAGTGCCACGTGGCTGTGGCCCAGCAGACCTGGGTAACACAGCCTGACGTTTGGCAAAGGTTCCCCTTCCCTGAGCCACGCATCAAGACTGTGGCTTCCAGAGGTGCAAGGAGACACCTGAAAGTGGGTCTCTGGAGCCTTTTTTTGTGCCTGCTGATTTCTTCTCCTTCTTTCTCGTGTGGCTTCCCACCCAGAATGAGTGGGTTGGACCCTCGTGCCTGTGCCCACTGGGCCGTACTTACCACAGGGCTCCATGGGGTCGTGGTCTCCTGGTGCTGATGCCCAGTGCCCTGGCTGGCCACACTGCCATGGACCACCTCCTTTTATTTCCTTGGTGAGGAGCAGAAACACCCTGGACTCCAGGAGCTGAAGTCATGGGCTAATCAGGATGTATAGCCAGCCACTGAGGCCATGTATATTTAATGAGCCCTGTTAAAGGATTTTTAGAAGTGCTCTCCCCATGGACATGACGATGACTTCTTTGTTTATAATTTTTTTCCCCCCTTTCCTGTTGCCACTAATCACTAACTCTCTGCTCCTTAATGGCACCTTTGGGGAGCTCTGGGGATGACTGATTTATTTATTTATTTACTTGCTTCAGGCTGGAGAGAAGCATCCTCCCTCCCTCCCACTGTCATGGGCGGTCGTGGGTCTCAAGGTCCATCTACACAGGAAGCCTTCTCCTAGGCAGTGACTCCAGGTTGTGGTGGGTGGACAGAAGCAGGAACTGGATCCATCCCCTCCCTGGCTGGCATCTGGGAAAGGCTGAGGCGATGAGCAGGGAGGAAGAGGAGGGGAGGAAGGATGAGAAGGTGGCTGCAGGAAAACAGGCTCCTTCCTCCTGGGTGCCTGGCTTGGGAGATGAGCGTGGTGGAGAGCTGCCTGGTGGCCCCAAAACATGGGCAGATGTTTAAAGTTTGTATTTGGTGCCTGTAAGATGGCACTATAAATGCTAAGCACTGCCAGAGCAGCAGAATTTGTCCATCAGCTCCTCTCCCCCCGCCTGTCCCTTCCCACCAGCCAGGGTACCCAACCACTGTCTGTCCCAGGGGACGGGGTTCCCCCAGCCCCACTCTCCTGGGGTTTAGGAGCCTTCCTCTAGGACTCTGGCACCTTCCTCTTCCTCCTCCTGCTTCCCACAGACAAGCCCCGTCCCCTCTCGCAGGCAGCCGGCTCCATCTCCAGGAAACTCCCCCTTCCCCACACATCAGGAGGGTTGGACTCTCCGCATCTCTTCTCAGGGCCTTTCTTCGGGGCTTTGCCAGGCTGAGGAAGGAGCAGTCAGGTCCAGGGGGATGCTGGGGGAGGAGTGAGCGACTCGTAATGGTAACGCTAATGCTAATGTTAATGTTAAAACACCAGATCGTCCTGTTCGGCTCAGTCGGCCTCTCGTTGATGTGACCCACTTTGCTAGAGACAGACTCGAGCACTTAGTGCTCCGTGCGTGTGAGCGTGTCGGCTCATGCCCTCTCTGACCATGTCTTTCTCTCTCCCAAGGTTCCCTTCGAGCCCAGGGGACCACTGTCCATCACCTCAGGGTGACCTACTTGGGTTATGCTTTGATGCTCCGAGCTTCTGTATGACCCAAAACCAAGGGGGACCATCGTTGAAGCTCCTGGGAAGCTCATGGGAAGCTGCTGTCCATGTCCCAGGGCAGAGATTGCTATAACCTGATGGGGGGACCCCATCGGTGCCACTGCTGGGGGGCTGGAAGACTTCCCTGATGGGTATCCTAAGGCTCCTCCTCTGAGCTGGAAGTCCCAGGGAGAGTTTTCCTTAATTCTGAAAGTGAAACTTTGGGGAAAAGCTGGAATTCAAATCCTTGAAGTGAGGTTTTTCTTCATTCCACGTCAGGAGAGATCTGGGAGCACTGGGAGTTGTGCAGCTCTTGGGTAGCGCTGGTTATTCTTGGTTGATTTAGTCTTGTGTCATCTCAGCTCACCTGCGCGCAGCAGGAGGAGGAAAGGAGGGTCTCTGGCTTTTGGGAGTCAATAGTTTTGAGCCATCTCTGAGTATTTCTCTGCCCCTTCGGCTCTTCCTTTGTCACAGCTGCCAGACCTGAGGACAAGGCACCTATGAACCAGAGGCAGGAGAGCATCCTGCACAGGGTGGAGGAGCCAGGACATACCTCAAACCCTGGCCCAAAGACTCAAGTGACATCCCTGCTGCCCTTGGTGACCCTGGATGGATACCTGTTTGTGATATTTAGCTTGCTGCCCCTTTTCTGATGTGTCTGAAAGTATCTGCTGTCTCACACAACCTTGAACATTGTCAGCTGGAATTCGTTCTGGGAGAAAAATTGCCATTTTAAAAAAAAAATCTAGAATGATTTTATTTTTTGAAGTTGGAAGGCAGAAAACTCTGTCTGCTTTCAGAGGGAAGTGTTACATCTTTAATTTTGCGAAGAAGAAAAATTGCCGAGAGCTGAAACTTGCTGATGCAGGTTCCCAGGCTTCTACCACTGCTGCAGTGCCCCCGCACCCCTTGGAAATCTTCCCTCTTGCAAGGTCACGGCTGCCAATTTGCTGAGGAAGGCTTGGGGTCCGGACCTCCCCCCCGCCCCCTGCTCCTGCTGCCCAGCTGCCCGCCCTCGTGCAATGTAAAGCAATTAGAGAGAAGCTCTTCCCAGCTGAGGTGGCTTCACGTCGGGGCTGCTCAAGCTCTGCTGAGTGGCAGAAAACCCTCCTTCCTCCGCGCATTAATTTGCACTTGGTTCTGCTGCCGGCTCTTCCTCCAAGCCAACCTTTAGTGCTTTTTAATCGACTGGAGGGAGCCAGCTGAGCTGATGAAGGGCTCTCCAGGGCCCAAGACTCTTGCCTCCATCGTCTTCTCAGCCACCGGTAGGTAGAACAGCAGGAAACTAAGATGGGGAATTGAGCTGGCTCTTCCCTGTGAATGTTCCCATCCCGCTGTGGTTGGAAACTGGTTTTCCAGCACATATCTTCATCCTTCTGACTGGAAGGGAGTCTCCCTGCTGCTGTGAGAGGTGTCACAGGGCAAACAGTTACTTTTTCCAGATGTTCTACCCCTTCCTGATACACTGCACTTTGACAGGGAGCTGTGGTCAGCCCGGGACAACCTGTTACCATCAGCTGAGCCAGATGTGACCCTGGTGGCACTGGAGCAGAGGACTTTGGAGGATTACTCCACTCCCCCTGGTGGCACCCCACCTGGAGTCCTGTGTCCAGTTCTGGAGTCCTCAGCACAAGAAGGACATGGACCTGTTGGAGTGGGGCCAGAGGAGGCCACGGAGATGCTGGGAGGGCTGGAGCCCCTCTGCTGTGAGGACAGGCTGAGAGAGTTGGGGGGTTCAGCCTGGAGAAGAGAAGGCTCCGGGGAGACCTTAGAGCCCCTTCCAGTCCCTCAAGGGGCTCCAGGAAAGCTGGGGAGGGACTCTTGATCAGGGAGGGGAGCCACAGGAGCAGGGGGAAGGGTTTGACACTGAAAGAGATTGAGATGAGATGTGGGGAAGAACTTCTTTGCTGTGAGGATGGTGAGAGCCTGGCCCAGGTTGCCCAGAGAAGCTGTGGCTGCCCCATCCCTGGAGGGGTTCAAGGCCAGGTTGGACGGGGCTTGGAGCAACCTGGTGTGGTGGGAGGTGTCCCTGCCCAGGGCAGGGGGTGGGACTGGGTGGGCTTTAAGGTCCCTTCCAACCCAAACCATTCTGTGATTCTTTCTGTGCTCCCAAGGCCATTTCAACCTGCAAAGAAGCATCCAAACCCTGGCCAGGACTTCTCTGTGTGTTTTACCCCCCAGGGTACATTCCTGACCCAAGGAAGCTGGAGAAATGGCTGCACCTGAGCCTTGATTCCTGAGGCCCTTCCTGTGTGTGTCCGGGCGCGCATGGCACGCACGGAAAGTTCTGCAGCAATGCTAATGGCATGGAGAAAAGCCATTAAAGGAGGAAGAGTTGAGGTTACAATATTGTGCTGAAAAGTTTATTGCTGCCTGTAGAGACATCAGGTCTGTACTTCCAGGATTACTCAGTGCTTAATGCCGAGCGCCTGCACATTAGTTTTGCCGGGAAGCCCATTTGGGGTTCTTCCAAAACGGAAAAATTAAAGGGCTTCCCTAATAAATGAGCTCTCCAAAAAAACCAAAAAATAAGGCTCCAAACCCAGCTCCTCAGGAACCCAAATCGAAGCAGCCAACGTGGGGGAAAGGCAGCACCACGGAGCCTTGGGGGGAGTCCTGCTGCCTGAGCTGTGGATGGAGAAGCTGTGGGAAGAAGGAAGCTTTGTACCTGCTCCTTTCCTCTGTTAGGGTCTCCCAAGACTTGGCTATATAGGCATAAAATGCAAATTTACCCAAGAATTTGGGTGCACAGCAGGTAGATTTGCTTGGGAAACTCTCCTCCCTATTTTATAGACAAAAGGCAACTCATCTCCAAAGTGCCTTCCTCGTAGCCTTGCTCTCCATCTCTCTTCCACACAGAGGAATGAAAAGCCAGGTCTTCCGAGACCCAGTCTTACCTCCAGGCTGTTGGGCCGCTCTTTTCCCAGCATTTAGTTTGTACATCTGGGAAGACATTCAGTGCCCGAAATAGCTGCAGACTGGGTGGTGTGGCAGCAATGACTTGGGGAAGCGGCAGTGTCTCAGCCCTCCATCAGGTGGTCCGAGGCACTTCTTGCTCCCGTTCTGGCACCTAACTCCTATCTGAAATCAATGGGAGGAAGGTGCCAAGATGCAAGTTAGACTCCGTGTCTCTTTGCAACCAGCAGATACTATAACTTCTCACAGGCACTGCCTGGAAACCAAGATGAGCGTGGACTAGCAGTTTTGTGCTGTTCTCAGTAGGTCCTTAAACTGCCTAAGCCGTCAGAAAAAGTCTCAAGACTGCCTCATGTGGGTCGTGGCGGGGGGTGTTCCTCTGCTCTTGCCTTCTCCAAGAGTGATGGGGTGGGGGAGTGCAAGGATGTTCATGTGTCCCCAGGCAGGGGTTCGGTCTGGCTGGCCGTGCCGGTGGGTGTTGGAGAATGGGCTCACCTTGCCTTGGGAGGTGGGAGGTGGGAGCTCTGCAACAGCCCTCTGCTCCCAGGGAGGTTTATTCAGCAGTGTCGGGTCTTCCAGCAAGAAATGTCATCTGCTCAGGGGAGTTTTCTCTTCACGGCGTCTGAAGAAGGGAGTTAATGCTGGGCCATGCGAGGAGGATCTTGTAAGTCCTGACCTGGCTGATGGGTGGGATTGTTGGGTGCTGGTATGCGCTGCCTGTAGCTGCAGGGCTGGGAAGGCGGCCGTTCCCTAGCTGCTGTTGGCCATGGTTTAAGTAGTGCTGATGCTCAGGCTTAAGAAAGAAGCTCGAGGCCATTCTTGTTTTGCAGTCAGGTCACGAGATATCCAGAGAATTTGCTCCCTCGGTTTCCATTCTGTTTCAACATATCGGTTTTTGGTTTTTTTTTTTTTTTTCCTCCAAATAAACCCCATTGTCCTCTTTTCTGCTTCAATCCCTCTTTAGCAAGTCGGTGCCAAGAGGTGAATCTGCAGATATGCCATCACCCGCCGCTGCCAACCTATCTTTCCAGCGCTCTGGAGAGATGTCAGAATGTTTCTCATGTCTCTGTACTTGAGGAAAAGCAACGGGTGTAACGCAGGCTTACTGCCTGGGAGCGCTTTGGCCACACGTGTGCAGCACAGTGGCCCGTGGCTCATTGTGCTCATTGGGTTTCCCTTGCAGGAGGTGTTTGTCTCCTGTGGTGCTTCCACTCCCTGGAGATGTCTCCTCTCCTTGCCCTCCTCTCTCACAAGGCAGCATTTGAACTGGAAAAGGGGAGATTGAGATGAGAGCTCAGGAAGAAATTTTTCACTCTGAGCGTGGCAAGACCCTGGCCCAGGTTGCCCAGAGAAGCTGTGGCTGCCCCATCCCTGGAGGGGTTCAAGGCCAGGTTGGACGGGGCTTGGAGCAAACTGGTCTGGTGGGAGGTGTCCCTGCCCAGGGCAGGGGTGGGAATGGATGGGCTTTAAGATCCCTTCCAACCCAAACCGTTCTGTGATTCTATGGTCCTGGTGGACATGGCACAGGAGGCTGAGGTCAGGCAGGCATGGTCCTGTCCTGGTCTTCAGGGAGTCCCCTGGGAAACTGCTGCTTTCTAGTCCTTCTGCAAGCTCTGTGCTCTCCCACCTCCGAGCATGGCTCTTCCAAGGCTTGCTGGGTTTCAACCATCGCTCTTCCAAAGGGCTCGTAGAGAGGACCTGCTTGGTCATCCCTTCAGGCTCCTTGTTCCAGACCTCTCCATCCATCCCCACTAACAGACACAAGCAGAAATTGTTTTGGTGAGCTGTAGGAGCTGCAAGTGATCTATGTGAGGTTGTGCACCCACCAAGCTACATCCTTCAACATGCTGTCTTGATCGCTTGGTGGTCTCATACATTTATTGGAGATTACACATACTCTGAAAGGTTTTGTGGTCTCCAGAACTAGAGAATCAGATGTGAGAACCAGATGTCTGTCTCCTTTCTCATAGCTGTCCAGGCATTCCTGAGGCTAGATCCTCATCCCATACCTGGGGAGCTCCAGCTGTCTGCAGCACCGAGGAATCAGTCCTGGTTCAGTTTTTGGGATAATTAATGTGGCAGGGACATGGTCTGCAGTGGGACTGGAAAGATTGCATGATGAATAAGTCAAGATGAGGTTACTTTGGGAAGAGCAAGGAAAAGAAGGGAAGAGAAAGAGAAGAAGAGGAGGCAAGGAAACCCAACTAGCAATGAGGCACTGGGTGCTTTCCAGTCTGAAGATGAGGTGGGGCCAGTGGCACAAGGCACCCCTGAACTCACTCCAGAGGTCTTCTGAAGGCACCAGCCCCAACTAAACCTCCTTAGGATGAGAAAAGTTCACGTTCAGGCTTAGAAGGGTGGATGCTCACCTGAAGCTGGGTCTGAATCTCTCCATGAGTTGTGTTCAGCTTCATTAGATGAAATTAGAAGAGAGGGTAACCTGCCGTGCTCAAAGTTAGTAGAAAAGAGGTGGCAGTACAAGATGGGCTAGTAAGAGAGCAGGTTATGGGGAAGCAATGGAGCTTGGGGAGGGGGAAGAAGAGTGTTTTAACCTCAGGGAGCTGTGACTTTCCTTGCAAACCCAGATCATTTTAGAAGGTCAGTATGTCCAAGTTTCACTCTTCCAGAGTCTGGGTGCTCTCCCCACCCAGGGATCCTGAAGCCCATCTGTGTCTCCCTCTTTCATGCCTGAGGTTTCATTATTCCCCATTTACAAGCCCTGCTGGGGAGCACCAGGAGAGCAGACACTTCGCGCTCCCCCCGGCAGAGCCCTGGCACACGAATCCATCTGCATGGGGGCAACGCCAACTTTTCTCCTCCCCTCAAATCCCTCTCCCACTGTCCTGGGAGAGGGGCTCGGCTCACCCTCCCAGCCACTCTGAGCGGCAGGTTCATTAGTGCGCATTAGACGGGTCTCCTCCAGAGCTCACAGCCTGAGACAAGGAGTCGTGAACCCTGGGGGATATGTTCTGGTTTCTCTGCTCTCTCCCTCTCTGCAGCTCCTTCCCGGGGCCTCAGTTTCCCTGTGAAAAACAGAAATTTTTCAACCTCAGTGCCCCTGGCTGCTGTTTAAATCCCTGACTCCTTGTCCTGTCCACTGAGGACTGTCACCCCTCTCCTTGCAGGAAGACCTTGCAAGTTGAAGCACATCAATGTGTCTCCTCTCTGGTCTTGTCTTTTTCGTTTTGCCATTGCCATTTTTTTTCTAGATCTTTTATCTTTATCTGTGGAATTTTTCCAGTTTATATTTCTATATTTTTCCTGTTTCCACATCCTAGGGTGGTGGTTCATCAGGACTGGTGGCAGCTGAGTGACAGCTACAGGCAGAGCCAGATAGCAAGAAGGAAGGGAAGGTCAGAACCTTCATTTATTAGGCTATGTAGTGCCTAGAGAGGGGCTATCATGGTCGATAGCTCTGTGATTGCTATGAGGAGTTGTTGCGATGGAGCTTATGGGTCAAGAGAGGGAGTTAAATTCAGCTTTGAGAAATTGGAGAGAACAGGGAGCTGAAAGAGAAGCTCTAGCAGGAGACACAGCGCTGGGCACTCAGGGGTGTGGGGACACTGCACGTGAGCTGCGGGACAGGGACACCTCCTTTTTGCCACCCAAGGGAAACCTTTTGAGAACTAGTGCCCAGCACTTTCTCTGCTTCTGGGGCAGCCAATGTGGTTTTAGTACCCAAGGAGATGAGTTAGAGGTACTTCAGATACAACAGCCCATCTCAACTGAGGAGGGACTCCACATCATTTCCCACTGGGATCTGCTCCCTGGATTAGCTTTTTCTGGCTCTTCGTCAACCAAATTCTCCCTGGGGAAAGCAGGAAGGTTCCAATTGCAGACAAGTCCAAGCCCAGAGCAGGAAGATGCAGCAGAGAATTCCCCTCTGTCCAAAGTCTCAGCTCCATCCTCGCTTCCTTCCTCCCTGTGCCCCGGAGCAGAGCAGGGACCGTGTCTGTTGGCAGCTCAGAACCCCCCAGGAATTGGTGTGTTGTGTGTTATAAACTCCACGGGGGAAGATAATATTGTCTTTCACAACTCGTGTGTCAGCTCTGCCTTCCTCAGGAGTATTCAAGCCAGTTCTCTAATTAGACTGATGCAAACGAGCTTTTAGCGATGACACAGAGCCTGAGGTTCAAGAGGACAGGGTGAAGTACTGAGCACGGTGCTTGGGAGCTGGACAACTTACTGGCCTCAAGACAGCCAAAGCATCGCCCTGGGGGAATGAGGACCTGGGCTTGTCTATTGTAGCGTTTCTCCATTTTTTACTCAAAAAACGCCCTTGCTTTTGGGGAAGAAGGTCCGTTGCTCCTTTACTGGCTTCTCTGTGTGTCTGGCTCTGCTGCCCGCTGCAGAGGGCCTGCAGGCTGCCAGGGCTGAGTGACTCCCCTCTACTCATCCATGGCTGTTTTCTGGTCTCTCACATTAGGTACCGCTGTGGGACAAGTTCCTGGTGGGCGCGTGGAGACGGGCTTCTCGAAAACAGCTCTTTTCACCTGCAAACCAAGGGCCCCGTGATACGGAAGCCATCGGCGGCAGGGGAAAAATATGAGGAACATCCAGTCTTGCACCACCGCTTTTCTAACCAGAACTGCACTTTAAAACCAGGCATTTCCTTTCTCCAGTCAAACACCTTGTTTCTGCTGAAAAGCCACCCACCACTAGTCTCCCTGACTGGAGAGGCTAGTATTTTATTTAGGGCTGATCCATTTTTCTTTTAATTCAGATCAATGTGGGTTAATTGAGAGCAGCTTATTTTTACTTCTGCTGGTATCTGCCTGCCAAGATCAATACCAGTCATTTCCACTTAAACCGTTGTACCTTTACTGGAACTACCCGAGCCCCCGGCTCTCGGCGCGGCAGCCTTATTATTACGGACCAGCCCCGTACATGTGGTTCCTCGCGTGATAATTGAAACCCCCGTCTCTCGTCAGTCTGGCTGCAGCGGCATCCTCGTAATGCGGGGAGGAAATGGAGACATGCTCGGCCCCAGCCCCGGGGAGATGTATTACGGCAGGGAACATTTGCACGCTAAAAATACTCGGCGAGGGGCAACCGTTCATTGATCCCTCCTGCCTTAATGGGGCCGCACAGATCCCTCTGGCCACCCTTTGCCGCTAGATGGGGCGATGCATCAGCCGCTGCGGCCCCAGAGAGTGGCCCAAGAGGTGGCTTCCCCTTCCCTGTCCCAGAGACACCGGAGGGGTGGCTTTGCTCAGCCCAGGAGAATCACAGAATCACAGAATGATATGTGGTTGGAAGGGACCTCTGGAGATCATCTAATCCAACCTCCTGCCAGAGCAGGTCCCACCCAGAGCAGGTTGCACAGGAACATGTCCAGGCGAGTTTTGAATGTCTCCAGAGACGGAGACTCCACCACCTCCCTGGGCAGCCTGTTTCAGGGCTCTGTCACCCTCAAAGTGAAGAAGTTCCTCCTCATGTTTAGATGGAACTTCTTATGTTCCAGTTTGTGCCCATTACCTCTTGTCCTGTCGCTGGGCACCACTGAAAAGAGACTGGCCCCATCCTCTTGACACCCACCCTTTAAGTATTTATAGATGTTGATCAGATCCCCCCTCAGCCTTCTCTTCTCCAGACTAAACAGACCCAAGTCCCTTGGCCTCTCATGGTAAGAGAGATGCTCCAGGTCCCTAATCATCTTTGTGATCCTCTGCTGTACCCTCTCCAGCAGTTCCCTGTCCTTCTGGAAGTGGGGAGCTCCGTGTTCCCAGACGCTTTTAGCAAGGGCTGGCTGGGTGCGGAAGTCCCCACGGCTTCCCCAGGAAGTGTTGGGCATGGAGGTTGGAGGTGGCATGGGTGCTCGGTTGCTGTCCGTGTTTCTGACTCTCCAGAGGCAAATTTTCACAGAAAAAACAATGGGACATGGGTTTGGGACCAGTCTGTTGCACCCCAGGGTCTGTGCTTGCCTGGTGGAAGAAGTCTTCATTGGTGGAGATTGCTGGGGAAGGCTTGGATAGTTATGCGATAGGGGAGGGACAGCACAAAGGGACTGAAATGTTTCATATCTTGCCATTTCTGCAAAGCTGGAGGGGTCAGATAACAGCACTGGTGGGACAGAGGGTTTGCCTCGTGTCTCCAGCTGTGTCGGGATGGTGGCAGAAGGATGCCTGGCCACCTGCGGATGACACTGGGAGGACCTGACCTGCAGCGGGGCTGAGTCCCACACAGGGTTGCAGGGAAATCAAAGCAAACATCAAGGGGAGAAACCAGAAAAAAATAGATATTCAGATGGGAGCTCTGGACACTGCGTCCAGCCCAAATTCAGGCCAAGCCACTGTCTCCTCTCCCTGTATCACTGTAACATCTCCGTTCCCACAGGGATGAAGAGTGATGAATAACCACAAGCTCGTTAAATCCCCTCACCCTGAGAAAGCTGGATGTGGGGAATGTCACCAGAGGACGGTGGGACAGGAGTGCACCTCATCTATGTGCAGCCAAACCCAGGCAGGCTGCAGGACTTTGTGACACACAAGGTACATATTTGGGACAAACTATGCAACTTATGGTTTGTATCAAACCCTAGGGGCAGCGTGGTGGCCCAAAAATGGAGGTCTCCACATTTTCCTGCCGCTGTCCCACCCTGGTCTGCCTGCTCCCACCTTCCTTCTCGCCCTGCCTGGCCCTGGGCTACCCATCTCACCGCTCTCTGTTCTCCCAGCGGCCGAGCTCCCCGTCCTCCTGCACCAGCCGCTGGGGGGGAGTCTGTGGAAGCATTTTAAGAAGTATTTTTGGCATTTCATTAGCCGATACATTAGTGGAGAGCAGAATCAGATGGACACAGGGGAGGCAGAAGATCCTCCGTGATGCATCAGGTCAGTGTTTAAAGGGCTTTTTCCTCGCAACCCGCTTATGGGGCAGAGCCTGGCTTTAGTCGGGGCTCTGCTGGAGCAACTTTCTGCTCCGATTGCCGTCTGTCCGTCTGTCTGGACGAGGGCCAGCTCTGGAGGCTGCTGGGGCTTGTCCACATGGGATGGAAGCAGGTGAAGCAAAGGGAGAAGGAACCATAAAAGCCATGGGAAGATCATTCCCTCCCTCTCCTTCCCTCGCAGCGGTCCCTGCCGTTTGCTGCCTTTCCCAGGTCGAGATCTCCCAGCCCAGACAACGGCTGGGGAAGAGAATTACCAGTTTCCTGATGGGTAAAACCAGCAGGCTTGCAGGAGCAATAGGGATAGAGCAGTCAGCGAGTCCTGGTCATAAATGTCAGAGGATAATGGCTTTGGCCTACACCCCTCGAGCAGAACTGATTTAAAGGGTCATTAAAAACTGTTGGTGTCCATAAGGGTGGGACACAGGGGCTCCAGCCCAGGCCTTTTATTCCCTCTGGCTGTATCAGTCAAGGCGATGGACTTGGAGAAGCCATATGTCAGCTAAATGTGTCTCTAATTGATTTGTGGATCTGCATGGAGTGTAAACATTTTACCAGTCAGAGAGCAGCTGATGGGGAGAGGAGGGAAGAGGGTGGTGGGAGGGGAAAGGACGGGAGAAAGTCTGGTGGGAAGCGGTGGGGGAGTCTTGGAAAGCGACTTTTGTCCAGACCCATCAAACCCCGATTTACCCCTGCCCCTCTGCGGGGTTCCCCGGTAATGGAGTCACTCCCAGGGTAAAAGTTAACTCCAATTAGAGGGTTTGAAGGGAGGGTTTTCAATCCCACGTCTGCCCGCAGGAGCCGTGTCAGCTCACGTTATGGAGATGGGCCGGGGAGCAGCTGGGAGCAGCGTGTGGACAATGAGGGGTGTCCTGGGAATCCTCCCCGTGCAAGGATGCAGCCTTGCTTCCCCCCTCCTCCTCCTCCTCCTCCTCTTCCTCCTCTCTCCCAGCTATGGACAACTGGCCACGGACCTTCTCGCACTCGTCTCATCGCTTCTCACCTCCGGGGAGCCCATTGGGACCCGGCACACACTCTGTGCTGCCTCTGTGTCCCCAACCCACCGACCTCTGCAAGGCCATGACCTCCACCACCACCAAATTGTGCCTTCAGCACCTATTTGGTGTCCCCAAACCGGCAGATGCCCCATAAGCCATGTCTATTCACTCATCCCTCTGCACAGCTCCTCTTTTGAACCCCTTCTTTGCCACCTCTCCTGCTTCACCTGGTCTAGTGGGAGGTGTCCCTGTCCATGGCAAAGGGGTTGGAACTAGAAGACCTCTAAGGTCTCTTCCAGCCCAAACCATTCTATGATTGTATGATTCTATGACCCTCTTCACAGGTGAACCCCACTTTTCAGCCATCCATGTCACCTCCAGCCACCCTAGATAAAGCCTGATGGGACCAAAGAGGTAAATCAATGAAAAGGCTGAGGCTGCCCTGCAGAGCTGGTGAAGAACCAGAAAACGCGTACAGGGGGTCAGGGGCAGCACATGGGAAAGGGAGTGTGGGAACAGCCTTAACCTGTTGGGTGGCTGGGATTTTTCTGGAGAGGTGGCCGTCAGGCAAGGAGGAGGATGGAAGCCACAGTGTCACCCCATGTGAGAGCCCTGGTGGCACCTGAGACCCCCTGGGAAAATTTCCCCCCCGATGTCACCAACACCACCAGGAGGCCACTGTGTCTGTATTTTCTTTCTCACCTCACCTCTTCGTTGCCATCTGCCCAAGGACAGGCTGTTCAGATGGCAGAGACGGAAAATCAGAGACCTTCAATCCCTCAGATTCCCTAAATTCAACGTTCAATATTTCACTCCGCGGCCACAAAGAGTAGGGAGGTTTTTGGGGGTTACCTTCCTGAGCACGAAAAATAAGGGCCATAAGAAATCTCCTGCTTCAACTCAAGAAATACTCAGCTCTAATGAAGCCTTTTGGTAAAACTGCAAAAACTAACAGATCTACTTCTTTTACAGGATATTGTGGCGCTTTTTATTGGAATAAAACATAATGAATTGTGCTTCGAACCATGTTCTTTCTTTTTCCTGTGTTATGCAGAGCTTCCACTTGACTTGGGTTTCGTGAACACGTTCACCCAAACAGAACTGAAACCCATTCATAAAACCCAAAACAAGTGCAAAGAGAAGAAAAAGTGGGGAAATAATTAGAAAATGTTAAAAAGCATTGATTTAGGGGGGAGGTGGGTTTTTTTTTGTTTGTTTCAAAGCGGTGATCTGCTTCTTAAATAGTCCTAAATTGGGAAATAACAAGCTGAAAACAGGCTAAAGCTGAAGTCCCCCTATCTCCCAAATGAAATATGATGTTTTGTTCAGAAATAGGGTAAGGCACCTTTTGCGTAGGAATATATAATTATTGTTTTTTACCAAGGGGGAGGGGGGGAGAGAAATAAATAAATCCAGCCTTTCGATGTATCCAGACTGTGCAAAGAGCAAACCCCACTGAGTCACCAGGGAGGCTTTTGCCGGACGTGTTGGCACAGGCTGGGGCTGGAGCCGCCTTTTCAGCGTGTGCAGGAGCTGGGCTGGAACCCCACGGGAAAGAAACACCCCAGCCTCAGCATCACCCCCTTCGCATTCCCCGGGCCCCGTTCCATCCCCGCTGCCGTCTGCCTGTGCCCTGCGGCCAGGAGCGGCCAGGGTGGCTAATTGCGGCGGGTGGCCCTGCCTGACAGCTGACGCTGGCTCCGGTGACCCTACGGGTCCCCACGCCGCATCCCGCCCCGCGTCTGGTGTTGGATGGGGATGCCGGGACCGGGATGGGTGTTGCATGTGTGTTGGGAGCAGCCCCCGCTGCCGCCTCCAGCAAAAACCTGCCCCACCAAAGACTTTTCAAGCCCGGGCTGAGGTGTGCAAGCTGCCGGCTGTTGGGATTTGGGGAGGGGAGGATAACTCTACAGGGTGATTGGGAAGTGCCAGCAGGATAGGGGGGGCGAGGGGGCAGATGGATGCAGCTTCCAGCTTTGCGTGGGGTCCAGCCCTACCTTTCCCTGCCAGGGGCTTGCAACGGGCTCCGGGGTTAAAGCGCTGGCAGGGAGGATTTGGGGCTGGGTTGGGATTTAACAAGAGAAACTGTGGGCAGGAGCAGTGACCGCTGTCGTTAAGCCCCCTCCCCAGCTCTCCCTGGCATCTCCCAGGGGAGACGACCCCTCTCTCCCCCTCCCAGCCACCCGCACTGATTTTTATTCCAGTCTCACCCAACCACGCTCCCTCCGGGTTTGAAGGTGAGCATCTCCTGCTCCGGGAGCCGCTCTTCCCGTGGCTGTGAGCAGCAAGCGGCGCCGAGCATGGACGTGCATGGCCACCCGCTGCCCCCTCACCCCACATCCTGTGGGATGCAGGACAGCATCCCACACCTTGGCAGGTCGCCGTGTCTCTCCTTGCTGTGCTGATGTCTCTCCCATTGCTGCCTCGTTCAAGAGCATCCCCCGTCTTGCACGGAGCCCTTGCGGTGCCTGATGAATTTAGCAGAGGGTGCGATGCCCAGAGCCCACCCCAGGTCCCACCGTGACTGTTCAGTGGTGGCACAGAAGCACAGGGGGAAGAAGGCATCTGCAACCAGGGGAAATGCAAAAGGGAGCACCCGGAGGTGTCTGCACAGTGGGTTTTTCACAGAGAAATGGAAAATTCAAGGCTTTTTTCCCCCCCCGGGGCATGCAGCCTGGCAGAGCCCCGCACGGGTGACGTAGGGTGGCTCCTGCCAGCGGTTCCTCTGCCCGTTGTGCAGCTGGTAGATGCGAATGGGCTGTGGTGGGGTGGGAGAAAGACCTTCAGCCCTGTGACCTGAGGAGCCCATGGGGTGGCAGGTACCAGGAGGGCTGGGATACGTCACCCCTTCCCCTGGGTGGTTCCTTCACCCTCTGGCAGGCGGGAGATTCATCTCGCTGGGGATCCGATGGCTTTTCCCAGATCTCTGCAACCTTTGGCAGTGCCCAAGTACCCAAGGACAGGGACAGGGACCTTCTGCAACTGCAGTTCTTGGGAACAAGCCTTTTCTGAACATCTCATCCTTCCTCCCAGGGGAGCAGGAGCAGCCCAGAGGACAACTGGAGGGTGCAGGGTTGGAGGTGGCATGGAGGGTGCTGTGTCCCACAGGTATCTGCCTCTGCCCAGAGGGGGAGAGGTGGGATTTTGAGGTCTATTCAAAGAGGAAAACAGCACCAGTGAATTCCTCGCTGCTAGGAGCTGGCTGCAGAGGAGCTGTGCCGGGTTTTATTAGGCAGCCGAGCCGAGCTGCCTTTCTGCAAGCTTTGGAAAGGAGCTGGATTTTCATAGCAAGCTCCCACACGTGCTCGCCTTGGAAGGGACGGGAGACAGTGATGCCAAAAGGGCAAAGACCTTCAGCAGGAGCAGGATGGGGTGGTCGCTCTGCCCATGGTCACAACCCCTCTGAGGAGGTTTGGGTGCCCGATTCCCACCACCCTCCAGCTGGAGAGCATGGAGACCGTGGGGACCATGGCTTGGGGGAGCTGGGAAGGGCAGGGTGTGAGCGGATGGCTGCTGCAGCATCTGCCCATCGCTTTCTGAGCTGGCGGGGGGGCCTGGGGGGAGGCGAGCGTCAGCCGGTCCCTAAGAAACGGGGCTCTCATTTCCTCCCCAATAGACATCCATTGGCTGGGCACCAGATCGTGCTCGAGGGACACGTATCAGGTGGCCACAGCTCGCATTATCGGGCGGCTTCCCCGCTCCGTTTCTGTCCCCGTGTCCCTGCGATGGAGATCCGGTTACGAGACCTTCACAAAGCACCAGCCATCTATTATTCAGCCGTCTATCTCGGCATGCGGGGCTGAGCCGACCCGGCTTCGTGCCCGCTTGGGCAAGGTGGGCCTCCTTAAGTGCTTATGTTGGGGGATGATGCTGTAAATCACCCGCCGATCAGGATGCGAGCAGAAGGCTGGCGGAAACCACCCGGAGGTACCTGGCTCCAGGAAGGCTTTATATAGCACCAGCAAAACCCGTCCCACCAATTCCCGTCAGAGGGATGGGAAGGTGAGAGAAGCATCTTCTGCACCGCTGGGACGTGGGAAACCTCCCGGCGGGTCAGCCCGTGGGAGATGGGTCTGACCTCCTCAACCACCAGGTGGACGGGGGGCAAAAGGCCTCATAAACCACATAAACCTGGAAAAACCTCGGCTGCAAGAGGCTCTGTGTCTGGGGGAGCCGGGAGGAGGGAGCAGCGAAGGTTCTCTCGGCCCCAGCTCTTTGTTCAGGGCATCGCTCACGTCTCCTGACTCTCGGCGTCGAGGACCCGCAGACATTTAGTGAATGAGAAGTGCTCAGGACAGAGTGAAAGGAAATATTTCTGCACTGTTCCCCGAGGAAAAAAAAAAA
The DNA here is from genome assembly GCF_964106895.1 of Numenius arquata. Taxonomy (NCBI): domain Eukaryota; kingdom Metazoa; phylum Chordata; class Aves; order Charadriiformes; family Scolopacidae; genus Numenius; species Numenius arquata. The sequence continues at coordinate 864,703 of NC_133580.1, forward strand.
AATAATTCCCCCTGGGTTGTGTCTTTTGTGGGGAAATGTTGTTTTGTTGATGCTGAAGCTGAATTCGGGGTTGTTGGGATAAATCCGTCTGGATGAAAATTCAGTTTGGAAACAAGGAAGCAAATAAAAACGAGCAGTGTTGATGGCAATGGAGTTCTGTTTCATTACAGTTAGAATATAATATTTTTATTTTGTTTTCACATCAACTTTGTTCTAATTCATTAAACCTACCTTGTAGAAACATACGCATTATGGTGCTGTCAAACTGGAATATCCCATTCAGCCCAAACGTCAAGCCAGTCTCCCCCTCTCCCTTTCTCCCGATACCGTTTTTTACAGGAAAACCCAATCGTAGCTTTTTCCATCCATCAGAAATTCAAGTTCCTGCGTATGGCTCTGTGTTTCTCACCAATCCACCTGTAGAATTAACTGTCCTGAGCAGCAAAGACACGAGAAAGCACCAGGCCCCTGGGCAGGAGCGGGGTCTCTGGCAGCCCCACCGCTGGAGGGACATCTCATCGCCTCCCAGTTTACACCAACCAGCCTTTGGACCAGATCAGCGCGTCTTTGGCGTTCTGGTTTCCTCCATCCCTCTTCCCATCGGAGGCTGGGATGCGGAGCAGAAGAAGAGGATGGGTGTTTCCATCAGCAGGACACCAGGTTTTAAGGGCAAGGTTTTAAGTGCTGCTGGAGACCCAAAACCACGGGGAGATCAGGAGTCTCTGGACCATCAAGCCTATGGAGAAATGCCCACGTTTAACCAGGGTGGTTCCCCAAGAATCTGACAAAGATAGACTTCCTGCTCTTCTCTCCCTGCCTTCCCGGGGAGCCTGGTGGGGCTCATAGGCTCTGTCAGCATGCAGTTATCCCTTCCCATGCCTGCTCCAAGGCCGGTTTTCCATGGGGACCTGTGCCTGCAGGAGAACTGGGTTGTCCACTCCGTGCTGCTCTGCTCAGCCTCCCTGCCCAAGCCTCGCTTGCCCTGCCTTTTATTTCTCAATGGACAAGCTTAACGGAGATGTCTTGGGTTTTTAAAAATAGTTAATATTTAAATATTAATTGAGCCATTAATTACATCTGAGCCCCAGAACAAAACAGCTGTGAATAATTAATGAGAGGGCCGATGGTAAATGCCTCTAATAATTCACAAAGCAACAGAACCAGGTATTTTCAGAGCATTCAGTGAGAGGAGCAGTGGGGGAGAGGGGAGGCCAGCAAATGCCAGAGCGTCGAGGGAAGGGGCTAAAAGGAGGGATGGAGCATCATGGGCCATTTGGAGCTGTTCTTCCAAGGGTTTCTCAGCATTATCCACCTCCGTGACACCCAGCTCCTGGGCAGGGGGTTCCCTCTGTGGTTTGTAGTGGGGAAACTGAGTCACGGGGCGGCCAAGTGCCCCCCAAAAGCAGAGTCGAGGAGGCCAGCGGGGCTCCTGGCGCACTGTCCCACTGCTGCATTTCAGGGGTCATTTTGGATGGTGGAAAACCTCTCTGGCAGAGGGCTGGCACGGCACAGGGGTGGCTGCTGTCTGAGCAACCTGCTCTGCAGAAGGAACCCATCCGACAGCAGGAGGGAGGCCGTTATTTGTGCCCTCCTTTTCCACCTCCTCCAAAGTGTTTCACTCTGGAGGCTGCAGTGAGGAAGACGATGCTGTGTGAATACATGCACACACTTTGCAGGGCCTGGGAACAGACCAAGATGGGATATTTGTGCTTAATAACTATAACTCTTAATTACAGGCAGCTTGAGCCTCATGTAACAGCTTCAGCGCTGAACACACACACGGCCAGAGGATGGAGATCCCCTCCCTGCCCCTGGAGCTGGGCATCCTAATGGTCCCTTTGTGCCCGGGTTTGTTTGTGCAGGGGAGTGTGACTAATGACCCCGCTCACCCACCAGCGCCCAGCTGGGGCTGCCCAGGTCTGAGGTTCTTCCAGGCAGAGATGTTCTACCTCCCTGCAAGCCCCCACGTCTCGCAGGCCAGAGGATTTGTCTCAGCTGTCCTGGCGAGGCACGGACCACACTCTGGCAGCACCGACCTCTCTCCAGGGCTGGGGAAAGCCCAGGCGGAGAGTTTGTTCGGACCCTCCTGGAGGCATTGACCGTCTGAGTGCGGAATCCCTCCCCTGGCTCTGCAATGGGCAGCTTCTCCTTGCTCTCCGTTGCGTTGAGTAATAATTGCATCACCGGCAGAGAGCAGCCCCTTCCCTATGTTTTATGACCCTGTTTTCCAGCCACCCGGTCTCCGCTGTGGGGCAACAACCCCGTCCTTGCTCCACGGCTGATTGACAACCATTAAATGAGTGCAGGTCGCCGTCCTCACCGACCGCCCCGTAGACACACGACACACACCCCCGGCCGTCCCCAAAGCAGCTTCTCTTCTGCGAGGGGAGGAAAACGATACAACTCGCCATGTGCTTGAAAATCCTGACCCTCTCGACCATATTAAGGAGCGTGTAATCAGCGAGCATCAGGACCTCTCTAATGAAGCCCTGCCGTTCTCCCCAAGCTGCGTAAAGCATTCACCAAATGTGTCTTTGTTCCTTTTAACAGATGAAAAATTCAGTCGTCTTCCTCAGCTTATTGACCTCCTGCAAATCCAGGAGAGAAGGAAATGGATCCCTTTCCGTCTCTAATAGCGTGATATTCACAACTTTGAGTTATATAGAGAATAACAAAACGGATTGGAATAATTATTATCAATGTCTACTTCTCTATCTGTGTGGATGTAGCATTTATAAATTAACCAAAAACACTTGCAAATCTGCATAACCAGTTACCCGTGTTCCTAATGCTTTCAATTTATCCTAATAGACATTTAATGAATACTTTATAAAGCCTTAGATGGGGAATTTTAAAATCAATGGTGCTATTTTATTGCTGTTTGTATTATCTTTATTTGGATGGTGTCTTAGCACTCTGATGCCCATCGATTTCAGGCCTTGATCAATGAAACAGGGTTTCGGCTTAAATACATTGAGATGCTCAAGAGGAGCTGGATCTGGGGGTAAAGGGCTCTTTCTTAGGTGAGGCTTGAACAAATCCACGCTCACAGCTTGGACTGAGGGTAGCACGAGGTAATCCTAGATATTGTCCTCGCACAGCTCTCCTCTTGCCTTGTGGCTCCTGCAGCTTCTGGGGTAACAATAATTAATTATCCTCCAAGCAGCTCTGCTACGGAGGGGGCGATCAGCAGATCTGTGCCCCTTCTTCTGCTCGAGCTGATCCGGTCCCAGGCTGCTGGGGATGCTCGGGTGTTTTATCCGCGTTCAAATCAAGGGTATCCTCCTAAACCCCTCTGAAAGCCTGGTGCTAGTGCAAGCTCAGCAGCACTTACCTCTCATGGCGAGGATGCCCAGAGCTGATGGATAGAGATGAAGCTCGACAGCTTCTCCCATCAGTATCAGCTCATTCGGTTCCAAGTCCATCGATTTCCCTCTTCTGTCTTTGGTTCCCTCCACCCTGGCAGAGGGTGGGTGAATCCTGGGATGAAACGGGTGACGTCCACAGTAACAACAGTGCTTTTTTTCAGTGGGTTTTGGGGAAAAATTTTTGGAAGTCTTCTTCTTTTTGGAGGAAATTAATGATTTATCCTGAATTTCCATTTAAAGAATGGAAATATGCAGAATTTAAAGCTCTGTTGTGAAAGCTTCATGCAACTTTGCTGTTCAGCCCATGGTAATGTTCATGCAACAGTTGTGAGCCCTTAAAACCGTTTCCTGGCAAGTTAGGAGGTGCCCCGAATGGTCTTCAGCAACAGAAATTTGAATTAGAGGCTGGAAATCAGGTTCAAATGGCAAAATCAGATCCCCTCTGTTCTCCTTGGCAAGTTTGGGACTCCAAGATCTCAGTGTCAGGTGGGTACCATAAACCAGAGCTTTGGTCTGGACAGCATTGGGGTCTGGATCTGTGTTTTTTCTCTCATTGTAGCAGGGGAGTTTCCTTAAGGTTGTATTTTATATCCCACCTTAAATTGCTTTAGGCACAGTGCTGGATCTCTGGGAGTTAAGGCAATGCTGGTCTTCCTGGTGACCTCGTGGCTTCAAGGAAAACTGGATGTGTTGGTCCGTGCCAGAAGCAGCTTCCAGCCTCCCCACAAACCTGCTAATGATGGGGAGGGAACTCAACTATTTTCCCAGGTTTGGCTCCAGCCAGGACGAGCTGGAGAGTTTACTCCCTTTGCTACAAGGCGGACACCTCCAGAGCAAAGGGAACTGGATGGCGTCAGTTGGGAAAAAAGGAAAGAAACATCTTTTGAGAGCCAATATCACCAAACTGAATAGAGAGGTGGGTCCCTTCCCACCAGAGACAGGTAAAAGTCCTCACTCAGCCAACAGAAGCTGCTGGGACCTGAATCCACCCTCCCCCTTACATTGCAGGAGGTCATGGTGATGTACCTTCCAGAAAGACCTGCTTTATTTTGCATTGATCACTTGAAATTTCACAAGGATAAGGACTGAAGTGGAGATGTCTTAACTGCTGGCCTCGAGTCACGATCACACACATCCCCTGTGGATATTGGATCGTTCCCAGCCAAGTGGAAGAGGTTTCTGAGGAGCAGAGAGCTCTGAGCCCCAGAATAGCCCGAGGTGAGGATTTAGCTCTAATGTGAGTGACCTGGGTTTGAGTCCCTTCAGGAAGCAATGGGAATCCTGCTCAAGGCTTCCCGGGGGATACTGAAGCTTTCCATCGTGAAAAGATAATCTTTTCTCATCATTGCCCTTGTGAACAGCACGTGCCTAAGTCCTGCAATCCATCCACCCTCCTTTGCCATTGTGGATCTCATCCACTTTGCTTGGTTTTCACTTGATTTGGGAGGTTTTCAGGTTTGGGCAAGAAAACTCCAAATCAGATCATTTCTGAAATCTCCTGTCTGCTCTCCCTCTGCAGTTTCTTCGTTCAGCCAAGCAGCCACTGTCTGCAGAGCCCTGCTCTTGAGTCAGGCCTGTGGCTCAGCTGCACCCCTCCTGCTAATGCATTGCTGAGGGTGATAATTAGGGCTCCCAGGAGCCCATGCACAGCAGGTCCAGCCCATTGCATGTTGGCTGGGCAAGACAAGGCTTTGCGTGACTCCTCCCTGACCTGTGGGAAGCAGCTTGGCCACCTTCTTCAGTCTGATGCTGGCTCCCCTGGCTTGTGGAGCTTTAGATTTGCCCACAAAGTCCCATCCCAGAGACTTCTGCACCTCCTCGTAGGGATCTTTCTGCTCTTGAGTTGCCGATGCCCTTCAGGAACTCATGAGCTCCAAGGGCTGGACCTCTCTCTCTCAGAGCAGAAAGCTGATGTACCCTGTTAATATTCTCCATTGTCCCTGCACATCCTTTCCCCTTCCAGCCCTCTGGACTTTGTCTCCTTCCAGCCCTTTTCTACCTCCTACAGGGACATCCAAGCATTTTGGAACTCAAAGATCAGCCTCTCCCTCCTCTGCTCTTCATCTCCAAAGTGCCTTTGGGGCACAGACCAGGTTAATCTGCTGCTGCTAATCTCCCCAGTGGCAGGGGATAAGAAAAGGGACAATATGGGAAGGTCCCATGGCCTGGAGGGCTCTTAACCCTTTCCTCTCCTGAGTCCCCCAGGTCCCGCCTGGAAGAATTCTGCCTGTCGGAAAGGCCAGTGAAGACTTATGCACAAAGGTCAAATAAACCATCCTGCTCAGATATACCCCACATCGTGCCTCTCCTCTTCCTCTCTGCAAAATGCTCTTTCCTTTTGGTTTTGTTAGATCGCAGGGGATCCAAAGACATTTTGACACCTTATTGTTCTTGCTGGTTTGCTGGTAAGTTAGAAATCTGTGTCTGTTGTGTGTCCAAGTGCCTATCACTGTTGTGGAGGTGGCTGTGGACACTTGATTGAAGATACTCTCATCTGGTGTGAGAATTCTGGTTACCATCACGTGGTTGCCGAACAGGAGAGCTTGGAAGTAACTTGCATGTTCGGTGCAAGGACTGAGCCCATGTCAGATGGTTTGCTTCCAAACTGTGCACTGCTTTTCAATGAAGGAAGCTGTCCTCGCATGGTGCGTGACCTCCTCCAGACAGACCCAGGGGAGAGATGCTCTTCTGCCAAGTCGTGGGGCCACCCTGTGGGTGGGCAGTCACCTCAGGGCTCTTCACCTGACCTCAGAGGGCAGGATGACCACAGCTGGAGAGGAGAAAGGCTGAACAGCAGCCCCTGAGTGACCGAAGCACCAGGGAGAGCACTGGGAGGGCTGGTGCCCTCGAGGACCAGAAACACAGGGTTAAAAATGGACCAGAAACATGGGGTTAAAAATGGGGTGAGGTAAGTGCATCAGGGATGAAGTACCTGAGAGATGGGGCTGCTTTGATCCCATTCCCCTGCAGATGTGGGTCCACAGGCGCTGTGAGAGCACAGACACCTTTGTCTCCTCTGAAAGGAAAGAAACCTGCCGATGATGGGATAAACTTTCCCTGCTTTAGATGCCTCCCCTCCACTCCGCTGACGCCCTGCGCTTGCTGTCCCCGGGAGGAACGGGGACAAAAGCGTGCTCCTGTCACCAGATAGCCCTGCGAGGGCTCCCGGCTGCCCGCCTGGGCAACCTGCCTGGCCAGGGACGGAGGAGGCTCTGGGGAGGGTTTGTTTGCAGACGGGCACTGGAAACCCCGCTTGAACTGCTGCCCAAGCGCAATTTCGGCTCTTTTGTCCCCAGAACAAAACCAGCCTGCACCGTACAGCTGCTGCCGCGCGCTCGAGGGCCATTGTCACTCACAGGGGGGGCCCTGGGCTAAAATCGCCTCTTTTTCCCCCACCCTGCGGTTGCTGGTGCTGACCCTGCGCCTCCAGAGTCGTCTGCTCAGAGCCCCCCACCCCTCCATCCAGCTTTTCCTCCTCCTGCTGGTGTGAGAAGAGGGGGAGCAGGGCTCAAGGGGCGCTGGGCTGGGGGGGCGAGTGTGGGGACAGGTCCCGGGGACAGCGGTGACAGCACAGGAGTGAGTCATGGAAGTTTCTGTGGCTGGCGGGCGGGAGCCTCATTTATGCAGCTGAGCTTTTCCGCCTGCGGGTCTCCCAGAAGCAAAGCAATTTCCTCAAGTGGCTTTGACACTTGGAATTAGTACCTGATTTGTTTTTGCTAATTCCCTTTCCCCGCTCCAGGAGGGTCAGGATGAAGATGCTCGGGTGGTTCAGGGGGGCTGTCTCAGGGCGGTGCCACCTTCTGCTGCCAGCCCAGCACGATGCAGCTCCTCCAGACCTCACTGCGACAGGTCCCACTGGCATCAGAGGGTTTTGACCTCAGCCCACGCTGCTGGTGCTCGCTGGAGGCATCGTCTGAGGCACAGCTCGTGGTCTCCAGGTGAATGGAAACGTGGTCCAGCCCAGGCAAGAAAGGCATTCCTGCTTCAGGTGGTCTCAGTGATGTTGGTGTGGGCTTCAGTTTCCATCTTGTGAACAACAAGGCACAGTTGGCTTGGTAGAAATTTGAGGATTGCACCCACATCTTGGCTGATAAGCTGGCAACCTGCACTGGCAGCCCAGAAAGCCCCCCACATCCTGGGCTGCATCCCCAGCAGCGTGGTCAGCAGGGTGAGGGGGGGGATTCTGCCCCTCTGCTCCGCTCTGGGGACACCTCACCTGGAGTCCTGTGTCCAGCTCTGGAGTCCTCAGCACAAGAAGGACATGGACCTGTTGGACCGGGGCCAGAGGAGGCCACGGAGATGCTGGGAGGGCTGGAGCCCCTCTGCTGTGAGGACAGGCTGAGAGAGCTGGGGGGGGTCAGCCTGGAGAAGAGAAGGCTCCAGGGAGACCTTAGAGCCCCTTCCAGTCCCTCAAGGGGCTCCAGGAAAGCTGGGGAGGGACTTTTTAACGGGACCTGTTGTGATAGGATGAGGGGGAACAGTTTTAAACTGAAAGAGAGGAGATTTTGATAAGACATGAAGAAGAAATGTTTTACTCTGAGGGTGGTGAGAGCCTGGCCCAGGTTGCCCAGAGAAGCTGTGGCTGCCCCATCCCTGGAGGGGTTCAAGGCCAGGTTGGAGGGGGCTTGGAGCAACCTGGTCTGGTGGGAGGTGTCCCTGCCCAGGGCAGGGGGTGGCACTGGGTGGGCTTTAAGGTCCCTTCCAACCCAAACCATTCCGTGATTCTATGAATCCAGGAGTGTCTGCCAGGGCTGTGGTCATGGAAGTTCTCCGGAGTCACAACAGAGGCTCTGCTCTCGCAGCCGGGCAGAAACGGTGCAGCAAGATCAGAACAAGCACAAGCAAAACCCTCTGGTTGAATCTCTGCCAGCTCAAAATGCTGCCCTGACTGCTGACACGTCCTGGTTTGATGCTTTTCTCAATAGCTAACATTGACATGTTTTTCATTTCACAACGACTGCTTGAGGCGGAGCCTGCTGTTCCTGATCATGGAAATATTTCCAGGAGCCGGAAAAAAGTTGAAAGGAAGGTGACGAATTTCAAAATTATCTGATAAGCCTCATGTCAGTCCCTGATGGTTTACGTTTAAGCTTTTTTTCATGCACATTTGGGGTCTCTTTTTAATTCTGTTTAGAAACTGAAAAAAAAAAGTCCTACCAGTTTTCCTAAGGAATAAAGAATCTGAATCCGGTTCAGAGGAACATGAAGTGTGTGTGTGTGTTTGTGTCTGTGTGTAAGGCTGAGATATTTTTGGCGTGAAAAGGACCAAGGTGATGTCTCTAACGAGCACCAGAGCAACGAGTGTTGCTCATGTTAAGATTTTTCCTCCGCTTTGGTTGCAAGCTGAAGCGAATAACCTGATATTAGAACTACTCAGGAAATCCAAGTAGCTTTTACTTTCATCAGATAATCACAAACTGACATTTCTTGAGTAATTGTAAACCGCAACCCAAACAATTTTAGAAGAAAGCTAAAAGAAGGTGAGAAAATAAAAAATGTGGGCTAGAGGTCAAAAAATATTCAGTTTTAGGTTCTTGGTTTTCCACTAAAGGAATTACTGTTTTTAAGGAATCAGAATGTTTCCCATGAACACTTCTATTTAATCACAGGGGTATTTTTATGAAAATGAAGACAGTAGTGGAAAATTTTTGGTTTCCCACTTCCACAATTTCTTCAGGGGCTCAGGTTGGAAATAGCCAGCTTTTTAGAAGGAGGACCGGGGACATTTGGGCCGCCCTTACAGCTGGGGATGGATCCCTAGTGCCTGGAGCCGGGTTCTGAGCCCCGTCTGGAAGGTTTCTGAGCCAGATCCACTCCCAAAGCGTGCAGAGGGGCTCCCCACCCTGGGGTGATCTCTGGTCTGTGTGGGGTGGCTAAAACCAGCCCCAGGCTGGTGTCAGGGGAAGGGTGACAGGGATGTTCTCATGTCAGGGATGCTCTCATGTGCCAGGGATGCCCTTGGACACTGGGGATGCTCGCAGACAGGAGGGATGCTCTCAGACATCAGGGATGCTCTTGGACATCGGGAATGCTCTTGGACAGGACAGATGCTCTGGTACTCAAAGATGCCCTGGGGGTGCATCAGGGGTGTCCCACACGGACCAGAGCAAAGTTGCTCTGCTTGAAACCCATCAGCCCTGCTCCCATTTTTGGCATCCTGCCCCTGCGAGGTGATCTCCCTCCTCCCCACCAGCTTCGCCTCCCTTCCCCCACGGCCCCCTCCTCCCCCTCGCAGGAGCTGTGCGAGCCCCCGGCTCCTCCGAGGGGTAATTGAAGCAGCACGTAGAGCATATGGCCAAGCAGGGATCCCTGCTGGTGCACCAGCTGTGAACTGGGTGCTGGGAGAGAGCAGGCGGCCAGAGGCTCCCGTCTCCCTGTCTGGCTGCCTCCCCCTGCCCGGGCGGTTATTCAAATAACACCTTTTAAGGAGGTCTCTGCCTTTTGGGGTCCCACTGGGGTGCTGGGGAGGGTGTGCGGGCGTGCAGCGGTCAAGGTTTCATCCTGGGCATCCCTGCATTGCTCTCATCCCATCGCCCTCAGGTCCCCCTTGATGGTGTTGCCCCTCATGGCCCCCCCCCTGCCCAGCTGCGATGCCCCCCCCCCCCCCCCCCCCCGGCGATGTACCAGCCACCAGGGTCACAGGTGGTGCTGTGGGGCAGCTTGCGGGTCTGATGGGCACCTGCCAGCAGCCACCCAGGAGTGCGTCCCCCTGCACTGGGCTGTTTTCCGTTGGAAGACCCTGACTTTGCACGTGAACTGGCTCCAGCTGCTGCAGCCCCCCCTCCTCTGCCTTCAGCTCGCCTCGGCCTCAAGAGCTGCGGGAGGAGTAACGCCTGTGTGAGTGCTGGGGTAGGAAGGTGTAAGCTTTTCCCTGAATCCACCAAAGAACTTGTAATTGTGTTGTCCAAAATCTTTCCCCACTCCAGATTTGGCTCTGGTGCCTCTTCTGTCCTGCACTGAGTGCTTTGCCAACACTGCCTTTGATGGAGGGACTCACCAGTCCTTCTGTTCCCAGGGTCACCGCAGCCTTCCACCTTGCCACTGGTAATGGCTCCATCTTCCTGGTCACCTCTGGGTTCCCCCAGGCAGAGGAGATGTCCTTCCTCCAGCTTCTGTCTCTCCTTCTGTCCCCCAGGACTGGGTTTTCTTCTCCCTTATTGCTCAGGTGGCTTAACCTGGGAAGGGTGACCTGGTGTTTCATCGCCTCTGGCCTTGCCCCACCGCTGTCTGGGCAGCAATGAACCCCTACATCTGAGAACATGACATACACTTAAATATGTGGTGCTGTGCCCACATGGACTATGAGATGGAGGTGAGTGGTCCAAGACATCTAGGAACCAACCCTGGCCCACCTGGCTTACAGCATAACTGGGATTCCCTCCAAGGTGGAAACATTTGGGATGGGACTTCTCTAGTCTTCAGCATCACATCTCCGTGTCCTGTCAAAAGCTGAGGAGGAGAAAAAGGCTCCAGTTCCTCCAGCAGCTGCCAGGTTGATCTCGGATGAGCACAGAGCTTCTCCCTCTGGCTGTAAGGACAATGTCCCAGCCACCCATGCTGGACTCCCAGCAGGTTCCCCGTGCAGGGGAGGGGGCAGGGGGACGCTCTTTATTGAAAGGAAAGGGGCTTCATTTGGACCAATTATTCTCAAACTGAGGTGGAGGAAGCCGTCATTTCAACGTTTCCTCCTTTCCCCCCCCTCCTTTTACGTTTGTTGTGTGTGTTTTCTTAACACTCTGGCAATGGCTGAATATCACACAAGTGCCCTGTCAAGAGATATATTCAATAAACACTTGACACCCAAGCTCAGGAATACATGGCCCGTGGCAAACATGAATTATTCAAATGGAAATCAAGATAATTTTGCTTCTAACTCAGAAAACCAAGACTCTCTCTTTCCTTCCTTATTTTTCCTCGCTTCCTCTCCTCATTTTCTTTCTGTTCTTTCTTTCTTTATTTTTTCTTACAATTTCTTTCTTTTTCTTGCTTTTCCCCCTCTCTCTCGTGCTGGAAATCCGAACTGCATTAATTTCTAGGGAACCCCTTTTGCTGAATAAACCAGGGCGAGGACCAGAAGGCATCTCCATTGGATGAGGAGACAGTCTGCGTGTTTGTCCCCTGTGGCTGCTGTGTCCCTTTGGCCAGGGCTCGTGAGCAGTGGGACCTCTGTGGCTGGGTGCCATGGAGGTGCCACTGCAGCTAGACGTTGGATCATCCAGCCAAAAAAACCCGCCTCTTAGTTAATCGTGGCTTGTTTGGGAGAAGCAAGATGCCACAACTGGCCTTTGGGATGCCTTTCCTGCATGACTGGGCCTTTCCTCTGCAGAATTAGGTCTCCTGCCAGCTGTGGGAGTTGGCCGGGATGGGGTGTGCTTATAGCATGAGAGGTTTGCGATGCTGGGTTGCATGGGCAGAGCTGCCTGGGGATCTCTGCTCAACAAGGACCTGGGCTGGACTCATGAGGCTGGGGATTAGCAGTAGGCTGAAGAGCTGAAAGAATGGAGAACGGGGCCACAAAGAAGAAATGGTAGTGATAGCCAAGGCTAGAGAAAAGGGAGGGACCTCTATTCCTACCTCAACTCATTATCTCCTTTCCCTACCCTCTCCCTCTCCCATTTTTTATAAATGGGGTCTCAAGATGATCAGAACCAGGTGGTACCAAAGGCATTGGCTCATGGCAGCTCTTCCCCAGCCTGGGACTAAACGGGACACTGAAGCCCTGTTGTTTGCTGAGAAGAGCCAGAGGTGACTCTTAGGAAGGCTTTAGAAATGAGATGCCTTGACTAGAGCCATGGGCAGCAGAAGGGCCATTGTCCTGTTCCCTCCCACCATCTGGAAGGTCTCTTTCCAGCTCTTCATGGACTTCTCTTACATAGACTGATTGAGCTTTGGCCTCTCCACTGACTAATGACTCGGTGCCGGGAGCGGGGACATATTCAACTAGACCAGGTTGCTCAGAGCCCCGTCCAACCTGACCTTGAATGTTTCCAGGGATGGGGCATCTACTGCCTCTCTGGGCAACCTGGGCCAGGGTCTCACCACCCTCAGCATAAAAAAATTCTTCTTTATATCTAGTCTAAATATCCCCTCTTTTAGTTTGAAACCATTACCCCTTGTCTTATCACAACAGGTCCTGCTAAAAAGTCTGTCCCCAAACAAAGTAGAGGATTCCAGGTTATTTCTGGGCTATTACAGGCTTTGAGGTGTGCAGGCACACATAGCAATTCCCACCAGGATCTGCAGTGCTTTAGGAGCCATGGGGCTGGAAGATAGGTCAGAGGAGAAGCAATCCCACCAGCAGTCCATGGGATCTCGGCCACCAGGTCCTGGCAGACCCTGACAACAGGTAGGACAGTGCAGATGCTTTCCACAGCTTCCATGGCTGCTCTCCTCTGGTCGAAGCCGTTAACTCTTTTACGGCTCCTCTTCCTCCCTTCCCTGGTAACATCCCCCCTGGGTGGGAGTAGGCTCCAGCCAGCTCCATCCTTCCTTCCTCTCCCTTTCTCCAACCCTGCTGGCAACGCTGGAGTTCCCCCGCTCCTGGTGAATGGCCGTGGTTTCTTGTGAGGTTGGGACTGGCTGTCAGCCAATCACAGCCCAGCAGCAGCGATCTAATAGCCCCGGCGCCAGTCATTTAAGAGGAAGGAGAATATAGGTCATCAGTGACATCATCTCTCGGAAAGGTGGGGGGGAGGGGGATGGGGTGTTGAGAGGAGAAGGGGGAAAGCAATCGTTTAAATTTGGAGAGGAGATAACTGGAAATTTGGGCCATCAGGAGAATAATGGGCCGAGAGGAAGAGATGGGGATATTAATAGAGCTGGTTTCTGTAAGAGCCGGAGCGAGAAGCAAGGGATGGAGAACCACAGCGAGCCTCCGCGTCGGCAGCTCTGTGGTGTGCTGGGAGCCCCTGGGGGCCTGGGACCATCAGCCTGTATTCCTGCGTGGCCATGCTGTACAAAACCTCCCTGTGCATCCCTGGGAGCCCAGCAGGTCTCTCCTCCTGCTCCTCACCTGGTGGTCTTCCATGCCCACTTTACCCCATCCTGCCCCTGCCTCCCAGCCACAGCAACCACCACCCTGAGGAACCCTCTGAGAAACCCCAGTGGATTCATGGGGACCAGTCTGGAGTTTGGTGTGGGTCCCACGTGCTCCTCTCTGCCCGGCCGCTGGTGCCATCTGAGCCCAGTTCCTTTCATCCGCAGCCCCACAGCATTTCCATGGTCAATCAGGCATACGCAACACCCCCAGGCAAAATTTGGCTGCATTCGTAGATTCACGTCCTTGACATCCTCTCCCTCCTCACCCAACAGGGGCCCAGAGAGACTATGGTATCTCCATCTCCATCCTCGGAGATGTTCAAACCTTGCTATACAAAGCCCTGATCAACCTGCTCTAACCTGCCCAGCTTCAACCAGGGTGTCGGACTGGAGACCTCCATGTGTCTCTTTCAGATCTGGGAATCTATACCCCTGCTGGGGCAGAGGACCTGCAGACACCATCCTTCCTGGGACATGGCTTGGATGCCCTTTTTCCAGAGAGGAACAGAGCTCCACCTTTCCCCATCTCCGTCACATGATGGACATCCGAGAGGTGCTCCTTGGGGCAGGGTCGTGTGTCCGGCTGTGCCAGTGAGTAGAGAAGTGATGAGGAACAGCCTTCCTTGGGTGCCAAAACACCCCCAACAGCATCTTACACCCCACTGGTGGGGTTTGACCTGAACTGGTTCCCTGCCACAGCAAACTTGGGGGTCCACTAGGGACATACAGCAAGCCCCCAAAAGCAGCCTGCACAAGTCAAGGGTGTCCATCAGTGGGGACACAGCCCATTCCCCATTTTTCTACCTCTGGACCCTTTGCAGGTACATTTGATGTTCCTCACTCCTAGCAAGCTCTCCCTGTGCCTGATCTGTGGCCACCTCGATTAATTCCCCACTGCCCCTGAGGGCTTTCAATGCTGCGGTGGCACTGGGATGGAGGAGAGCAGGAGAAGGGAGAGGGACAGTGCTGCCAGCTGAAAGGGATGCGGGAGCTGAATATGCATGAAGAGGGGAGGGAGAAAGGAAGGGGGTGTTCCCCTTGTTAAATATTTACCATCCCAGGCGGGTGATGTGATATTTCCTACCCTCTAGGAATTCCTAGGGACTGGCAAGGTTGACCAGAGAGGAACAGGGGCTTTCTCCCAGCCTTAGCTGAGCAGCAAATCCTCGTCCCCGTGCCAGAGGTGTTTGAGGTCTTGGGCACAGCACTGTCCCTGGAAAGGTCTGACCTTTCAGCTGGAGCATGGAGGCAGTTAATCCTTTCCTTGTCAAGGGAGCTGGTGGTGTTGGGGTGGTCTTGGACAGACTCTAGCAGAGCTGGCCGAAGCAGGGACCTGGGATTTCCTCCGGTCTGGGAGAGGAAGAAGTGGTTTATTCCTTGTGGAAGAAAGACTAATGGGGCAGAGTTTATGAATTCCACTTTCCCTTTTCCTCCTCCTTTTGCAACCAAATAGCTACCGCAGCCATTGCAGACTGTCTTCTGGGAGCTCTTCCGTTGTTGGCTGAAGGAGGAGGTCAAACACCTCTCCTTTTCCGCATCAGCATCCTCCAGTGACCACCAAATTCCGAGTACCAATATCCACCTTTTGTTCCTGTACCTGGGTACAGTTGGTGTGACAACTGGTGCTGCCCAGACACGTGGTGTGGGAATCACTCCTGGGGTGTATATGAGGAAAGTACTATTAGCATTTTTATATTTTTTTTAGGAAAGCAATGCTACCTACTGTACTCTTTGTTTGTCTCGGAACCTGGGTCAATTATTGTGGGTCTTACTTGCTTTTGGTTGACCTCAATGTAGTCATCTGTGCTCGCAGTGAGTTCCCAATGAGCAGTGCCAAATTCCCCCAAAACCACAGTCCAGTTGGCAGAGTCAGGACATGACCAGAAGTGCTTCAGTCAGTGGCTTGTCTTGGCAGAGGGGCATCAGGGCGTCACTTCGTCTGTGACATCCAGGTCAGACTGGCCAGGAAAAATTGGAGAAGCTTCCCAAGCTGAATAGAAATGCTTGTTTGCATCTTTGCTGCTAGAGAAGTCTTCCTGGTCACTACATGGGGTTGTCTCATCTTCAGTAGTTTGTTCCTGGACGCTGTCTTTTTTTTTTCCAGCTGCTAATTTAATGATATTTGGTGGAGGTGGTGTTCTGAGGTCTTTGCTTCTGTTCCTCAGCAGTAACTTCTGGAAGGGGACCAGAAGGTCCCTGAAGGTACCTGAAGGTCCTGGTTGACACGTTGAACTGCTTTCTGACTGTAGTTTGGGGAGGACACTTAGAAAATGGAAGGGAGATGGTGGGAGCAGGTTTGCAATTCAGGTGTCACCAAACCAGCCCCCTGCTCCAGGAGGGCAGCAGATCTTGTTCATCCCTTGGATTTTCCCTGGTGGTGGAAGTGCTCCTGAGACAGTGGCAGGAAGAAATGCTCTACAACCCTTCTCACAGGCTCTGCCAAATTAATTGTGCTACAAATACACACAGAAAGAGGAAAAGAGTGTGACTCCTGAATCACTTTGCTCTTCTCCTCTTTGCTTGGGTCAAGGGACAGTTGTCTTCTTGGGACCAGAGCTGCCAGTGGCAACTGGAGTGGAAATGGGAGCCATCCAGTGCCAACCACTGGTCCGCTGGTGAGTTTTCAGGCTGGGCTGTGCTGCTGCATGAAAGGACCAGAGATGGGGAGGAGGGACCCAGTATGTCTGTCCCATGGAGGACAGCCAAGGAGAAGTGTATGGGGCAAGGGCAGGACCTCTTCTGCCTCTCCTCACACACCTCAGTCAGACCCAGGTCACTCCGAGCTTCTCCACCTTGCACACTAATATCGTAAAAGCTGTAAGAGGCTGGTTTGGGGCTGCACAAGCTGGGACCCTGGAGTATTTTGCAGTCCACCTCAGCTGCTGGTGCCCACAGGCCCCTCTGCTGTCCTTATCCCAGCCCACCTCCCCTCACTAGCCAAGGTTTGACCCAGGGCCAGACTGTCCTTTGCGTGGAGACCACCTTTGCCCAGCCACCCTGATCCAGGGCAGGCACCTCCAACCCACAGACACAGCCTTGGCAACAGCAAAAACTGCTTTTCCTGCTGGACAGCTGAGGAAAACGCTCCCTCTGAGGCACGGAAAGAGAAAATTGGGCTCCTTAAGTAAAATAAAACTGTTGGTAGAGGGGAAAAGCCGCTATTTTCCAGTGGAGAACGCATGTTCCCACAGAGCCCAAGCGCACCCTAAAAGTGGGCTAAAACATGCCCTTTTCAGCCTGCGTGGGCTTGAAAACGAGCGTGCTTAGCACCAGTTACACAATAGAAAGGGCTCAGGTACTCTCTGGCTGCAAATACATTTGATACGCTGAAAGGGCTGCGGGAGCGTATCAGCCGAAGTTCCTTACTTTGCTCAGGCAGCCTATCAAATATTTAACGGGCTGCCATAGGCAATTACATTAGAGGAGATAGTTAAACACCCCCTACCCGAGGGCACCCCCCTGCAATGTAAATCAAACAAATTGGACTCTTTTCACAATTGACACACACGATTTTACTTACTGTAAATAATTTAGCATTAAAAAAGTCGAGCTACACTTTGCCCCATCTGGATTTTCTTTTCTCTCGCTCGCTCTCCTGCTCCGCGGGGCCGAGCCGCGTGGACGCCCGGCTCCTAATGCAATAGATGGAGTGGAGGAATTTTGCTGCCTGGGTGAGCCCTTAAGAGATTCCCATTTCCTAATGGAAGAAAACCACGCTCAGGAAACTTGTGAAGTTGCCCATTTAAAAGAGCCGGAGATGTTCCCTGCCAGCTAACGAGGGATGGGAGAAAATCCCTCCCTGCGGAAGGGGTTTAGCCTCTTGCTGGTTGGCATCTCCTGGGGTCGCGGCAATCTCCTATAAAAGGTGGCTGAATGCTTGCACTTTTTAATTAAAAAGCTATCTTTCACAATTAGGCTCAGCGGGGTTTTAATAAGGATTTTTACAAGCTGGCTCGCAGCATTGGCCTCCACAGATAGCCTTTCTCCTACACCTAAAGTGTTAGACCTGGGCATTAAAATACACTGTGCTATTCAGGCTGAGGAGATCTCATGGCCATCAGGAGCTGTTCCTGCGTTCCTCTCCCAGCCTCCAGAAAAACAGGCCTTTTGGAAGCAGGATATTTTGAACCCTGGTGTCTTTTTCTAACTCCAGCGCAGAATTTGGGCCCCGTTGAGTCTTCCGTTCACCACAGTGTCACATGGGACATCCCTCCAGGGTGCCGTGATCCTGGTTTTGGTCTCACACCAAGTTTAAATCAGTGCGGGTACCCTGTTCGCCTCGATGCCACGGGCCTCGCTCAGAAGTCAGAGAACTTGGAGAGTTTAGTTTAGTTAAAAAGCGCTTGGGGCTTGATTTTCCATTCCTGCACTCAAGCAGGCAATTTAAACCATCACCCCATCACGGCGCACGGACCTCTGGCAGGTAGAGCCACTTACACATTTTCTGACAAAACCAATTTTCATCAGAAAATGTCAATTCCAATGAGATCGAAGCATTGAATCCCCAAACATCTTAATTTTGATGGATGGGTCCTCCCCAGGGTTTCCACAGATGGCGGCGGGTTGTGTCGGAGCTGCCGAGTGGCGGAGTGGGGCCGAGGAGATGTGGCCCTGGGACAAGAAAGATGCTGCCTGAGGGCAGGCAGAGCCGCGGGCAGGGGCTGGGACCCTTGCCGGGAGGGTTGGCTATTTGGGGCAGAAATGGGTCATAGAATTATGGAGCATTTTGGTTTGGAAGGGACCTTAAAGCCCATCCAGTGCCACCCCCTGCCCTGGGCAGGGACACCTCCCACCACACCAGGTTGCTCCAAGCCCCCTCCAACCTGGCCTTGAACCCCTCCAGGGATGGGGCAGCCACAGCTTCTCTGGGCAACCTGGGCCAGGCTCTCACCACGCTCACAGCAAAGAAGTTCTTCCTGAGATCTCATCTCCATCTCCCCTCTTTTAGTGTCAAACCCTTCCCCCTGCTCCTATGGCTCCCCTTCCTGATGGAGAGTCCCTCCCCAGCTTTCCTGGAGCCCCTTGAGGGACTGGAAGGGGCTCTAAGGTCTCCCCGGAGCCTTCTCTTCTCCAGGCTGAACCCCCCAACTCTCTCAGCCCCCTCTCCCAGCAGAGGGGCTCCAGCCCTCCCAGCATCTCCGTGGCCTCCTCTGGCCCCGCTCCAACAGGTCTTTGTCCTTCTGCTGTTTGTGGCCCCAGAGCTGGAGGCAGCACTGGGGGGGGGGTCTCCCCAGAGGAGATAATCCCCTGCTTCGCCCTGCTGGCCACGCTTCGTGTAAGCCTAAAATTTCCAATGCACTAGAAATTCACCATTTTTGGCTGCTTCCACCTGCTCAGGCCCTGGGAAGGACCTCAAGGAAAAGGGATGGGCGGAGAAGGGTCCCCTTACCTGTCACATTGACCAGGCGGGGGGAGACCCTCCATACACTGATTTCCTGATCTCTACACCACCCCACAAAATGTTTTCCAGGAGCAGTCCTGACAGCTGCTCCGTGCAGGTGGCTACCTGTCCCCTAACGTCTCTGCCCACGCTTTGGGGTGATGTCCACCCTCCGCTGCCCGCTGTCACTGTCACCCAGCCACTGCCAGAAAACGTGTCTGGACTCGCACAGAGAGAGCCTGGGACACTCTGAGCCCGACCTCCGCTGACGAGAAGGAAGTGGCAGCGGTCACCTGGGGGCAGAGCCATTTCCAGCCAAGAGGAGCTGCCTGCGCAGGAAAGGATTCTGTGCTCCAGCCTTCTGCAGAAAGTTGTGTCCCTTTTCCACTGGCTCCTCTCCCGCAGACCTGGAAAGCCGTGTCCCCTCTGCTCTGCCTTCGCGTTAGGCTGGGAGCTGTTAATCGCTGCCAGCGGGTTTAATTGGTAGCTAGAACACACAGACCCCATTAAAGCCCACGAGGGTGCCAAGGGCTCTCGTTCAGGCACAAATGAAGGAGCAATCAAACCCACTTAGGTAATAAAAACAGCTGGAGTCTGGAGGCAACTGCCTGAGGCACCAAACCACATGGCAGGCAGGACAACCCTCTAAAAAGTCTGCATTGAGTTATCCTTTGATTGAAAACACGGGGACTAGGTGGAGTGTTGCAAGATTTTATTGGTTAGGGGCAGGAAGCCAGACCAAGAAATTGTGGGTCATCTTCAAAAAGCAACAGAGGGATGGAGTTTCTTGAACACGGACCTTGCTGGGGAGTGTCTCCAAGATTATTTTTCTAGTGGGAATGACAAGCAACAGCACCTAATGCACTGGCTGTAGATGTCATGATACCCATAATATTTTGCATGCCACGGCAGATAACTACATTGTTGGACCATCACAAGGAACAACAACAGTGTGAAGAGCTTTCTGGTTCTTCATTTCTGCTTAGGGATTTATCTCAGCAAGGGTTCCCAAAGCCACCAGCCGGGCTGGGGTGCCAGCTCTTGGCCTGGAAGTTGGGCTTCCCCTGGAAGGAATTCAGATCATGAGGCTCAGTGTTTTTATTTGGTCTTAATAGGGGAGGATCCTGATTCTCCTCTCGTTTGTGCTGATTCTGGTGAAATCTCTCCTGCTTTACAGGAACTACTGATGCGGATGTATAAGAGAGGAGGGTCTGGAGCGTTGCATTTATGGAGCAATTAGGGAGGAAAACTACATGGAGAGACTACAGGGAGGGTTGCAGAGCTGCCCTGTGTCACTCAACGAACTCACAGCTGAGCACGGGCAACCACCTGAAAGTTTGGCCCATTCCTTGCAAAGTACACTCTCAATGTTCAGGAGCAGGAAGGGCTGAGGAAACAACCA
Source organism: Numenius arquata (assembly GCF_964106895.1). NCBI lineage: Eukaryota > Metazoa > Chordata > Aves > Charadriiformes > Scolopacidae > Numenius > Numenius arquata. The sequence continues at coordinate 884,891 of NC_133580.1, forward strand.
GCACACCACTGCTGTGGAAGCCGTTTGGTTGTTAGTTATTATCTCTGCTGTAGAAATTTTCCTCCTTGTTTGGCGCTTCCTCGGGGAGAAGTTAAATCCAGGGCTGGGGAACTGAGCCACTCTCTCCAACCTTCCAGCTCTGAGCTGCTGGAATGCAGAGAGCGAGGAGGAAGGAGGTAGAGGGGTCAGCGAGAAGAGCCCAGCGAAAGAAATGATGAAATACCCTGACAAAAAATCTTCTGGCTGCCATGAGAGAGTTAAGAAATCCAGGGGTTGGCAGCTGAAGGGGAGAGAAGGTGTCTGGGCTCCTTGCAGAGCACCCATGAGGGACAATTCCCCCTTCCGTGGTACGGAAAGCTCCTGGGGAAAGCTCCTGGGGAACCTCTCTGGCAGCTTCTCGCTGCCCATCGCCTGATGCTGCAATCTTTCCGCAGGCAGCAGAGGGGAGACCGTGACTCAGAGCACTGCGCAGATGGAAAGCAGAAGGAGAAGAGGCTCCAGGGCTCCTGCCTGCTCCTGCCTGCTCCTGCCTGCTCGTAGCCAGAGCATCAGCGTGTTGGCAGGCCACGCTGCCGGGCTTGGTGGCCTCTGGCACGTGCAGGATGCTTTAATGAACAGGAAGGTCTGCCTGGACCGTGGTGTGTAGGGACTGTCCGTGGACCATCTCCCATCTCTCAGGCCACCAGAGACGAGGCTTTCCTGGCAGCATCATGGTGCTGGTGCAGTTTTTCCCCCAAGTGGACGACTCCAGAGTCAGGATTTGTCCCCCTGTGGCCTCTCCCCCATCCCTCTGCACAAGCCATGTGCTGCACAGGTCCCTGCAGAAGTGTCACTGGTGGCTGTGCCTGAACCTGAGCAGCAGCACACACCGCGATGGTTGCTTTCAAAGTCTCCTGTCACTGGATCTGACCTTTCCCCAGGCGTGTCCAGAGCCAAGGAAGCACCTTTTGGGGGACACTTCAGCCACTCAGGTGAGGCTGTGATGAGGTTAGGGCTTTCCTTTCCTTGTGACACTTGTTGGCCCTGTCTGACCCCAGGTGCCCGGCAGGATCCCCCTGAGAAGGGACGTCTCAGAGGACACCGTGTGCCGGCTCTGCAGAGAAGAGGGTGAGTGGGAAAGGGGCCAGGAAAACTGATACTTGCCCTGACTCCTAACACGCCTCCTCCACCGTGTATAATCCTCCTTAGATGCGTGGCTGGGGCTGGATTTTCTGGGCTGGATGAACACAGGCTCTTCCCTGGAGAAGGCATTTGCTCTCAGCACGACCAAGCACCCTCCTACCCCCCATCAGCCCCACGGCCGCTGTCCCCCTCTCCAGCAGGGACTGGGGGTCCCTCTCCACCACCCCCCTGCTCTGGGTTTGGCAGTGCTGCTGCTGGTCACACTTCTCACACGCCTTTGGGCAGGGCTAGGAGCAGACAAGAGGAGTTGGGGGGCTGCGAAGATCCCCCCCCAATCCATCACACAACCACCAAACTTCACCTCCACACTTTTTTTTTGCAGCGACGGGATCTGGGCTCGGGGGCGGGCAGGGAGGAGAGGGAGGGAAACGCCGTGGGCAGCGTGGAAATTCATAGGGATGGGGAAGTCCGGAGGCAGAGCCAGGCAGCGAAGGGCTGGGGAGGGGAGGATGGAGAGGCTGCAGGGAGACAGACAGACAGACAGACAGACGTGGAGCCCGTGGGACACTGCACTGGCAGGAGGATTTGGGTGACAGCCAGGTTGCTTCATCAAAACAGAGCAAAAAGAAAAAAAAAAGTTGGTGAAACTTTTCCTTATTTCATTGTTCTGATGGGTTTTAACCCCAGGTACCTCTTCCCTGCGGAGAGGGAGGAGGGGGGTCGGGAAGGCTCCTGTTCGCACCCGGGCTCGGGGTCCGCTCTGCTCCCCAAATCCCCCCGGGGGGGAAGCCAGCCCGGAGCCGCGGGCAGGGGGGGGCAGGGTCTGGCAGAGCCGGCTGGGGGGATGCAGCCGGGGACCGTGGCCGGGCCGGGCCGTGCCGAGCCGCGGGGATGCTCGACGGCCGCATCCCGGGGCAGGAGCGGGGCCCGGCAGCCGCAGCCCCGGCCCGGTGCGGGTCGGAGGGAGCCCGGAGCGACACCCCCCCATCCCGGCCACGGGGGCGGGGGGGACACACCAGGAGAGTGGCGGGGATCCCCGGGGATGCGCAGTGCCGGGGGAGGGGGGTGTTGAGCCCCAGTTTGGGGGTTACAACCGGAGGGAGGGGTGAGTTCCAGTTTGGGGGGTACAACAGGAAGGGGGGAAGTAAGACCCAGTTTGGGGGGGCACAATCGGAGGGGGGGGGGGCATTCCGGTTTGGGGGGAAGGTAATCGGAGGAGGGGTGGGTGATTCCCGGTTTGGGGGGTACAACAGGAGGGAGGGGGGTGAGTCCTGGTTTGGGGGGGGTACAACCTGAGGGAGGGGGGGGTGAGCTCACTGCCCGGGGGCGGGCGGTGGGAGGTGCCTCCCGAGATCCGTCCAATGAGCGGGCGGGGGGGCGGGGGGGCCGGGCTATAATGCCATTGATGCCGGGCGGCCGAGACAGACAATACCGCGCCCCCGGAGCCGGGCTGCCCGGAGCGCCCCTGCCCCGCTCCTCTCCCACCATGATGTCCATGAACAGCAAGCAGGCGTTCAGCATGCACCCCATCCTGCACGAGCCCAAGTACCCCCACCTGCACACCAGCTCCGAAGCCATCCGCAGAGCCTGCCTGCCCGCCCCCCAGGTAAGCCGGACGGGTTTCCACGGGGGGCGGGGGGGGTCCGCACCCGCGGAGCGTCCTCCCCAACTTTCCTTCGGCAGCTCGCGGTTTCCCGTCTGGGTTTGCGGGGGGGAGGTTTTGGGGGGGTTCCCTCCCTCCTCCTGGACGGGCTGGGGGCTGTCGCTGTCCCCCGGGGTCCTCGGAGCGGGGAGAGGGGCTGGGGGAGCCGGGGGAAGAGTTGGGGGTCCATCCCGGGGTGGGGGAGAGCAGCCGCCGTGCCCAGCAGAGGCTCCGCGGGACCCCCGCCGGCTCCCGCCGCCGCTGCGGCCGCTCTTTTTTTCGGGGGAGGTCGCCCCGGGAGGACGGGGTGGGGGGGGGTGGGGGTGCCCGGGGGGTCCGACCCCCTGCTCCTGGTCCTTTTATTTCGCGGGGACGATGCGGGTTGGGCTCGGTTTCATCTCACCTGTCCCGGGCACGGCTGGAGGGGCAGAGCGGGACCTCGGCAACGCTGCTCTCCTTGTAACCCTCTCCCGCTCTCTCGGTTTCTTCTTGATCCCACTTTATCTACACCCCCCCCTTCCCTCTCCACGCCCCCCGTCCAGATCCAGGGTAACATTTTTGCGGGCTTTGACGAGACCTTGCTGCGGGGTGCCGAGGCTCTGGCCGCTGTGGATATCGTATCGCAGAAAACCCACCCCTTCAAGCCGGATGCCACCTACCACACCATGAGCAGCGTGTCCTGCACTCCTACCTCGTCCTCCGTCCACCTGCACCACCCGTCCGTGCTGACCACGCACCATCCCCACCACCACCACCACCAGCCCTCCCAGGGCTTGGACGGCGAGCTCCTGGACCACCTCAACTCCGCTCTCCCGCTCGGAGGGGTGCCGGGCCCAGAGGTCGGCTCCACACCTTCGCACCCTCACTCCCACATGTCGGCCATCAACCACATGGCCCACCACTCCCAACCTATGAACATGTCCCACCCCCACGGCCTGGCTTCCCACGCTGTCATCTCCGGCCCCGAGACGGAGACAGACCCCCGGGAGCTGGAGTCTTTCGCCGAGCGGTTCAAGCAGCGGAGGATCAAGCTGGGGGTGACCCAGGCAGACGTGGGCTCCGCGTTGGCCAACCTGAAGATCCCCGGGGTGGGCTGCCTTAGCCAAAGCACGATCTGCAGGTTTGAGTCCCTCACCTTGTCCCACAACAACATGGTGGCCCTCAAACCCATCCTGGAAGCGTGGCTGGAGGAGGCCGAGCGGGCCCAGAGGGAGAAAATGACCAAACCCGAGATCTACACAGGGGGAGACAAGAAACGCAAGCGCACCTCCATCGCTGCCCCCGAAAAGCGGTCGCTGGAGGCCTATTTCGCCGTGCAGCCGCGACCCTCCTCGGAGAAAATCGCCGCCATCGCCGAGAAGTTAGACTTGAAGAAGAACGTGGTGCGGGTCTGGTTTTGCAATCAGAGACAGAAGCAGAAAAGGATGAAATTTTCTGCCACCTACTGAAGAGGGGGCTGGGAGGGCAGGGGGGGGGTGTGTGTGTCTGCCCCCCCTCAACCCTCCCACCACAGTCCTGGCCCCCAGCCCCTCTGAAACGGGCAGGGTTTGGGGTCGTTGGTTTTTTTTTTTTTTTTTTTTTTTGTTAAAAAGAAAAAAAATCGGGTGAAAAGAAAAAAAAGAAAAATTAACCTAAAAAAGGGAAACCTGCCCAAAATGAAGCAAAGAGTTTGGTGCCTGCTCCTCCCCCCCGGGTGAAGCGGCCCCACTGTTAGGACTGGTACAGACTGCTTTTGTAGATAAAACTGGAAAAAAAGATGGAGAAAAACGAAAAGACAAAACGAAAGGCTTAGTGCCGGGGGGGGAGGGAGGGGCGGAATTTCGGGGCGCCCGGAGTCAGGGCAGCAGCAGCGAGAGCCCGGCGGGTCTTTGTTGCAGCCCCTCGCCCCATCCTGGCTCGGCCGGGGCTGCGGGACCGCTCTCTCCTCGGCGCCCCGTCCTCTTCTTTTAAAAAATAATAAAAAAAAAAAAAACCAAGAAAAAAAAAAAACCAAGAAAAAAAAAAACCAATCTAAAAATTTAAAAAAAATAAGAATGAAAACGAGCTCGAAGCCGCCCCGGACGGCTGTAAATAGGGAGGTGCCGGCCCGTGCTCCCCGCTGCCAGGTCCCCCCGCACACACCCGCACACACACGCACTTGCATGGTTTTGTTCGCTCCCCCCCCGCCCCGCCCCCAGCAAACCCATCGCATTTTTGCAATAACGTTTCTGTTTCTACCTCATCGGCTAAATTATATAAAAGAGGCGAAAAGAAAAAAAAAAAGAGGGAAAAAAAAAAAAGAGGGGAAAAGGAAAAAAAAGAGAGGAAAAAAAAAGAGGGGGAAAAAAAAGAGAAAAGAATAAAAAAAAAAAGAAATGAAAAAAATTTGGCCCGTCCCCGGAGTCACAGTTTGTTCGGGGAAAAACGGAGATCTATTTTGCTTTGGTTTCACTCAAACCGTTCGATATCCGTACGATTTCACTGTAAAAAAGAAAAAAGAAATATCCTACGCTTCGACAATCAAGTCATTTTGGGGCCGGCGGGAGCGGCGGGACCGGCCCGGGGCAGCGGGGGCGCCCGGGCAGCCCCGGCCCCCGCGGGGGCGGCCGCCTTTGCAAATAGTTGAACTCTGCACTTTCTAAGGCAAGAATTATTATTTTTTTTTTTTTGCTTTGCATATTTAATAGAGAAATTTGCCTCCGTTTCCTTTTTGTTGTCTTTTTTTTTTTTTTCTTTTTTAAAATTTAAATTAAACGAGATTTCGTTTCGCTGTGTGTGTGCTGAATGAAATTTGGTGTCTGTGTACGCTGCAGCATTTCAAATAAATCATGCACGTTTTACCTCATCCTCCTGCCTCCTGGAGTCACTGCGGCCACCGGGCACGGCCCCAGGGAACACCCCCCCCCGGCTCGGGGACCCCCGGTACCCACCGGGGCGACTCTTCCAGCCCGTCCCTGCCGCCTCCGGCCGGGAAAATGGGGAAAGAAAAAAAAAAAAAAAAAAAGAAATGAAACGAAAAGCAGCGAAGCGCGGGGCAGAGCCGCCCCTGCCCACCCCGGGAGGGAGCGGGGGGCTCCTCCGCAGCGAACCCGCCGGGGGTCAGCCCCGCCGGGGGGGCTGCAGCCGGAGAAGGGGGGCTGTTTCCTGCCTTTCCCCGCCCGGGTCTAACCCAAACTCGGCGTGTGTTGAAGCCCCACCTGTGGGTCCCGGGCGGGGGGGGGGATTGGTTTTGGAGCCCGGACGATGGTCCCAGGGGCTGAATTCGTTGGGCTCTAAAATCGCCCGGGCTCTCCCGCAAACGGCTGCGGGGACGAGCTGTGTCCCTCCAACCCTTCTCCGCCTCTCCGGGGGTGTCCCACCAGGCAGCCCCGGCCACCCTCTCCCCGGCCGCGACCGGGCTGCGACGGAAAAGGACTGAGAAAGGGATATTTTAACTCCCGGCTCCGCTTATCCTCGAGTTTCGGCTCCCGCAGAGAAACCTCTCCCGAAACGCGCGTTACGGGGAGCGGAGCCTCTGTGCCGGGGGGACGCGTGAAACGGGGCTGCCTTTATTTTGCTTTATTTTTATTTGATTGGTTTGGGCTTTTTTTGTTTGGGGTTTTTTTTTTGGTGTTTTTTGTTTGGTTGGTTGTTTTTGGGGGGGGTTGGAGTATTTTTTATAACTTAAGGGAAAAAAAAAAATATATATATATATATCTCTGTATCTTCAAGCGCACGGAGCCGGGGCGTTCGGGTTGGTAATTTAGGCTGAAGCGTGGAGCGATGCTGCACCCCGACAGCCGGGGGGGGCGGCGCGGCTCCCGCACCCACACATTTTATAGGGTGGAAAAAAGAAAATCATTCAATAAAACAAACGGAAAAGAGGAGAAAATTGTGCAGCGCCCGAAATAACTGTCGGAGGAGCCGCTTCAACCTGTGCGAGCGGGGCAGGCTCGGCGGAGCGGTGCGGTGCGGGCAGACCCCGCACGGTGGGAACGGGAGCAGCAGCGGGGGCCGTCCGCCCGCCCCGGTGCCCCCCCCCCCCCCCCCCCCCGCGCCCGCCTCCCGCCCCGCACATCTGCGGCCGCCCGGCTCTATTCCGGGGCGCTTCGCAAAACCCCATCCCCGCCTTTGTTCTTTTCGCTCCGTTCCCTGTTTTTTCCATGAAGCGAAAAGCGCATTTTCATAAATAGACCTTGGCCAAGTGCTGGCGATGAAATTTTAATGAAGGCTGGATGCTGAGTGCTGCCCGGGGGGGCCTTGGAGAATCAGCTCCGCGCAGCATTAGCAGGGCCCTGTTCGCTCTTATCCACCCCCCCGCCCCCCCCCCCCGCCTTTTCCCCGGCTCTCCCTCGCAGACATAACACATCCCAGTCTGCTGCTTCTCCTACCCCGCAGCGGCCCCCCCCGCCCCCGGCGCCCCCTCCTCAAAGATGCGGTGGGGGGCGCCGGGGTCGCAGCGCCCGGCCGGGGTCGGGTGCCCGGTTGCCGGTGGCTCGCAGGTACCGCTCTGCTCCCCCCCCCTCCCCCAACCCACCCCACCTCGCTCTTAAAAGTTTGCAAAAGCGAGCGATGCAATATTTATCAGCCGCGATGATAAAAAGGCGAGTCGGTATTTCCCAGGCACAAATGCAAAGCGCCAGGCTCGGGAGCCGGAGCGGGGCTGGGCCGGCCGGGGGTCCCCCCGGGCGGGGAGAAAAGCCCCCCCTCCCCGGACGGCGCTGCCAGGTAAGGGCGGCCGGGGGGGGGGGGTCCGGCCGGGGGCTGGAGCGAAGGATGGGGCAGCCCTGGATAACGAGCAGCGGGAGCTCCGGTGGCTGGGAAGGGCGGGCAGCAGCTCTGGGGAGCGGGGATGAGGCCTGGCGAACTCATCACACACGGGGAAATGGGAAGGAGCATCCCGGGGATTGATCCTGCTCCTCCTGTGCCCAGGTCGGGTGGGAGACGCCGGGATGCACAGCGGGGGTGGCCCGGGAGGAGGTGGAGAGGGGCCCCCTTTGCAGCCCAGCCCCTCTCCTGAAGAGCCACCTCCTGGGAACATGTCGGGGAAAAGCTGCTGGTCCTTCCCGCAGAAGGTCTGGGAGCCAGGAGAGCCCGGGGACAGGTCCCAGCCGTGGTCCTGCATCTCATCTTCCGTGGCTGGCTCCTGCTGCCGCTCGCCAAGGTGCCCGGGTTTGGGAAAGGCTGGTGGGCAGGGGTGGGGAGGGAGCCCATCACCAAGGCTTCAGGGCTGCCTGGCTGTCCCCCTTCTGGAGCAGCACATGTGGGTCTCACCTCGAGCGTTCGGGCCCAACGGGAACCCAAATCCCCCCAAATTCAGCCTCTTTGCACAGGGTGAGGCTGGAGGAAAGTCCAGGGCAGGGAGAGCCAGCAGAGCTTTGGGAGAAGGAAGAGACACACACACAGAGTGTCCTGGGCACACACACACACTCCCCGTTCCTGGAGTGCAAAGGACGTCCCCAAACCACGACCCTGGAGCGAAAATGGCATTAAATGAAAGGAATATTGATTGGGCTGGACACACAGCTCTCACCATTTTATTTTTTTCTATCATTTGAGGTTTGATATATGAGCTACCCTTGAGATTTGTCAGACCTGTGGCTTTGGCAGCAGGTCTGCCCCTAAGGGTACCTGCTCACCCACCACTGGTGCTGGCCCAGAGCTCAGTGAGAAGGTGATGGCCACCCTAGAGGGCTGGGACCCTTATCTACCTCCAAGCTGGTGGAATGGATGAGGGGAGGCCAGGCCTTCTTCCCCCAGTGCTCCATCCAGGAGATGATTCATCCTGGGAGCTCAAAAGCATCACACACGGCTAATTGACCAGGGATTTGACAGAGATACATTTGGGATCTCCAAAGCAGGGGTGCAGACCTCTAGACTCCAGTTATGGTCAATGGAGAGGAACCAAGGGGTCTACAGCGCAGTTCCTCTCTTTCTACCATCGACTTCTGACACGGGGCAGAGGACTGGTTCTCCAGAGGCATCTTACTCACCTTACAGACTATAAAGATGCTGAATGACCAGCTCAGATGGAGACACCTGTAATTGGGGACATGGCAGCTTAGCAGAGCTGAGCCCTACCCCTGGTGCTGCAAAGGCTTCCTGAGGAAAGTTGCCCACCAGATCTGGGCTGCTGAAGCTCTTAGACATGGGTTCTTGGAGCTCTGCCCAGCGAGCTCTGGGAGCTGGGGGGTGACCCGGTAGCAAGGATGGATGGCTCTTGCAATACAGGGCTTACTTCCAAGCTGTTTAGCTCCATGACGCGCTCTTTTTTTATTATTATTACTATTTTTTTCTGCTATAAAAGCCAAGACCCTCCAAGAGTTTGGGCATCTAAGCCCCTTAAGAATACAGATTAAAGATCCAGGCCAGTGTGTCCACGTCACCACCCACCAAAGTGTGCAGGAATGTGCTTGAAGTCACCCATGCTCTGCTGAACTGAGTCTGGTCACTCCAGGCAAAGGCAGAGGGGTTTGAAGAAACCTTGGGGGAAGCACTGTCCCTCCTTCACATTTTAGAACAGAATCATTTAGGGTGGAGCGTGGCCGTAACGCTGCACCAGATCCCTTCCACCCTGCTTGGTTTCACAGGCTCAGGGACAAACTTGGCCATGGCAGCACCCCCAGGGTGCCTGGAAATCAGGAGCTGATTTCCCCACCGGGAAGGGAAACAAGGCAAGGAGAGTTGTTGATAGCTGGACTGTCTGGGGGGGTCCCATATCTCCATCCATGGAGCTTGTAGCTCTAGTCCTCATGCAGAGCTTTAAAGGATGTGGGGCATCAGCGAGGTGGCCACCACCAGCAGCCAACCCCAGTAACAGCAACAGGCATTGCCTGGCCTTAGAGGAATAACTCCAGACCACACGTCTGTTGCTGCAACCAGCCCATAGAGCAGAGGAAGGACACGAGAACCCCCTCGTTAAAATATTACCAGCACGTCACGGCTCTGCACTCAGCTTTGGGTCTGGAGGAGAGAAAATGCTCCATGTTCTTTAAAAGATTCCTGCCTTTGAAAGCCATGCAGGTAAAGGGTGCCCCTGCTGACGGACTCTCTTCTATTATTCTATGTGTTTTAGTGCAGTGCAGAGCAGATGTATTTTTAAAGAGGCCGATGCTTGAAGTAGGCTCTGTTCCACTACAGGGGAAGAAGGAGCAAAGCAGTAATTACAGGCTTCGCAGGTGCCCGAGCAGGGAGGGGGACAGCCGGGCTTGAGGGGGAACCCAAGAAGGTGGCCAGCAATTAGCTGTCTTCAGAAAGAGTTTGGGAAACGGGGCAGGGATTTGCATGGGGCAAACCCCGTGGCTGAGTTCAGGGTCGGGGAGCAGGCAGGACAGTTATCCCCCCCCCAGATCACCGGTTGCTCTTCACAAATACCAAGTCCTGGGTCGGGCCACAGGTTTCCCATCTCTGCTCTTCACTCTCTGCTACCAAGCTCTTCCCCCAGTCCAGGGAAGTTACTGGGGATTTTGCCTGAGCAGGGAGTGCAGGATCAGGCCCCCTTTTGTATGTTCCCACAGGAGCTCAGCGACATCAGGTGACGAAAGGTCTTTCTGTGTTGTCGGATCAGCTCAGGACACAGTGGGAGGAACAGGCTGGTGACCTGCTGGGAGTAGGAGAGAAGAGGAAACACCTCAGTGGGCAGAGGAGATGCTCAGGGAAAGCTGCGGATGAGCAGATGATGTGGAGCTCATGGGATCTCCATGATCTGTGGATGGCACCTTCTCTATCTAAAAGTACACCATCTCCATGATGTGGAGATCATGGGATCTCTGATGCAGAGAGCTCGTGGGGTGGGAGAAAGCGAAGCTGGACGGGCTGGTCTGAGTTACCACAGCCTGACACTTAAATGTGGGTTAATATTCATGGACCTCAGCTTTTGGTCACCCGGGTATCGCAGCCTGCACTGCAGAAATCGAGCCACTTTCCACCCAGTTTGGTCAGAAGAGCGTGGGAGCTCCAGAAAGCAACAGAAAAAGCTGGTTGACGCTTACCCTTGAGGTATCCCCCGGTTTGCATTTCCAAGGACCAAATTCTGAGTTTCCTCCTCTTGCTGCCAAAATCAGAAGTTTGGGCCCTCAATCTGCCTGCAGGATGGTCAGCTTTAACGCTTGACTCTAACATGCAAAACCAGATCTCCACACGCTCATCCCAGTGACAAAAAGGACAATAATAAAGCTACAAGTTTGTGTTTCTTTTTAAATCTGCATTAAAGAACTACTTGCAGAAATTTAACCTTGTGCTTTTCCCATGCAAAGACCCAGGTCTTGATCTCACCAGCCCCCACCCACAGGCACAGCCCTCTGCTTCCTACCGAAGTCCCGTGGGAACAGTCCCTCGTTCTGAGCTATAAAAAAAACCTGTGGGATTCGGCTTTGGATCATTGGGTGAATCAGAGAGTAGGGAAGCTCACAGGGGATTTCAGAAACTTTGGGATCCTGGAGATAGAGAGATCAGAGGTAAAAATCTATATTTCATCTGCGGCATCTCACCGACGTTTCCAGCAGCTGTAGGAAAATAAGAGCTCTCTGAGAAATATGAAAATGTCAACTAAGAACGATGTTTTATTTATATCAGGCAAGGAAGGTTTTCGTTTCACATAAGGAAAAAAAAACATGTGTGTTTGTATAAAACCTTGCTCAGCTGTTCCGGGACTCCCCGGCTGCTACCAGTGAATCAGGGGGTTTGTTTCGCAGAGAGTGTTTCCAGTGACCTACACCCCAACCCTGGTCTCAAGCTTGGCAGCAGGAGCTCTGCCTCGTTCATCATTGGCTGCAGGAAGGCTCTTCCCAGCCTCGCTGTGCGTTACTGCTGGTTAAATAGTGCAGCAAAACCATGTCTTCCATGATCCAGAGCACCCAACTCAAGGAGGAAACGCCTGTTGGCCCTGCAATACGATGGGGGAGAGTCCACCACACACATTCCACCACTCTTGTGATGTGTCCAGGCTTTGAACTAGTTCCTAACACCAACATTAACACTCAGTGCAGAATTTTTCCTGTTGTTTATTGGTATTTGCACTGCTTGGGGTCCCAAGGGAGATCAGCATTCAGGATCCTCGGCTTAGGAATGACAAATTCATTGTCCCATTCTTAGCCACGTGCTGCTGACACCAAAACGTGAATGTGGGGCTGGGTCAGGGTCCCACTGGTGGTGGTGGAAGTTCAGGGCAGGAGCGGTGCTTTCATGCAGTCACCAAAATCAGTTAATCTAGTTCTGGAAGCCCCTTTCCTCACTCTGAGTCACACCACGAGTGAATCTGTCCCCTGTCATACCTGCCTTTTGACTTCCTTTCTTTCCCCTTCATCTTCTCCCTCCACCCCCTCCATCATCTCTTCTGCTCTTCTCTCCTCCCTCTTTCCATGAAGACTCTCAGTCCTTGCCATCTGCCTTCATCCTGCCCCCCTGCTCAAACACCAGGGCTCTTCACTAGCCCATCCCATGGGAAATGGTGACAGCGGGTCCCAGGCTCCTGTCGTGTCACAGTCTGTGGGAGGAGTGTTTCCCTCCCAAACCCAACTAAGCCTCCTGCTGTGGGGGACACTCACATCGGGGGGTTTTCAGAGAGTCATAGAGTGCTTTGAGTTAGAAGGGACCTTAAAGACCATCCAGTGCCACCCCCTGCAATGAGCAGGGATATCTTCAACAAGACCAGGTTGCTCCAAGCCCCCTCCAACCTGGCCTTGAACCCCTCCAGGGATGGGGCAGCCACAGCTTCTCTGGGCAACCTGGGCCAGGCTCTCACCACCCTCAGAGTAAAACATTTCTTCCCCAGATCTCATCTCAATCTCCCCTCTTTCAGTGTCAAACCCTTCCCCCTCCTCCTATGGCTCCCCTCCCTGATGGAGAGTCCCTCCCCAGCTTTCCTGGAGCCCCTTTAGGGACTGGAAGGGGCTCTAAGATCTCCCCGGAGCCTTCTCTTCTCCAGGCTGAACCCCCCAACTCTCCCAGCAGAGGGGCTCCAGCCCTCCCAGCATCTCCGTGGCCTTCTCTGGCCCCGCTCCAACAGGTCCAACAGGTCCTCCCTTCTCCTGCGGGGAAGATCACTTGGTCCTTCAGAGAGACCCTTTGTTGGAGGGAGGAGATGCTGGATCTCCCTGGCTCCTGCTCCTCTCTCCCACTTCCTGCTTGGGCAGACAAACTGGGACCCAGCCTCCAGCAGAGAGGCACTGAGGGAGTCCCAGGCTCCAACCTCTCCCATTAGAGACCCAAACCTCCCCGCTGGGAGGTGGGGGAGGCAGCCCAGCCTCCCCTGTGTGGGCTAATGGCTTCTGATGACTCTTCCCGGAGATGCTTCAATTGTCTTTGCCTGGGTTTCTCCCTCGCAGGCTCCTCTCCGTGCCTCTTATGTACTGATTTAGCGGCTCTGCCTCTCTCCTGCAGCCAGCATCTGGGAGCACTGACTACCCCCAGGTTCTCGCATGGATTTTTTCTTGCCCTGGCTGTGCTGTTTGGTTCAGATCTAAGCGAGCTCTTCAAGCGCGCTGCCTGTACGTCTTTATTAAAAGGCACAGCTCAAGGAGGGGGTTGCGTCATGGGGAGGGGGATGGATGGGCTCTGGATGCACTCTGTAGCCAAAACCATGGGAATCTTCTGCTCTACAGCTGTTTGCAGCCCCCCCCCACCCCCCCCCAGCAGCTGCGGGGTACAGCCGGCCCGAGCAGCAGGAGACGGGGTCAGTCCTCCGGCCATGACTAATTCATCACCAAGGGGCAGCCCTTCTGCTTGGTACCTTTGTGCTGCTGTCTCCTCTGGTGTAAAGGCAGGTGGACAGACAGGGACATGTCCCCGAGGGGTGCAAACCAGCCCAGGGAGGGGACAAGGAGGGGCGGTGGGGACACTGATGGAGGTGCTGAGTTGTATTCCCCCACGGCTTGCAGAGGAGCCCAGCTCTGCTGTGAGACACGGGATGAAAAGCAGTTGGTCTATTGATGAACCTGGCTTATGAGGAATGGGTTTCCCTCAGGAAACTTTGAGCCCTGGGTCAAATTTTGTTCTCAGATGCTTTGGAATCAAGGCAGTCCTTCCAGGCGATGCTGACATTGCCCAAAGCCAAGGCTCTGGGGGTCCCTCTGCCCATCGCTGGGACGTGCAACCACCTCTGGAGGTGCAGCCACCAAGGCTGCCCGGCCCCGGGGAGCAGGGACTGAGCTGGGTCCCAGTGTCTGGGCATGGACCTCCAGCCTTGGCTTCTTGCAGAAGTTGCCAGGATCTGTCAGTGACTGCAAGTCAAGGTTTGCCTTTCCTCCGAGAGCTGGTGTCCCATCAAAACAACACCGTCCAGGAGAAGGGCAGAGCCTCAGACACAATCATGGACCTGTCCCTGCAAGGTGCTGACCCTGGAGCTCCGTCCAAAGGCTCTGGACCTCCTGCCACCCCAAATCGACCCCGCAATCCAGTGTAGATGTGATGTTTTCCTTTTCCTCTTGCCTGGAAGGGTCCTGTTAAGCAGCCACACCAGAAGTGGCTGTATTCAGTGCTCCTCTTGCCGGGGGAAGGGGCTGATGTTTGCCACGATGGCTGCGCATCCCCCCCCGTGAATGACTGGCTGTTGGAAGAGACTCACCGAGCCAGCCACATGCTTCATAATGTCAATTGTAGTTCAGTGTTAATTATTTATGATAAAACTTCATAATGTGCTGTTAAATGGGCTGCAGGATATTTTGGTTAAATTAAGGAAACCTTCAAGCTCCCTCTGTAGGGCCCCGCTCTGTGGGCCTCGCTGAGAGCAAAGGTTCAATTAAAGCTTAGGATTTGTGGCCTCTGCCTACGGCCCCAAGTTATTGAGATCATGGAAGCGTGGAGATCAGTTCAATAGCTCAGCCTTGTCGTTTCCAACAGTAGAATTCTCAGTGAAGTGTTGACCAAGAAGACTTCAAAGCCAGGTCTGCAGGGTCTCAAGCCTGCAAAGAGCCTGGGACACTGGCTTTGCTGCCTCCTGGTCCCCGCACACACCACATGGCCACACAGCCCTGCCTCAGCCTGCCCGAGGATGCTGCTGGGGGAACAGTGCTCTCATGGACCTTGCAGTGCCTTTGCATGGTCAGCCCTGGCCAAGCAAGTTGGCCTTGATCTCCTACATGGACTGGTCCAACTGCTCTTACACCCTGCAGATGCGGAGATCTGAGCCACCCCAGTGGGGACACCCCTCCTGCCCTTGGTTGTTGAAGGCAACTGGCCTCCAGGCCACTTGTCCTGCCTTTCTTGAGACACTGGTCCTCCATCCATCTCCCCAGGGCCACGTCTGCCAAGCCTGGGAGGGAGCACTTGGTCTGCTTGGCCCTGGGGAGCTCAGATGCACGTAGTGGCCCTTGCATGGAGAGGGGAGTAGATGGTGCTTCCGCCAGCCCCTCATCCCTCAGGCTCTGCACAGCTCTCACACCAACTGTTTTGGGCACCAGAGGTGTCCCTTGGGTGGCCCCTGAGACAAACTGGATGAAGCTTGTCTCTCTAGCACCTTGCCATGCTCTGACCACTGTGCTCATGTGTAACGGGGTGGCTCTGTGCTTTCTAAAAGCAAAGGGGTCCTGTTCAGCTCTGCCAGATGATATCAGTGTCCTGAAAGGAGTCCCAGCTGGGCAGGCTCAGCAGAGTCCCCGACTGATGCTCTGCTGGAGGTGGGGTTTGTAAACCACCCTGAGATGGGGTTTCTTCTCCACTGTGTCTCATCCTGCCACCTTGCTGGGATATCCAGGACTCCTCTGCGCAGAGAGGGTTGGAAAAGCTAGAAAGGAGTGTGAAAGCAAGACATGAACTCCTGTCTTCCTCTGAGGGACTCCTTCTGATTAGAGCCATGCTGGGCTGGCACAGATTTATGAGGGGATGGAGTCCAGGCTCTGGAAAGGAGAGAGGATAGTTTCTTGGGTTCCTGAGGGAGTGCCACAGAAGACCATTTCTTCCTGTAGCTGTTCCCAGCATGGTAGCCTTCCTTGTGCGTGCATTTTGCTCAGTTGAAAGTCTGTCTTCTCCTGCTGCAGGTTACACCCCATGGAGATCCCGAGGCCTTCAGTCCTTTGCTGTGGGTTTTCCATGGGAGCAGAAGCTGATCTGATAAAGCATGCCACGTTCCCAGCTGCAGAGCAGGGAAGGAGATAAAGTGGGGTTAGAAGAACCCTAGAGGAGCCTCTTTCTTTGGGTCAGTCCCATACTCCTCTGTTTGTTTCATGCCTTGGAGCATCTCAAGCCTGCCATGAAGTGGTGGAGGACCGGCTCCCACAGGCATCTGCCAGCAGTGTCATCTCCTGACCATGGAGGTGGGACCTTCCTAAGGCACACCTGGCTCTGCCATCATAGACTTGTCAGTGTTTGTGCTTTGTGAGTGATGTTAGCACAGGACCGAATCTGGCTGGTGACGCAGAAATAACCCCCTGCCCACGCTGCACTCGCTGTGATGGCTACAGCAACCCAGGGTGATTTTCAGATGCTCCAGACAGACTTTTTTTGAAGCCTCGTTAAAGAAGCTGATTGACACAGCTCTGACAGAAGAGGCATTTTGAACTCTTACCCGAGTATCCCCTTCGGCCATACTGTTTCTTCCCATTCTCCCACCATTTATTACTAATGTATTGTATTGACATGGCTCGCTATACTTCTCATGAATGAGGGAACCTCTCTCTCCTCTCTCTCCCTCGACTGCTGGATCAATGTCCTTCCAGACCAACTTTCATGCCTCCAATTTTTGCCAACCTTGCTCTTTCCCTGCTCTTTCTACTGCCAAGAAAAAACCCTTGATTAGTAAAGGTTTGGGTCTGCACCATTGAGAAGAGGCTTCCTCTGTGCGGGTGAGAACCTTTGCAAGGGACACATAGCACAGATTGGGCAGTGTGATGAACTTGCCAATGGGGCCACTACAGTGTCTGCTGGTGTCCCTGTCCCACGGTAATGCCCACGTGCTCACCTTCCCCATTTCTTCTTGTGTCATTTGATACTGGCACCATCATCGTTCAGAGACCTGACCCCAGATACCCCTGGCTTATGAAGTATATGAAATTATAGACATAGTAGGAGCAAATCTAAGCAAGTTATCACCTGCTGTTGCTGGAGTCCTTGCATCGACTCTCACCACAACTAGTGACTGCAAAAAATCCCTGTGGGGAATGCACACCCTATAGGTGGGCATAGTTAACACCAACAGACTGCCTTGCAATGCCCAGGGCCAGATAATTTAAGTGTCCAATACAGCTGAGCACTCAACTGCCCGGGCATCAAAGTTTCTGGGAATAACAACCCCCAGAATCATGGGCAGGGTGAGTCCCCGTGGTGAGGTCTCAGTGCCGAGCTAGTCATGAGTCTAGTTATTCTCAGGTAAGAGCCTCCCTAGATCATCTGTGCTCCCTTTGTCACATCAGGCAAAGTCCCTTGTGCGTGGCACCATATTTTCATTTCAAGTAGCCTCAAGGTGCAAGGACAGTCTCTGCTGACAGGCCATAAATATAAATAAACCAGTTGCAGAATGATGATCCTTTGGCGTTAACACCTTTATCTATCTGATCCTGGCAGATATCTTCAGGCAATCCCTGTGAAAACCTCTGTTTGGTTGTGCTTCAGCTTTTTTTTCCCCCTCTGTCCCTCCCTCTCTCCCATCTCCAGTCCAATTCTTGCCCATTTTGACAGGTCCACTGCAGTTCTCCCCGAGATAATGAAAGAGCATCTCCTCCATCACTGGTGGTCACCACCCACCTTATTTGCAGTCAGCAGCAGGGCAAGGGGCTGCCGGTGTCTGCTGAGCTCCGGCTCCTTCTTCTGCTGGGCTGGAACCCCAAAAGGAGAGCGGGCAATGCAGTGGCATCACCCGGGGACTGTGCCGGGGACTGTGCCAGGGTCTGGCTGTGACCCGGGGGGCTGTGGCTTGGGGAAGGCAGGGGGGAGAGGGGAGATCACCCCACCAGGAGTCCGGATGGAAGAGAAGCTGCTTGTCTGCCTTTTTGTAAGCACTGACGACTCGCCGATGTTTGGTGGCTGGGGACAGATCTCAGCGAATCGAACTCTTTCTGCTGGGCAGGGCTGGAGTCAGGCAGTCACTTGCGTGATACAAGCCGTGACCACCAGAACAGAGGATTTGATAAAAACCCGCTCGTGGGCATCTTTCCAAAGGCAGAGGAGGAGAGAGGGCTCGGGCTGGTTGGCAAGGAGCCGCTTTCTGCTCCCCAACACAGCCTTCCACTCCAGCAAGGCAGCTCGCCCCTTAAAAACAACCAGCACCTGCAAAGCGAGCGCAGAGACAAGAGAAAACAAAGAATCCACTTAAAACAAGCCGGGGGGGAGTCAGGAACGGGTGACTGTGCACTTTGCAGGGAGTGGAAATGCAGCTTTGCCTCTGCGCCAAGCCTTGATGGCTTCGTTCTGCTTCGTAAGGCTCTTAGCTCCTGCGGGCTGGAGCCAGCCTCCTCCTCCTCCCAGGGCTGGAGCGGCAGGAAGGTGGCCTCCTGCGACCCACTCCCAGTGTTTAGCTCCATAAAATCCTCTCCCATTCAGGGGTCTAAATTCTGCTGGAGGTTATCCCGGCGATAGATGCTAATTGCCCTCGGAGGGATCCAGGTGAAGCTACACACTGCCAAGAGCAAATACCTCCCCAGAGCTCCAGGTCCTACCACAAAAGCACAGTCACTGCCTCCATAGTAACTTCTTACGGAAATAATAAAGAATCCAGCAAACGTTTCCATACAAAGATCTTCTGCCTTCATGGCTCCCTTTGCTAAAATCCTCATTAGGTAGCAATTTTCCCTGATGGCCTTAATTCATCAGCTCTGAAACCTTCCCATGAATAGAAGGAGATCTTCAGGAGCACGATGCCGGGGAAGAGAGCTGGGCACGGGCAGTGCTGGGGGACTGGAGCTGCTGGCTTTATTTACTGCACGCTGTCCCAAATCAGGGTACGTGCCAGTCCCAGGCAGTTTTGGGGTGAAAGCAGCCCCTAAAATCACCCTGCTACCCGCCTCCTGTCCTCCCTGCAGCTCTGGAGAGGACATATACTCCCAGAGATGTGTCTTCAGCTTGTCTACACCACTGTGACCAGTTTTGACCACTAACCCTGAGCCCAGCTGGGGACTGAGGTTGCGGTGTCAGGAAGAAAGTCACCTCCTCCAGAGCAGGAAGAGCTTTGTGGATGTGCCAACTGTGTCCAAGCCTTTTGAATAAGCTCTGTCCCTTCCTCTCATCACAGAGATGCTCCTGGTCCAGCACCTGAAGTCCTGGTTTGCCCCTCTTAGTTATGAACCTCAAAAGATATGGATAATTGGGGAAAGCAAGGCAAGGCAAAGGGCAGTCTCAGACCACTGCAAAAGAAGGTTCCTGTCTTCACCCTTGCCTGGAAGAGGGTGGGGGCCTGGGCAGTTCCCCATCTGTGCTTCCACGATGGCCAAACCTTTCCCTCAACCCTTCACCTCAGTGCAAGAGGGCCCAATGCTGGTAATATTTTAGCACCTCTGAGTATAACACAGCCCTGTCCATCAGGGACACCTTCTTCTCCCACCATGCCCAACTTCAGACCTCTCCTGGCTCCTTCCTACTGGGACTTGCTGTATGCCCGCTGGAAAAGGAGCTTGGAATAGGCAAAGGCAGCACCGAAGCTCTGGTTGGAGTGTAGCAAATGGCCACTGCTCCAGGAACAGCCACTGATCCATCCTCAATGTCCCTCACCACAGCCATGGAAGGAGAAATGCTCCCACTGACGGTGTCAGCCTCTGTTGATTTTGGAGGACTCTTTCTTTTTCTCTTGCCTTTTTTTTTTTTTCTTTTTCCTCAAGCTTTTCTCTTCCTCTTTTTTTTCTTTCTTTTTCTCTTTTTCTTCTTGCCCCCCCCCACCCCTCCCTTTGCAGCCTCTGTTCTTCATCCATTATTTAGGTTTTTCTGACTGTAACAGCAACATTCGCCTTGTATACCTTGTGTGGGGTTTAAAATATAGATAAAAGCAGAAGGTCGGACTTGAAACACAGATTCTGACGGTTGCTGCTGACTTTGTCTGGAAGCTACAAAATCTGGAGCTGTCTGTGCCCAGTGATGGTATTGGTACCGTTGGGTTTTTTAGTTTTGTTTTTTTTGGTTTGTTTTTTTTTTTTCCTCTGGTTGATATTCCTGCAAACTGTCTTGGTATTTGATGTTTTCATTCAGCCTTTCAGTTTCTAAAAGTTCTGGGGCCTGGCTGGCTTCAGGACAGGGGAGCTGGACTCATGCAACTTTTGCTTCGAGGCTGGAGGTCTCATCCTGACCCAACCTGGCAGAGCCTGCAAATTCCTGCTGCTGCCCTGCCCGAAAGGAGCTGGGAAGGACTAGGTGGGTGTCTCCATCCAGGATCCAGCAGTCTCTAATTGGCATCTCCAGTAGGAGATTCAAAAAAGCTAAGGACTTTCCCTTTCAATTATAAATGCCCATGTTTCTTTTATGTCTGCTTTCTGAAGCCGCCGAAGCAATTGGTTTGTGAGGACAAATGTTTGTGGCAAACAAATTTCAAAGTCAAAGTGGGAACAGGCCCAGAAAACATACTTTCCATTTGATGGGGCAGAAGGGCAGCCCAGGCATCCTTCCAACCAGGAGAGAGAGCTGTGCCACGTGATGATGTAGCCCACCAATTGCAAATGAGCTCCAATTTTGAATATTCATGATGGGTGCGAGGATCTGCTAATGAGGCTGAGTACAAGTGACCAACAAGGAAATCGCTCAACAGTTAGGGATGTTCCTCAAGCATAGGAAAAGAGGTGAAAGCCCGTGAAGAAGACATGATTATGCATTATTCACAGTGTTTGCAGTTCATAAATGTTCAACACAGACCATTAGGAACCAGAAGGTCCATCCTCCCTGAGTCTATTATCTTAAAGTTGTGTGTACATGATTCCTTTATTCACTTTACTGATGTCTGAATACAAAAGGCTCATGGTAGACATCAGTCCTACAGAAGGATCTCACTGAAGAGGCTCCATCTTTTGATGGCTTGGGGGGGTTCTAGGGAAGAAATCACCTCATAAGCCCCATCACAGCACTGAGCAACTTTTAAGGGCAAGAACAGCCCATCAGCAGCAGGGACCACCCAAAGGAAGAGCTGCAGTTAAAACACAAAATGCGGTGGTTTTGCTGTATAAACTCAGTGAGAGAGGGATGAGCAATCCCTCAGCTGGGTTGCTGGGAAGTAGTAGATGTCTGGGTGCTTGGTCTTCAAGGCATTGGTTCTTCTCCAAGATGGAGCAGCAGCTGAAGCTGATCCTCAAAAAAGGTGTTCATTTTTCATGTCAGTGAGATCCATGCAGGCAGAGGAACACCCTGGATAAGGGTAGGAAGAGCTCTCAGAAATAGCTGAAGTGCCGTTTTACATGAAGACACTGATGGAAGAATACCAGCCAAGCCAGCCAGGATTTCCAGGAGCAGGGTGGGAGGGTGATATCCTGGGCTTTTCCTGCTGGGAGGTGAACGGGGCATCTTCTCACTCTGCAGAGCATTTACAGAGAGTAAAGACTTAGTTAAAATCAGACCCAAGACTTCCAGGAGCTCTCTCAAGAGCTGTCTCCCTCCACGACCAAGACCCGCACCCTTTGTTATCAGTATCCTCTGGCTGAGGCAGTGCTTGGCCTCGCAGGGCTCTGCAGCTTAGGTGCAGGTCTCAGCCTGCTGAGTGCCAGCAATCACGTAATAGAGCTAGATATTTTAATGGCAGGTATTGTTACCACTTCTCCATAGCCCATCTGGCACTCTCAAAATAACTTTTTTTTCACTCTAGCCCAAGGGCAAATGTATCCGTCGGGATAAGGCTGTGGTTTCCTCCCAGGCACTGTCCTTATCCAAACAGGATTTGGAAGGAAACAGAGAAAGACTCATCAACTTTGATGGTCATTGGATGATTTGGGGCACCACGGACCCCAGCGAGACTACAGCAGTTTGGGTGAGAGAAAAAGGCTGGGCAGCCTTATTCCGCAAAGCTAGAGACTACAGTCTTTGTGTCTGAAATACATCACACAGCACCTTCTAAAAGTCCAATTGTGCAGTAGATGGGTGATATTTGGGGCATGGACCAGTCCGCGCTGTATGGTTACAGCAGCTCCGGGAACGGCTGAAGAGACACGGTCCATGAACCATGAGTCCATCCCCAGGGAGTCATACTCTTCCTCCCAGCATCCTGAACATGGAGCATTCCCTTCACTGTGCCTACATGTCACCTGGCGGAGGAGTGACACTGAACATGAGAGAGAAGAGGCACAAATACAAATACGATAGAAAAAATAAATTTAAAATAAAAATAAAAAAGCAGTAGAAAAAAAAATTTCACTGTGGAAAGGTCTCCCCAAAACCAGAAGCTGGTGATGAGCCAGTATCTCTGGACTGGGGCACCACAACAGCATGGGTTGAAATTAGCCTGTTAGGGGTTTACGAGGCCTTGAGAAAAAGCATTGAGAAGCAGCCCTAAAATCCTCGAGGTGGTATCTTTAATTCAACAGGTTGGCCAAGCCAGGTCCGCAATTTGCTCTTCCCAGGATCTTAAACATCAAAAGGAAACAAAGAAGTAAGACTTCCAGTAAATCCGGGAATCACAGCACTGCTAATCAGAACTGATTGAACTGACATCATTAAGCTCAGGAAGTTTTGTGTTAGGAGTACAGGGCTCTTTTTATCTATACAAATGTCTCCCTTCAAATCTTATGGAATTCCTGGCCTCAGTGGCAGGCTGGCACTGAATAATTATCCATTTTTAAAGTGCCTTCTTTCCACCGATGTTCAGTACGTTTGGGAATCCATTTCCATTCTGATGCTCTGAGCGTTCTCATTCTGACACCTAAAGCTAGGTGACTATCCTCCTGCTTAAACACTGAAATACGAAAATCACTGAATATCCTGAATATCCCTACTGCTCCTGACGAGGCTGATGAGAACTGCGAGTCCCTGGTGCTCTGGGAAAGGAACCCAGAATTTTTACTAAAAGGACTTTCCTCTGGGTTTTGGTGACAAACATCCAAGGTCCCAAGTTCAGCCTCAAGCTTTTCTACTGCTCCCGGTCCTGACAGGCACCAAGTGCTTGATGCTCCCGCCGATGGCTGTGGGGACTGAAGACACCCCAGTTTTCCAAGACCAGGTCCTCTGCGTGCAGTAATCTCTCAGAAGCCTGGCAGTTACTTCTGTTTTCTTCCACCGGCACTGTCCATTTTGCCTTTGGCAAGCATTGATTTTCCGCAATTCCCCAAAGCCCTTATAAAGCAGCTGCCAACACGCCTCCCTCGTGGGCCACTTCTTTTATTTGTTGAACAAAAGAATCATCAACATTGAATTCAGTGATGTTTGGCAAGTGGAGTCTGGGACTAGGATGCCGAGCTCCCTCTCCTGGCTGCCGGATCAAAAAGAATAGCTGAAAAGTCCCCCGTACCTGGCAAATCTGAGTTGCCGGGCTCTGCCTGAAGAAGGAAGGGCCCTTCCAGCTGTTTTGCAGACTTTCAGATTTTGACTTTTTATTTATTTATTTATTTTTCCACCCTGTGAAACGTGTTGAAAAAAAGTTCAGGTGGAATATTTTGGAGACAAATATTAATTTTCTGTGTGCTGAGCCTGCTTCCCCTTTTGTCTCATCGCTATTAGCCAGCAGATCCCAATGGGCAAAGAACACTGAGGGTTTCTGCAGAAAAAGCCACCCTTGTCTCTCACTGTCAATTATTGGTGAAATGTTACTCCATGGAGAGAGCGTGGAAAAGGACACCCACACATTGCCAGTCCTGGTTTGTCAGGGCAGAGAAAATCTCCAGTTTTCTTTCAAAGAAAGAGAATTAACTTTTCTCTCAGTTCCTGCCTGAAATCACGCCAACTCTCAGAGTGAGCAAGAACATAGATAGAGATGAAGGGTCTGGATCAGCCCATCATTAGATGTGGCCAGTGAAGGTCAGGCCAGTGTGGTCCCAATGGGTGCTGAAGGGCTGGTGGGTGGCTACACCAGAGAGACAGTGTCTGCAGGGCCAGCATCACCTGATGGGAGGCAATGAGCAGCGCTGGGGGCTCACAGCAGGAGAGGAGGGAACTCAACCACTCAAAATCTTCAAACCAATGTCACAGCACAGGTGGCAGACACAGCTTAATTCCATGAGACCATTAAATACCTCCAATCGACCTTTGCCGTTCCCAAATCAGGACTATCTTCCTCCCTCTTTAGCAATATGTAGTGGCCCAGCACATGCTGCAGACTCGGGAAGTCTGGTTTTAGTCTTGAGCTGGGATCCTAGAGGAGTTTGGACTGAAAAGCTCATGGCTCCACATTTACGCTGAGGGGTAAAAGCTCTGATGTCTTTGGAAATACTTTGTGAGAAATCTGTGTGCATCCTGTGGCACCCTCTGTGAGCAAATGTGTGCCACAAAAACAATTTTTAAAATTCAAGAAGCCCTGGAAAACTTTTAGTCTCCTGACAATGCAATTATGTGACCCGCCAGGTTGGTTCAGGTCTAGGGACAATAACGTACCGTTATTGTTGTCCTTTGAAACGGTGAAAGTGCCCTTTAGTCTGTTCCAGACCATTTGTCATCATTGACCACAAGGCATCAACCTTGGCATAGCCAAAGGATGGGCCAGTGCTCTGCTGGTCACCTCACATCCATCAACATACGCCTGAGTAGAGAATACCATGAAAGTCTACACCTTAGGTAGACCCGCGATCACCAGTTCGTTTGCCCAAATCTTTTATCTCTTTGAAGTAACTTCACTGCTTCAACCCATTCTCAAACGAGATCTCGAAGAACGAGGAGAGGCACAGACAGAGGTAATAAAGATGGCCAGAGGTATACAATGGTCTCCTCTTTAGAGCAATTAAGCTGCCGTCCTTCCATTGGTTGGTAACCTTGTGGCATATGCTGGCCACAAACCCTCCCACCCTTCTCCTGTGACTGTCCAATACCCTACACCTCTCAACCCTTCTCTTTCCACTGCAACAACTTACCGTTAGGCATCTGCTCAGTCTTCTGTAGCCCACCTCAGGGGCTTTTGGGCAGAGAGGACCCAATGAGAAGTGCGTGGGCTGGAGGGAGATGGATGTTTGGGAGAGGGATGCGTGGTGGTCCTGGAGCTGGGCTCAGGCATGGCAGACCATGGCTCACCCTCTCCATCTTCAAGACAGACCCAGGGCAGGCAGACCGGGTGGTGGATGCCGATCAAAACACCCTCTCACTGGTGTCTTTCATGGCCAAATCCTGCCTGAGTGAGACTTGTTCTGACAAGAGGGGAAAACGAACTTCACAGCGTGGTGACGAGCAGCTCAAAGGAGGAAGGAGCTTCCTATGTAAAAGGGAAACGAAAGCTCAGCAGCAAGGTCACCTCCACTGCCTCAGGCAATCTGGGAGATGACAAAAGTTGAGACGTGTAGCACATCGGCAGAAGACAAAAGCCATCCCTGGAGGGCAGAAAGACAGGGGGAGTGCACTGCATACAAGAAATTTAATGTAGGGAAAGCCATAAGGATTGCTGCCATTTAAAGGACACGCTCCTGTGTGGATAAAGTAGCATAATGGTTCAGAGGAGCCTTGGCCAGAGCCATTTATGCCAGAGCCATTTATGCTCCAGACCTGGCACTGAATTCTTGTGACTACCGACAATGGGCACATGGCCCAAGTGGCACCCAGGATCACAACTAATTGGGGGAATTTGGACCTTGTCTCCAGGTCTCCAACTGCTTTCCACTCTACCTACACCGCCCGAGTCCACCGGGGATGGGTGGGAATTTCCTGTGAACCAAAATGCAAGGCTCAGTGAGCCTTTCCCAGCACCTGAGCTGCACCAACACAGGGAAATAGTTTGGCTTTGTCCAGGAACTTGATTATTTCTCCTTGCTGAGGACTTGCGACTGTCCCTTTCCATCCACCCAACAGTTTCTAAGACCTGAAGGGTGAGGGCAACTGCTGGGAGAAGTGCAAAGGGCCTTAAAGCCAACAGCATGCGGATGCAGATGGTTCTGCTGCGAGAGAACAGCTGGGATGTGCACAGGTTTTCCAGAGACATGGGGGAGGGGGAGAACCGAATGGAGGGTGTCTAGGTCCGTGCTGCAAGTTTTAGCAGAGCAGAAAATTGGACGTCACTCAGTGCAAAGTGCTTGGCACCGACGGAAGAACTGGGAGTTTGTTTCGGGGTCGCACTGCAGACTGCAGCGAGATGGTGCATCTGGAGCTGGAGTCCTGGGACCGTGGGACAGCCCTCATCATTTTGTTGCTGGGAGACAGACTCTTCCCAGCTCTGCTCCGGAGCAATGAAGGAAAAACCAGTCTCGGAGGCGTTGATTCAGCGCTTCACAACCGCGAGTGCTCCAAGGGCAAAGGGGAGTGCCAGGAGAAACCAAGGCTGAATTCTGCAGGCTGCCCAGGTGTCCTGCACTAGAGGACAGAGCCTTTCTCCAGCCTCCCGGGGCTCAGCCAGCTCCAGGCTCGCTCCAGGCACTGAGTGAGCATCTTCCCTCCGTGTCTCGGGTGGGTGCAGTGTGTCAGCACAAAGGCGTCTGCAGAGAGAAGCAGCTTTGTGTTCCTGCTGGGAGCTCCAGGATGGAGGACCTCACCTCCCAACCCTCCGAGGGCCATGGTAAAGCAGGATTTGCACAAGGGAGTTTGATTCTGAGTAACTGCAGTGTTTCAGGGGAATTCATCCAGGCACCTGGATGACTAAGGAGCACTAAAATCCTCCCCTCTTTATCACCCACGTTCTTTCGAAATCCCTCTCCTGGGTGCCTGATTCACTGGGGATCCTTGAAGATCCCTCCACGGAACAAAGGTGTCTTCCAGCTCCAAATAAAAGCAGAGTTAAAGTGATGTGTGGGCAGCTTGGATGCTGGTACCACAGCAATATCTTTCAGTCAGGCAGCTGTATTTCCCCTTTCTATCACATGCATTTAAAAGCTTTTAAGAGAACAATCTATTCCTTCTGCTGGCAAACCCAGTGCTGGGCTGTTCTCTGGGTTCTTAAATCATCTTAAAATACAGAGCAATATAGTTTTAAAAGCCTTTGCACTCTCCCAGCTGCAGGAAGCCTCGGTGCAGCTCAGCAAAGCTCCCTGCACTTGTGAGACACCAGCTCGGGGGCTTTCTGGGGATCCATTACAAGCCAGGAAAGGGCTGGGCGCTGCTTGACAACGACAATGCATTGGTACAAGCAGGGGTTTTCTCGCTACGTCATTTCTAGCCACTCCACAGGACTTCACATGTAGCCCAGACACTCCTACTTTTTGTCATTTAATGTACTAGATCACTATGCTGAGGGTAGCTTTTTTATTTTATATTTGTTAAGCTGCTTAAGAGCAAGAACGGGTGGCTCAGCTGCAAAATTCACCTTCAGAGAGTGAATGTGCCCAAATTCCTGGTTGTTCAGGCAGAGCTTTGGCTGCGGTGTCCTTTATCTTGCTGTTCTCACACTGACTTTGATTTCAAGCCCAGGTAATTAATTTTTCCCACTTTATCTTTTGCACAATACGTTTCCACGTGCTCCCAGGCAGAGGAACAGGGGTGGTGAACTGGAGACACTGGGCAGAGCCAGGGGGCAGTACCCCCTATTCCAGGGGTGGGAATGCAGCTGCTATTTCATCTTTCCCTTGCCAACAGCCGAAACTTTGAGCCATTTTCAGTCCCTGTGACAGCCCCAAGGACATCAGCTTGTGCAGCCAGGGCAGCAGGGCCTCCAGATGCCACCCCTTAGTGGCTGTCCTTGCCAGACCATCCAAGAGATGCCGTCTCCTTGATTTCTTGACTCCCTTCCTCTCTTTCTGCCACACAAGGTACATGGGAAGGGTGATGGGGGGGGCTGTCCCTGGTGCGACACAGACCTCCTGTGCCCAGCGCATCCCTTACAGAGGATCCAGTCCTTCCCCTCCTCACCGTCCAGGCGAGGAGAGAAAATGCTTGCTGCTTTCCCACCAGGTTATCAACCAGCAGCCAGCCCTGGAGTCAGCCTGTCTTCCCTGTGCAGGTGGAAAACTCTAGCTTTTGATTAATTTTTTTTATTTTTTAATGTTTTGCTCTGGGTCCCCAGGACAAGCCTGCTGCCTCCCAGGGAGTCAGGATGCCTGTGCAGGGCAACAAGTCACCCTCCCAGCAGGACTGGGGAGGCAGAGGAGCCTCTGGTTCCACTTTTTCCCCTGTATCACAACCTCCTCAGCTCGCGGAAGGCAAAGCCTTGTCCCTGGAGCAGCAATCCGTCCAGAAAACTTCCATGGTTTTGGGGTGCAGCATGGAAACAGCCCAGCTGGGGCTGGAGAGGAGGCAGGAGGAGCCCTGGAGGTTAATGAGGGAGAGGAGAAAGAGGAGGTTTCTGCCATGTGTGGTGGGTGCAGAGGGTCTCTCCTGCTCGTCCCTGGGCTTTCCTGCACCCCAGGTTCTTTGCTGAGTGGGGCACGGTCCCCCTTTCCCCCCTGCCCCCCTCCAGAAGGGCTTTGGGCTGGTCCGTCCCCTCCTGAGCCCGTTTTCGAGTTGCTGAACTTTCTCTGGGCTCAGCCGGGCGGCTGCCAGGGATCCTCCCTCTCGCCGGCGCTCGCCGCTTCATTTATCTGCAGGATCAGTTGTAGCCGTATTGATTTTTCCTCTCTCCCTCTCCTCTCTGTGTTTGCTTTTTGAATTATGCAGCGGTGCAGTTTTTCCTCCTCGCGAGGAGCGAGTGAATTGCGGAGGATCAATTGAGCCCTGCCATAGTTTAGTCAGGAATCCCCAGTAGGGGCCAGAAGAGAGAAAGGAGAAGGGAAGATAATGAAGATGGGGTCGATCAATCCAATCGTGGTGCAAAGGAAAGAAAGGAAAAGAAGAGAGAAAGGGGTTTGAATAATCAGTCAGTTTTTCCTCATGCAGTTCTCAGATCCCCCAGTCTCAATCAATAATCAACTTTGACACTCATTGCTTCAGAAACAAACACAAAAAAATCCCCCTAAACTCAAATAATGTTGTGCTTTATCGCATGAGAATAGCCAATGATGCCCTGCTAAAGATGAGGATAGGGATAAGATTTCTTCCCCTTCTTCCTCTTCCCTTTTAAAAGTACATATTATGAAGGCTGGCCAGATCTTGGCTGAGCCGAGATGAAAGGAGTGCAAACAGGGCTTTTAGTAGTTTTGTTGTTGCAATTATTTTGCCAATAGTAATGATTTCAAGACAGGACGGAGGACCTTTGATGCTGTGCTGGTGACGTGGACAGAGAGCTGCTGGGCTTGTTCCAGCTTCTGCATGCAAATCTAGATGGAGACGAAACCAGACATTTGCTTTGCTCAGCTCAGAGTGTGCAAATGAAACACAAGAGCGTGCCCGATGGAGACACAGGGACCACAGTTACCATCTGCATGGGGGGACAGCACAAGGCAAGAGATATCCTGAACCATTTCCCTCCATTTCTGTGCTGTGCCTGGAAAGCTAAACCAGACTTTCATGCCTATCAAGGGTTTCTGTGCTAAGTCTCCACAAGCAGGAAAAGAATTTCACAAAGTCTTTGGAGATCCAGCTCCATCCCTGTCATCCCTTACTCCCAGAGCACTGTGAATTGCCCGGCTCTGCCCCACAGCCAGCCCTGGGGTGATGCTCTGGCCACCACACGTCCCTGGGGCTTGGGCGACCAAACCTCTCAGTTCTCCAGGCTTTGGAAATCAAACCTCCCCAAAGTCCTGCGAGGTGACTTGTGGGAGAGCTTACCTGTCCCAGGGCTGCCTTATTTCTAGTTCTGGTTCTGGTTTTTCATTTCAAACAGCGCAGCTCAGGCGCAGTTCAGTTCCTAAAGAAAAGCATTATTTAGATCTGGAAGCTCAAGACCTGAAGCTACCGATCCACCATCTGCTGCAAACCTGTGGGAAAACTCTGGAGGACCACCAAGACGCAGGTCATGGGACAGACATCTCTGCAGCTCCGCTCCTGTGTTTTCAGCCCTGTTGGGAGCAGCATTCTGGTTTGAATCCATACGTGCAGGACAGAGCAGTTAACTCCAGCTCGCAGTGGCATGAAAAAGTCAGGTAAGCATGGATGGGGACTCTGAATTATTGACCGTGGATGCTTGGCCTCTCTAGCAGAGCCTCATGTCAGAAGACAACTGAATTTCCTACACTCAAAATCAAGACAAGACTTTTTTTCCCCAAAATAATTTTAGCCAAACAGAACCTCTTTTTTTTTTTTTTTTTTTTTTGGTGGGAAAAATGCCAGGAGAAGACCTTTTGCAATTTTTAGAAGAAACATTGATAGAGATAATTATTTCTTCCCTTGTCACCCAGACTGGACTTGAAAACCACATTACCCATCCCACTCAGCATTTCCCACAATGCAGGAGCTAATTTAGCCCCTCTCTTCTATATTCACCTACATTCTGCAGGAACATTATAAACCCTGAGACTCCTCACCCCAGCAGCCTGACTTCAGCCAACAGGTTCAGAAGTTGCTAATGAGAAAGGCAGAGCCTGGCAGATGCCAGGTCAAAAGCTATTGATGGGAGGCCAGGATTGGAAAGAGAGCGGAGCTAGCAGAAAAATAGCTCAAATTCAACAGCTTCCCTGGCTAGACTCAGATTAATATAAAAATAAAGGAATTTCTAAGATCTGTGCTTCCGCCAGCATTTTCCCCGTAATATTACTAAAGGATCAGCACAAGGAATTGGAATGGAGGCACAACCTGGTACAGATGGGGGCACAGCTACTCCTGGTAGGGGTGGGGGTACAGCTCAACACTCCCAGGGCCCCATCACAACGCAGAGGAAGGCTGTACCTGTCTGCAGCCCCTGCAATCCCTTGCAGACCACACAGGGAGGACCATGAACCTTCATGGAGCCCTTCCCATGACAGCATCCTCTCCACCTCTCCATGTCCTGCAACCCAAACACAGTGACTGCTTGCACTGGCATCTATAAGATCTTGAGATATCGTATGGCTCCGCTGGTCCATCCCACCCTGCGTGTGAGCAGTGCCTGGCCACAGCTGGTGGGTTTCACACATAAAGAGGGGATGGAGACCCCAACAGTTGAGACCCCAAGATGGATAAATCCCCAACAGTTTGCACACGATTGTCTGCAGGAGGGGGGCTACACCCCTGAAATCATGTTTGATCTTTGGCAGTGCTGCCCACTGCATCCTTGGACAGACCTGGCTTTCCCATAGTGCCAGAGCCAAGGTGCCAAGAGACATTTCCTTGGACATCTTCTGTGACATTTGGCTGGTGCTTTCCCTGCTGGCCATGACCCCTGGCATGTAAGATGGTTCAGTTTAAGTTGTTGCATACCTTCAAGAGGCTTTTCCAAGTCAATCTTCCCTCTTAGCTTATTGCCCGGTCCCTCCACTGCGGGAAGGTCATCTCCAGCTCATCCTGGGAGCATCATGGATGCCTGAGGAAGGCAGGAGGCCGGGCTGGTCCTCGGGTAACATGACGGAAGTAGCTCCTTCCTTGCCTCCTCCCAGAAGTTGTTCCACATTTTCTGCTAATAAGGGCACGGGGAGAGAGAGAGACAGAGAGAGAAGAGGAGAAAAACTGCTCTAAATTATTCATCGACAATATCATTATGTGTCATAACAGTGTGTCTGTGATGGGAAAGAGTGAGTGTGGCAGGGGCTGGGGTAGCACAGTCCAGGCTGCACAATAGCGAGATCTGATTAAATATTGATGTGCACTAATTGGCTACAGGGTTTCAGGACAGCTTGGGCTTTGTTGGGATCATTTGTATTCTTGCTTTGGAAATGGACCCCCCCACACACATAAACCCAACATTTTCATGTGCAAGGCTTCTCCCTCCTCCTCCTCCTTTTCTCCTCCTCCTCCTTTTCTTCCTCCTCCTCCTCTTTTCATCCACCCTCCCCTGCTTCCAGTCCTCCCGATCCCCCTGTGTGTGTACAAATTAACATGATCTTAACCTCTCCTGATTTTCTGCAGCGCTGACATGCTGCCAACACCTCTGTGCAATTAGGCTAAGCTTGCAGAACTGCTTTTTGGTGCAGAAAACAGGCCTTGCCCTCATGGACTGTTCTCTCTTTGCATCTGCGTCTGGCCTCTTCCTTAGCCCTTTTCCTGCTTTAGCCCCCAGAGCAGGTGGAAGGTCCTTCCCAGGCATTTTTGTCTTCTGAAATGCTCCAGATCTTGACGTGGAGCCCCTTATGGCTTGCACCACAGATCTGAGTGCAAGCCTGGGAGATGTTAGTGGTGTCAGGGGTAGTAGCTTGAAGTTTATGGCCAGGTCATTTCATGGCTTAACTTTTACTCTGAGGGTGGTGAGACCCCGGCCCAGGTTGCCCAGAGAAGCTGTGGCTGCCCCATCCCTGGAGGGGTTCAGGGCCAGGTTGGAGGGGGCTTTGAGCAACCTGGTGTGGTGGGAGGTGTCCCTGCCCAGGGCAGGGGGTGGCACTGGGTGGGCTTTAAGGTTCCTTCCAACCCGAACCATTCTGTGATTCCGTGATTCTATGAACTTAAACATGACAAAGACTCCAGTGCTTGGGCTGCTCTGCCCACAGCTCCAGCTGTTCTCAGTGTCTCCAAGAGATCCATCAACCAGTGGTACAACTGGAGGCTCCATCTGCCTCTCCCCTTGCATCTAACAAACAGGTTGCTACAACCTCACCCATGGGCTGTTCCAAGCCAAGGGCTTCCCTACAAACATCAGCTTTTCAGCCGCAAGGACCCTCCCTTCAGAATGCCCCACTGAGTCTCATGATCACCCCGAGGTCCTTCCACCCTCTGATACCTTGATAAGAGACAGGCTGAGTTGTCTGGAGCCAGTTGCTGCTCCCCGCAGAACAATCTCAGAGCAAGCGATGTTTCCTCCAATGCTTGTGCTCTGCTAAGTACCTTTACCCAGACTTTTGGCATTTTAACAATGCTGTTTGCAAAAAAGAACATCCAAGTGAACATCCCCAGTATCAGATGAGACGAGCCAGAGACCTTGCTGAGGAATTAACTGGATCTGATGACTTTTTTTTTTGGTTCTCTACGCTCCTGTTTTTTGATAGTTATGATTAAAATTTTAAAGAAAGAATGACACGCATGATCTACGCGGTCTTTCAGCTGAATGGCTGAGAGGTATAGTTTGAGAAAAGGTATTTGCTAAAGATATTTCCCAAGCTGCTTTTAAATAAACCAGAGGGCACAGAGTGAGGTGAGGACTGAACAAAGCACCTTGTATGCTTGGGTCTGTGCTTCGCTGACCATGTCCAGTAACAAGAGGGTGGTATATCAACCTAAATCAATTTGTAGGACCAGATCTTGGAGTCCACGTTCATTTTCTCTGAGGGCTTCTATCTGGATAAATGAGCTAGCTCACTTTGATAAAGCACATTGAAACAGGATTCAGGCAGTGTGGGCTCAATTCTTAGCTTTGTCACAGACTTGCTGGGTGACCTGGAAATACGCCTATACTCCTTAGCTTCCCTAGGATTTAGCTACCTTGAAAAATCTGGAATATCTACAGGCCAAAGCTGTCCTCTACCTGATGGGATGAGGGGTAATAGCCTGAACCAGCCAGACACAGTAATCTACTAGGGTGAATTTACCCATGCTTTATGTTATCATCCATTTCCCATGTTTCCCAGGGAGAAAAACTCTATTGAAATGTCTCTATATTCCACAGAAACCTTCACACAAAAATCATATTAATATTGATACCACTTACCCCTGGAACTGTGCAGATGCCTGTGCAGGAGATGTACCAAAAGCTGAGATGCGTACCCCAAAACAGCCGCTCGCTCTGCCTTTTTCAGCCCCTGGTGACTGCCAGACATTAAATGAAGGACTTTAACATTGCCTGCAAACCTGAACAAGGACCCAGAAATTATTTCCTCTCCAGTTAGAGTTAATTAAGGATTCTCCAAGAGATATTTTTGTTGCACAGACAGTCTGAGAAAATGAGTAGTGAGTACGTGGATCTGAAAAAACACCAGCTGCACTTTGCAAACATCGTCCTTTCCATCAAAATCTCACATTGTTAATTTTAGGACCACCCTCTGCAAATTGCTTGCCCTTTCCAAGGCCATGTGTGATTCTGAAGGAGAGGGGTGCGTTTTTCAGACCATCACAAACCAAAAAAATTTCTGAGTGGTGTCTCTAGTAAATTTTTCCCCTCCAATTTTTCTGTAGAAAACAGAAGATTTGAGAAAAGGAAAGTCTCATTGGAATAAAGAGAAAACACAAAGCGAAAGATCTGATAAAATAAAAAAGAACATTAGTCTAAAACACTGTGAAAAAAAATGAAAAATTTTGGACAATTTTACTGAGAATCTGGAGAAGAAGAATCCAGTCAAAGCCCTTGCATGGTAAGTTTTTTTCCCACTAGTTAAAGAAAAAAATGCGTTAAACTGCTGAAAAGCCAGGATAATCCTGGCTGATTTTCACAGTTATGTCCTCCCCCAATACATCCAGTGAAAGGACACACGTTTAAGCTGATCTCTGTGGAAGGAGATGGAGCCTGTCCAGTGATTTTAGCGTGTGCAGGCTGGACAGGTGGAGAAGTTGACGTTTCCACCGACTTAGATTTCCATCTAAGATGGAGAATGGTAGAGGTCAAGGTCTTCAAATCTGCCATAATGGTCTGTGGAAACCTGTCAGAGCCCAGTCAGTGGTCAGGCCCTAAGGGGCAGCTCCTTTGGTCCACCAGGTCCAGGACTGGATCCAGGACCTGGGGAGGTACCAGGGGAAGCCAGCAGAGATACCTCCGCACGGCACTTTACCTGTCTGCAGCAGCATTTGGCTTGGGCACATCCTCGGGTGGAAGCGATGGCTTCATATTTAACTCTCCCTGCTGGGTCTCCATCACCTGATTTGGCTGCTCACCTTCTGAACCCATGCAAACCTTCACATGAGTGTTGCAGCTTCACACTGCCACAGGAATTACCACTTGCTTGTTCTGAACCTACCACCTGCATGTGGAGGGCCCTAGATTTCTCTTAGGAGAGACAGTGAGCAGCCATTCCCACGTCCACCCAACGACTCTGTTGGTTGACATGGATCAGGAGAAGTCGGGTGCTGTGTACGTGAGGGACCTGGCCCGGCCACCGGCTGACCTGGGCGATTTCTGAAGGGCCTGTGCTCTAGGGATGAAGTTTGGACTCTTTGTTGTCTTTGCTTTAACGATCCTTCTTCCTCTTCTTTGAAATCCTTTGCATTATTCCTTATAGGAATAAAACAAAAAAAAAGATTTTAGTTTGTTTGTTTGTTTATTTATTTAGGACTAACGCTTCTCTCCCCTCCCGCCCTGAGTAGCGCCCACTTCAAAAGGGGACACGTGCAAGAGTCTCTGGTGGATCCCACCATGTGGGGGAGATGGAGAAAATGCCTGATTGATTATCAGAAAGGAGTTAAGTGAGATGAAAAATAGAGTGATGGGATTTATTTTAAAAGGGGAACAGGCCTATCTCAGAGAATAAAATGTCATCAATTTTTTATTAAACAGAATCTTTTCAATAGACAAAATGAGCTCTTCTGTCCTCCCTCATTCACTTGTGTTTTCTCTTTCTTTCCCCCATTGCTGTTTGCCAGTGCTGCCTCCCACGTGGGGAGGTTCTGCTTCTTCTCTTTCTTCCATGAGTTTGGCAAGATGTGCGGGGTTAAATGGAGACCTGGACTCCAGATGTCTGAAGATGTGTTTAAGGCTATTACTGGTCCACCCAGTGTTGAAATGTGCCTAAATCTGTGGTTATGGCCTGTCATCAAACGCTGGCAAGGATAGGGCTGGGGAAATCAAGGTCTGCTCTCCACGTCTTCTGAAGAGCTCCTGGGTGACCATCAGCCACTGGTTCCTGCTCCTGCTGGTGGTGAATGAGATTTTCTACCTCTCATCTCCTACGTTTCTTGCCTACTAATTAAGTAGTCCTGCCCCAGGGATGGAGAAATCAGGGAGAGGCAGGAAGAGTAAACCAATTTCTTTCCAAACAACCTAAGATAGGACTGAAATTCAGAGCAGCTTTGGGCTCAGCTGGACCACAACATCGCTGGAGATGCTTTAAAAGTCACTTTCCATGTACTATAAAATATACATATAGTGCAGCTCCCCCACCTTACTTGGCACCATGCTACAACCTGTACAACAACTCCTGCTTCTCCTCCCAACCTCTGCCTCGCTTCCCGGTGGGATCCCTTTATTTGCAGGTTTAGAAGCAGGTCCCATCACCTGGGCAGCCCAAGCCCCACTCAGCCCCTGGGCTGAAAGGTTAGCGGAGGGGTGACAACCTCCAGAAATGGTACAGACAGGCTAAGAGGGGGGTTTTATAAGTTCTCCCCCCTCCACTCAGGCATGTCAGAAGAGCTCACCGCTTGTCCGTTCGTCTGCGGAGACATCTGTCTGTCTGCAGCAGGCCAGCATCCCGACGGATGGCCGCATCCTGGCTGTCGTCTCGCAGCCTCTCCCGGGTCGGTGGCCAGAAGAAGACCCGTTCAGTAAAAATAAGCCTGTGTGGGTGACCACAATTTATTCCACCATTAATTTTACTTTATAAACCATCCCACTGGTTTTCTGGTGCCTGTGCGTGACAAGGGACTGAGCGGGAGGATTGGCGCTCGTGGCTGGGGAAAGCCTCGGTGCGTGTGTGTGGATGCGTGTGTGTGGTCACAGCATGGTCCTCTATCACATGAGGAGCTTTATCCATCTGTGCTGGTGCACTGAGGGGGTGTGCAAGCGTGGGTTTGTGCACATGTGGAGGTGTGCAAGTGTTTGGGCCTTTGAGCGCTGCTTCCCAAGCCGCGGGGAGAGGGGGACACGACCAATTTCACTATATTTCTGCGTGTGTGCAAGGGCTGGGTTCCTGCAGTGGGGAATGTGTGTGTGTTGCGGGTATTTTCACGCGTGCAAGGGATGCGCTGCACAAGGATACCAGGACGCTGGTGTTTCTCACAGGGGCTGCCTCTCATTTGCCATGTTACAGCTTTATCCATGAGCTCCCGGCGTGGCAAACCTTGCTACGACTCCAGAATGTACCACGGGGAAAAAAAGAAATCCAAAACCCCACCGACAACAATGCGTGTTTAGGATCCATTTACCAGGGGGATTTTTTTTTTTTTTCCACCCCCCCTTCTGTTAATCCCTCTTGAGCTGAGCCAACGTGAGCAAAAGAATTAAAAAAAAAAAAAACACACGCACACAAAAAAAAAAGAAAGGGGGAGAGCGGGGGAGAAAGAGGATTTTCCTTCAAATCTGCTCTTTCTGCCCGTGATGGAGTCTCATTCCCATAATCATTTTGACAGGTGTGCAATGGTTGAAAAGTTGGGGGGTACGAGGGCGAGGCGGGGGGGGCGAGCACCAGAAACCCGCTTTTGGGGGGCGGGCGGCCCGGCGGGCCCCGGCGCACTGATTAGAAATGACAAGCACACCTGCCGTCTCCCCGGCCCCGCAATTAAAGCCTCTTTTGAGGTCCCAGGAAGTGACCGCGTCAGAAAAGCCCCTCGCAGCCAGCTCCTTAGCATATTTCCAGTGTCATTAGCACAGCGGCAAAGGCAAGGCACATCGGCGGAGGGCTCTGACATGACCCGTGCTCCCTTCCCGCTCGGGGAGGGGATGCAAAGTGACTTTTAAAGAGGAGTCTCTTTTTTTTTTTCTTCTTCTTCTTTTTTTTTTTTTTCCCCCCTTTTTTTTTTCCCTTTTTTTTTTTTTCTCCTCCCTTTAAATTTTATTTCCAAGCCCCTCGTGCCGCTCCCTCCCTCCTGCTCTTGGAAATGTTCCATCTTCTCCGGGGTCAGCAGGGGGAAGGGAGCCAGAATTCATTAAAGCCAGAAAAGGACTTTGCTAAAACTGGGCGGCTTCTGGGAGGAAAAAACCCACCAATTCTGGATTCCAGCGTGTATTCTCGCTCTGCTCCCTGCTTTCCCTTCTTCTTCGTCTTTTCTGCATCCTGTTCCTCTCCTCCATTGCCTCCCTGTCCCTCTTTTCTCTCCCATATTCTGCTCTTGCCATTCCCCCTGAGATGTCCCCCGGCCTGACTGGTAGTGGCCACCGTGGGTGGTGGGACCAGATGGTGACTGCCTAGTGCACAGCATGGAGACCCTCCTGGGAGCCCTCAAAGCCCCGCATGAGGTATGGGCATCCACACCAGGCACCCGTCCACCCACCCATCCCCCAAGGGCAGCCCAGCTTTGCAGGTTCTCTCCAAGAACAGAGAAGTCCCCAGGGCTTCTCCTTCCCCTCTGATGTAGGAGACAGGCAGGAGTTTTCCTGAATGCCCCATGGGTTCCCATGGCTGGGCAGATCTGAAGGAGGTTTGTGAGCTTGTTGGGCCCCCAAGCCCTGTTTCCACATGAGCTGGGAAGTCCCCAGAAGGAGTTTGCCATTGGTTCTCAATATTCATAAGACCTCTGGGGGAGGGAGGTTGTGTCCCCAGAAATTCCCTAGTCTTCATAACAAGTGAAGTCCTAAACCTGTCTCAACTCTTACTCCATTCACCCTCTCTCCTTGCACCTCCCAAGGCTCCTCTAGGGACAAGAATTTCTCCCTGGCCTTCAGACATGGCCCTTTCTGCCACGCTGTGGAAGATGCTTAGGAGAAGAAGCTTTCCCTTCCCTCCAGAAGCCCTCCTCACTGTCCACCATCAACCTCGCTGAGCACTTTCCTTCACTTCCCTCCCAAAGCAGCGCTGCCTGCAGCATCCCTCGCTTCTGTAGGCACCTGGACCTTCTCTTTGGCCAAGAAAGACCCCGATCCACTGTCACCATGCCACACTCACACCAACCTTTCCCACCACTGCAGGATGGGGCCGTGGTTCAGCTGAGGAGGCATCACATCACCCTGCAGCACGCAGTGGGCAGGTGAGTGTGACTATTCAGTGTAACAATCCTGGCAATAATAAATAATGCAGATGGAGTTCTCCCGCGGAAGCATTCAGGGTTGTGAGACTCCGCTAAGAAGCCCAGACCTTGACAGCAGAACAAAAGGGTCCCTGAGGGACCATTGCTGACTCCCCCGTGAGCAGCGGGGATTAGCAGTGCCGTTTTAGCAAGGTAGCGATAGGTCCTTCAGGACCAGAGCACGGGAGCGCTGTGGAGGCTCTAATGGCTTCACCATCACGGCACCACCCATGTGGGGAAGGGGCTGCCTCCCTTGCACACAGGCAAAAGAAAAGAAGCTAGTGGCAGATTAAATAATTTCAAGAGCAGAGCCCCGTGGCCGCATCCTGGCATGACTCAGGGCCACCACTCCACCCAAGGACACTTCTTCAGTGGGTGGCACTTGCTGAGGAGCAGCGTCCGAGCCAGCTCCACCTCAGTGGTCCCCAGCCCTCTGGTGTCTCACATCCACCCAGACGTGCCTCCTGGCCATCTCGGTGGCACCCGAGCAGTAAGACAGGGCTGCACAGGACTGTCCGCGGTGCCACCAATTCCTCAGCCTGAATTAAGCACAAGGGTGTCTGGAGGGAACTATTTTGGTAAATGATGTGCCTGGCTCTGCCTCACCTCCCCTTTGGGGCACTGCTCGGCTTCCCAATGACAGTCGCTGTCCTTCTGGGACCTCTCCCCTCCTGGAGTGAAGGTGGGCTCGGAGCACACTGGTCCATTGGTGGGGTGGGGATGAGGAGTGAGGAGACTCCCTGGCCCTTGTCTGCTCTGGGGATCATAACAAGGAAAAAGAATCAGAAAAATGTATTGTCAAAAAGCTTCAAGTTCAAATATTCTTTCCCTATTTTTTTCTCCATTCCTTCCAAGTATCTTTGCAGACATCTCAAAAATAAAATAAATCAAGCACCTACCTTGAGGTTTTGCCTTCGTACCACCATGGCATCGAGGACGGAAAACACTGGCTCCAAGCCTTACAGACCCGGACTGTGCTGTGGGAAGGAAGGAGAGGAGGGAGAGCAAGAAATGTGGAAAGAAATGCGGCCAGGAATCTAAAATAATGGCACCAGAGGGCTGGTCTGCAGCAGTTCTGGCTCTGCCACTGTCCTGTACATCAAACTCTGTATCCACTTTGGGTGTAAAGGTCTGGATTATGTCCTTTATAACGCTTGTGACAACATCCACGCTACGGCAACCCCACCAGCCAGCGAGTAAACCTCCTAATTCTCCATCCCTGGTGGTCTCTGACTTACAGTCTGCCTGGGGAAAGTTTTCTAGGAAGGACATGGAGGGGCGTTTTACAGGTACAGGGACAGGAGAAGAGAGGAAGGCCCCTCTCAGAACAGATACAACTCTGCAAACACCCTATGGGATGATACTCAATTTCTGAGCGCTTCCCCAACCCATGGTGTGTGGATTCCAGCCTTATAATCCTACTGGATTCCCAGCCCAGGCTCTGAGAGCAGACCAGTGCCCAGGTCCTCCAAAGTCACCACACCACCACCCTCCAGGTCCACAGACATCCTGGGTGTGTGGCCACCTCTTGTCACTTCCACCATTGTGGGCTGAAAGTAGGAGCTCCCTCAGGAGCATCCCTCATGGCCGTGTGGGAAGGGATGCAGGGATGAGGGGATGCAGGGGTACGGGGATGCAGGGATGCTGCCATGCAGGGATGCTGGGATGCTGGGTTGTGGGGATGGGTGGATGCGGGGATATGGGGCTGTGGGGATACAGGGATTGGGGCATGCGGGGATGCCGGGATCGGGGGATGCAGGGGTATGGGGATGCAGGGAAATGGGGCTGTGGGGATACAGGGATTGGGGCATGCGAGGATGCCGGGATCGGGGGATGCCGGGATGAGGAGATGTAGGGATGGGGGGATGCTCCTCAAGCAGTGCCCACCAATGTTTAGCCCAACACAAGGGGGTGAGACCTGGAGCTGCTGCCGTGTCTGCAGAGCAGGAGGACGGGGCAGCAGATGTGGCTGACCTCTGCCTGCTGAGAAAGTGTAGCAGTTTCTGAGTTTCTGGGTGCAGGTGGCAGTAGCGAAGGGGACAGAAAGCTGAATGGGAGTGGGAGGTGGAGCATGAGCTGAGTAAAGAGGAGGAAGAGGAAAGAAAGAAGTGAACGGAAAAAAAAAAAAAAAAAGGAGGGGTGAATACTGCAGGAGGAGTGAAGAAAAGCCCGAGGATGAGCTCTGAGGCCGCTTCGTCACTCCGGGTCCCCCCAGGGGACAGGTATCCAGTCTGCGGAGCAGGCGAGTGCTGTTCCGAAGTAATGGTTAAATCAATGTGTTTACGGATGATGACACTAGAGTGACACACAGTGGAGAAGCCTCATGAAAAAATAAACAGGTAATAATCACACTGCGACGTGCACACTCCACTTCTCATTATTGCAGAGAAAAAAGAAAAAAAAAAAAGCCCACCAAGGTTCAAGGCTTCAGGAGATTTAACCATTCCCTCCCTGGATGGGACCCTGCCCAGGGGGTGCTCGCTCTCAGGGACTCCTGCCTCCCCCATCACAGAGCAGAGGGGTGCAGCAGGACTTTCGGGTGGTGAGACCTCACTTAGCACAAGTTGAGAGATGTGATGCCTGGGAAAGTGTGGGGAAGAGGTGTCCACACCTTGGAGAAGCAGGAGAAAGGCCCCAGCTCCAGAAAGGAGAGGCAGTTCCAGTAAGAGCTTGCTGGATACACACACGAGGAGCTTCTACACCTATTTCTGCCCAAACCAGCTGCTACTGTGGGCGTTGCTGACCTCCACATCTCCCCTGAAGACAGAAAAGCCCCTACAAGTAGCAAGCGAGCATTTAACGAGTTCTGGGGAAGACTCCACCTCTCCAAAAGGTGTTCCAAGAGCAGCCAAACTCTTCTTTGCTGTCTACTTTCACTGCCTGCCCTTTCTGTGCTTAAGTGACTCCCATACCGTATGGGAGTATCTCCCATTAGCATCAGTAGGAGATAGGTGAAGTTGCTCCAAATAAATAAAAAGCCCTAGAGGCATCTATGAATTAAATTTGATACTGGACATCTATATTCCTGGGAAGACTGAACTGATCTCTTCCCTCTCTTGCAACAGGAAAGTTTGAAAGGAACCTCCCCTCCTGATAGGAGCAAGAGATCTCCTGCATCCCTCCCTGCTGCACATCTCCTAATCTCTCTTCTAGCACCTCCTCACCTCCGCTGCCAGGTGTGTTAAGTGGTGGAAAAGTGCACGGAGATGATGGAAGCTGGTGTTGCATGAGTGGGCAGAACCACTGGAGGAGGAGCCAGCCTCCAGTAGCTGGGAAGGCAACTTGCTATGACGGGGCTCCAGACTTGCCCACCACCATTCAGGGGTGAGGTCTGGAAACCCCCTCAGCACCCTGCTGGGGTGGGAACTGCAACCCCAAAGTTATCAGAGAGGAGGAGAGGACAGAATATGTGTCTATGTCACTGCGCGTGTCTGCGTGGCTGCAGCTATGAGGTCTATAAACCTGATTGTGGTGTAGCCAGAAGGAGCAGGAAATCACCATCACCTACTTCACAGCACCCAAACAAGGGACACTTGTTAAAATGATTATCAGACAGTTTAAGAAAAACAGTTGTTCTCATGCAGGAGTGGAACTCGCTGCTGCAGGATCCCGGGGAGATGAATTCAAAGATGAGGTTGGGTGTGCTGGAAAGAGGTGATATCACAGGGCAGAGTTTGTCCATCCACTCAGTCTTCCCAATGCTTTTTTGAGTGCACACATCCGTGAAGAAGCCGGCTGGGATGGATTTGCACCCAGGGCCACAGCCAGCCTGACTTGGGGCTGCAGTTACTGTTCGCACCCTGACAGAGCGGGGTGTGGGAGGGGACACCCAGCTCGGTTCCACCATGCTCAGCTGCAAGTGGTTGGTCCTGCAACCCTTAGAAAAGACCCCAGAGCACATCTCCACACCCACAACAAACCCCACCTATTCTGCAGGTTTCCCGACACCGTCCCACCCTCCAACAAGCTTAAAACTCACATTAAATAGTCAAAGTGCCCAAATCTGTATGTTCCAGGAGGAGAGCAAGGGAAACAGAGCATTGCAGTTACCTTGGGGTGAGACAAAAGCTGATGTTCCTTACGCTGCTCCCCCCCCTGCCCCGACCTCTCTGCCTGCTGTGATTTCAGGATATGAGATCTTTGCTGAGCCAGGGAACCTTTAGATCTTAAATGTTTAGAGGAAAACATGGAATAGCCATCCAGAAGCCAAGCTACATGGTGAGAAAGGGAAAAATCCTTCCTGCCCTTTAAAAAGGTCGACAGAAACACTGAAACACGGTGTTAATTCAGAGTAAGGGGGATGTGAAAAGGCAGCAGTGCCCCCTTCATTTCCCCGTGGTGCTCTTATCTCCTTCATTATTACAAGCTCTACTGCAAGGGGCTGAGATTTGAGCAACAGAAGAGGGAGCTCCCATCCCTCCGTCCTCCACCTCCTGCCTTGGCAGGGCAGGAGCTCGGTGGGGTGGCAGAAGGGTAGAGGGTGACAGCAGCAAGGTGACAGTGCCAGCAGGGACAGGATTGAGAAGGGGAAGGGGATTTCTCTGAGGCACTTGGTCTGCCCAGGCATTTGCACCTCAGCCTTTCGAGCAGGGGCAGTGAGGACTCCAAGGTGGTGGGTGCTGCCGCCCAAGTGCTGTCTCCAGAGGGTCTTCAAGCACCAGACGTGTCCCCTGTCTACACGGTAGCTTTTCAAACAGGTATGTTGAGCTTGGGGAGGGCATCACACCAGCCTCAGGAGGGCTTGTC
This sequence comes from Numenius arquata, assembly GCF_964106895.1. Classification (NCBI taxonomy): domain Eukaryota; kingdom Metazoa; phylum Chordata; class Aves; order Charadriiformes; family Scolopacidae; genus Numenius; species Numenius arquata. The sequence goes on from NC_133580.1 coordinate 928,050, forward strand.
TCCTATACAACCCATAAGGAAGGTCAGGACCATAAGGAAGGTCTGGACAGCACGGACAGGGACAGCAAACCATCACCTCCATTGCCTGCACCCTTCTTTGCCTCCATCCAGAGAAAACCCTGCTGTGGACACGAGCAAGGGCTAATATAGAATCATAGAATGGTTCAGGTTGGAGGGGACCTTAAAGCTCCCCCAAGTGCCACCCCCTGCCCTGGGCAGGGACACCTCCCACCAGATCAGGTTGCTCCAAGCCCCCTCCAACCTGGCCTTGAACCCCTCCAGGGATGGGGCAGCCACAGCTTCTCTGGGCAACCTGGGCCAGGCTCTCACCCCCCTCACAGCAAAGAAATTCTTCCCCAGATCTCATCTCAATCTCCCATCTTTCAGTGTAAAACCATGAGCTCTGCAATTCACCCAAGCATCCCCCAGTGGCATCATCTCTGGGTGGCACCAGAGGCTGAAGGGTGCCACCTCCTCCCCTGCCTGCAGCTGGGAAGCTGCCTGCCCGTCTCCTTCCACTACTTTCATTTCTTGAGTCTGTTGACTCTGGAACAGCTTCAAAGTGTCAGCGCTGGCCGTCTCCCAGGGAGAAGGAGCGTTTTGTAAAACGTTAGCCGTGTCCCTATTCATTACAGAGCCGTGAAAGGCCCGCAGCACAGAACAATCACTTCGCCGCCGCCTGGTGGGAACAGCTTCTCGGCTTGGGCGGCCAAGAAAGACAGCAGCTCTTTCTCTCCAGCCCTCATACCACCCTGGGAACTCCTCCCCAGCCCCATGGCACCCATGGGGTGGCCCTCAGCATGGACAGATAGATGGGTGGATGGATGGATGGATGGATGGAGAAAGCCCCCGAGCCAACTCTCCTCCACCCAGCAGCGTGTGGGTGGTGAGGGAAGGGAGAGGGAACAGAGGAGGAGGGTGAACCACTGCTCCTTATATTGCTCCAATATTGGTTTTCTGCACACACCAGCACCTAAGAAGTTCAAATGCCATCCTGGTGTGGAAGGGCTTGGGATGCACCCATAGGTTTGTGTACAGACCATGCTTAACCTTCCACTTACCAGTAAAAACATGTATGATGTCCTCTGCTTGCTTGGCTCCGAGCTCTGCTCACGTCCCCGACAAGCCCACGAGCAGGTTGGCTTCACACAAATTCCCAAGACAGGCATGTTTCACCCCAAATCATTGATATTTTCCACTGAGAGGCTGGCCGTAGTTCTCAGCTGCAATAGAAAAGCATTTTGCATGAGGAATTTGGATCTTGCCCTAAATCTGCTTGGAAGAAGGCCCAGATCCGAGCATGGGGCTGCGCTCCCGAATGGGTGCAGTCTGGGCTGCGTGATGCCCTCGAGGACACAGACCATCGCCCACTTCTCATCCTGCTGAAGGACTGGTCTCGTTGCCTGAGGTTCCCTCTGCCCACTGCATGGGACCCTTTGACTCCAGCCCCACACTTGGACACGATGGGGAAGCCCAGAAACCATTGGAGGAGTCTACAAGCCACTGAAAAGCAGCTGGAATCCAACCACACCCTGCCCTGAAGCATCCATGTAAGCTCCTTTTGGGAAGGATTTTGTTAATGCGGGGGGGATTACATCAGCAGTTCTCTTCCACTTTGTTTGGGATGTTGGGACAAGCAAATCAATCAGCCTCAATCCAACCCTGAGGAGCGGATAAACGCTTCTTGCCTTTATTGTGAAGACTGGGAAACTGAGGCACATAGGGGTTTAAGTGGCTTTAAAAGAAAGAAAGGGGAGGGGAAAAAGAAGATAATCACAGAGCAAGTCAGGCACAGGGAGAGGGAGGGAATGCAAACCTCCCGGGTGCTGGCCATCAGCTCGAGCGACTTTCCTCTGCCGGATGAGGCTCCCAGTTTCTTCCATGGCTGTAAAACGCTTCTTGATAGTGGGCTGGGCACAGCGTCCAGCCTCTGCATCTCCTGGTGAGACAGGCTGGGTGATGGGCGTGCGAGCTGGGGACTCCTGGACGGGCAGGATGGACAGCAAGGAGAGCCTAAACCCCAATTCTGCCCCGTTGGGAAGAGGAAGGGGGGAGGAAGAAGACAAGGGTTTGTTAAGACAGTGGCTGGACCCTCAGGACTGAGTGCTCATCCATATTTCAAATACCAGTTAGACAAACAAAACAAGAACCAGAGAGGCAAGCAAGGAGCCCGTTTGTCATATCAAAAGGGGTTTCAGTGGTACCTTCCTTGCCCTCCTGTCCCCTTGAAGTTTGTAGCTGGGGGGGAGAAGGGACATCTCCCTCTCCAGCCGAATGGCTCCCTGCCACAGCTGGAGACGGCCTGTGTGTAATTAACCTCCAAGCCAATCCCCCAGTGGTGGCTGCCAGGCAGATCAAAGAACTCACACATCTTTGTCTGAAACCGGCAGCCAAGGGGAGCTGGGAGGAAAGCAGAGTAGGGGTGGGAGAGAGAGCCAGGGAGCGCGCGTGTGTGCTCCTAATTGATAAAAAGGGAAGAGCGTCTTCCTCCGAGAGATCTCAAGCCCCATCAAAATGCAGGAGGAGAAGAAGAAGAAGGGGAAAGGAAAAAAAAAAAAAAAAAAAGATTTCCTTTCCCTTACAGGAGCCAGCCAAAATCCAGCTGTTTTTGACAAAAGCGGTGGTCGCTGCTATGGGGGCCAGGTCGACCCCTGGCCAGGGCTGGAAGGAGAGGGCATCCCTGGTTGTGGTGTAGCTACTGCTCGGTGGGGTGGGATGCTGGCTTCCAGCTCTGCCTGGGGTGGGGAGGCTGGAGGGGCTCTTCCAGGTTTGCTGTGGGGATCCTTCGCCAGGCAAGGATCTGCAGGAGCGCTCAAAGGGATGAGGTCAGCCATCTGCCTCCTCTTCTCTTGCAGCACCCGTAAAAAGAAGGGTGAAAACAAGCACGGTCTACACCTAACCTTGCGTGTTCTGGCATGGGGCTTGGTCAATTTGTTTATTGCCTCACTGCATTTTTTTGGAGAGTGGCCCAGGCAAACGATAAGGCCACTGGTGAGGCTCCTGGCTGGAGCTCAAACTTCTGGTCTTGACAAAAGGAGTCACCAGATGTGACAGATGCCAGTGTCAGAATAAAAGCAATGTTGTGAGGGACTTTACAAGTGGTTTAAGAGAGATATGAGAAATCATTGAACTTCATTGTCAAGCACTGGAACAGCCTGCCCAGGGAGGTGGTGGAGTCACCATCCCTGGAGGTATTTAAGAAACGTGTAGACGTGGCTCTTCAGGGCATGCTCTAGTGCCCGGGATTGTTGGTTTGTGGTGGGGTGTTGTGTGTGGGGTTTAGTTGATGGATGCTGCTTGCTTTTTTTTTTTTTTTTGGGGGGGGTGTTGTTGTTTGTTTGGTTTTGTGTTGTGTTTTTTTGTTTTTTTGTGTGTTTTTGTGTTTTTTTTTGTTTTTTTTGTTTTTTTTGTTTTTTTTTTTTAATGTGGTTGGACTCGATGATCTCAAAGGTCCCTTCCAACCACTAAGATTCTGTGATTCTGTGATTCACAGATAACTGGAGGGAAGCATTGGGGGACCTTCTGGGTCTCACTTAGGACAATAACCCAATCTTCCCAATCCATTGTAACACTGAGACTGCAGGCCAGGGGTCTTTCCTAGAGCCTCATAGGCAAAATACACCTCACGCAGCTTCACCCACCCAAAAATGAGGCATCTGAGTCTAAGCATCCCTTTGCAACTGGTGGAGAGGGACACCAGTGCTGCCCAAAGCTGATTCACTCACCCTGAATTTGAAGTGCGAGAGAGGTGGAAAAACCACCTGCCAAAGGGACTGTCCTTTTTCCATCAATTGCAACAAAAACCTGGACTTCCCAGGAACTGGAAGACACATCAGTCTTTTCTGCACCACAGACCACGAGGGCTCATCAGGTTGTTCCTGAACCAAGCCCAGCAGTTTGTGTTTGTCTGAAGCACAATTTTAATAAATAGCATATTCCTTGATCCACGGGATTCAGTGAGGTTGGTCTTTTCTTGACAAAATGCCAAAGGCTGTGTCCACAGCAGTGTGTAGAGATGAAAATGCAGAAATCTTCATATGGCAGCTCCTTGAGGGCAGGGCAGGGCAGTTCTGTAGCCACGGGCATCCTTGAGTGGTGCATGTATTTACCCCAATAACTACTCATATTGTTATTTTGCTGTACTCAAAGTCTCCCTTGGGAATAAGGCAACCTGATTTAGTTAATTTTTAAGTCGTATCTTGAAAAATGGACTAAATAAAAGGGTTGAAGCAAAAATTTCAATTATTTACTGTAATGCAAACTGGGGTGAGCAGCACCCAGCACCAACCTGCTTCTTTAAGTCAGTCCACGAAGAAGGAGAGGCCAGGTTTATCATTTTGGCTGGCTGTGGTTTCCAGGGCCGGAGTTGCTCCTTGCCGAAGCCTCTGCTTGTGCTTTGTTTTGTCTTTAAGAAGACGCAAGCCGAAATAGAAACTTGCTGGTGACCAGGCGATGCAGTATTTAGATTGTCAACATGGGGGTAAGCGAGTGAGAAGGGAGGAAGCGGGAGTTGTTTGTAGACATTGCGCTCTGGAAATATGCAAAGAACCTTCAAAGGGGCTGCGTGACCTGATAAAAGAGCATATTAAAACCAAGCAACATGTCAGGTTACGTGCACAATGTGTTAATCAGGAGCCTTCCACTACTGGACTGTCGCAGCCAATGCTGGAGAAGGGGACGCCAACCCCCTTTAAAACAAAAGCAGCAGTCAGAAGATTATGCAGCCTTTACCACTTGAATCTGGAAAGAAACAGAGCCTGAAACCAAAAGACATTGCTTACAGAGACACAAAAACGAGTCCCCAGCACATCCTGGTGCATGCACAGGGTTGTGGGACACAGCTCAGGGACAGTTTCCCTCCTTCCAGCACTTGGACAAACCCACGGGTCCATCCTGCGTCTTACGGAAAGCAAAAATTGCCATCGATGAAACCCCAACATGCACGGCAGATGTGTGGTTTGGTGGCACCCAGGAGCACACTTCAGCTTCTTTGTATTTGACGAGATCTAAACTCCCAACTTGGTCTAGAAGAAGAGGCATTACCCAGCTTGATGCTCCCCAAAGCAGCTGGGCTTTGGGTGCAGTTCAACTACCCAGTGTGAAAGCCATGTCCCAGCCTCGAGAAAACCAGGAGACTGAATCCTTCTATTTGTAAAAAACAAGGAGTTTATTGCCCGTAGTTTTAGGACGGAAATAATTGGGGTAACCAAAGCCAAAAGAGGTTGGTTGGGGTTTTTATTATTCCCCAGGACAAACCGCTGTAGGGGTTCCTATCAGGGGCTGGCTCAATGCACAAATAGCCGGATTACAAAGAGGAAAAAGCAGACCAATAGGATATTTCAAATTCCTTTCAAAACTTAAAAGACTCCGGAAGGCCACTCCATTTTAGCAGATCAAGTCCTGAGGTCTCAAAAAAATTCTACCCGTGTCCAGGAGCATAGTGACTCCCCAAACCTACCGTGTCTCAGGTAACTCCCTTGAGCTATGAGATTTCCACAGACCGTGCTTTTGCCTTTTGAAAAATGTGGCTTTTTGACTCACCCAGGTTTGGGTTAAGCTAATGCTCTTGTTCCTTCCAGTCCAGAGCACCTCACGAGGCTGTGTTCTGCGTCTCTTTTTTTTTCCTCCTGTGCTCATCCTGCTCATGCTCTGTATTCTCCTGTATCTCAGCCCCTATTCAGTTAAATTGCAATAATATATACTGTAATATATACTTTCCTAACCCCAAGATTCCCCCAGGCAATTTAGTAGAGTATCCATTTAAAACAACATTAATGAAACAACTTTTACTTAATTAAAGCCAATTATTGACCAAACCACATGCTCAGCAATGCTCACTCACTGACTGGTATAAAAGGATTTGATTTTCCCAACTTACCACCTGACTTTGAGTAAGGATTTTGGATATTAGCGGGCTTTCTGAAAGCCAGCTTGCTGTTAGAAGGTCAGCAGCCAGGCTTGTGGTGAGCCAGTAGCTCGTGGCTGTTCGGGTGAGTTTTTACTGGTCACTTCAACAGAGGTGCTGGGGTCCGGTAAGGGCAGGTTTTTGCAGATCCTAGAATTTAGGGCTGCAGTTTTTCTACCTTATGGTAAATTTGCAGTGACTTCATCATGAAGCATCTGAATGATCTTCAGTAGAGATGATTTTTGGCCTGAAGACATGTCCGTGGAGGACAAGAAGACCGGGAGGCAATCAGTCTGCAGGTTCTTGTAGCAGGTAAGAGATTGGGGTTTCAGTGGGGTTATTTTTTTGTTTCTTTGTATTTTCCAGAAATAATTTTTATGCCCTAAACTCACAACTTCCAGAGGTTCCTTCCCATTTGCACCATGGAGTTATTTTGGCTTTTCATTCAATCTCATTTCTTCCCATGAACAAGACTTGTACTGCCCAAATATCTCATTTCAGCATCTCTGCTAGAAAAAAAAAAAAAAAAAAAAAAAGCGGGTTTATTTTTCTCGGGCTAGATTCCCAAGACGTCCCTACCCCACCAGCCAGAGCGTCACCTCCCTCGCCTTGCCTGCGGGCTCGGCACCCAGCCACGCAGCCGTGGCTCAGCTCCCATCCCTGCTGGCTTCCAGGGGGGCTGCCAGGTAAAAGGGGACCCTTGCTCCCATCATTTTGTAGCAGCACCCTCAACCCTGTCGTGAATCCAGCCCTTTGTTTCCCCAGCTCGTGCCGGCAAAGAGATGAAAGGTGCTGCAAGAAAACAAGTTACTCGGCGAGTGGAGGGACTAATGAAGCCCAATTCCCCGCAGGTTTCCCTCTTGTAGTTGGATTCTCTGATGTCTGGAGCGGTGTGAACTCAGACTAGAAGATGCCCTACACCCAGGGCTTTCCAAGCGGCTTTCCTCTCCCAAGTGGATTCTCCAGTGTCTCATTAAGGTTGAACACGTGCTCCAGGCTTGCCCTCTCTCAGGCTGTTAGTTGGGTTTTGGTGTTACATCCGATTGCTTTATTTCATCGTCTCTTTTTTTAGACCGCATTTATCAACCACAGCTAAATGTGGTTAAAGCTGGCCAACGAGTTCAAGTGTCACTGGGTGGAAAGGCAGGTGGTAGAAGCACACACAAAACGTCTGTTTTCTTTGGAAAACAGATTAAAAGTAAATGTTCTGTTTATAGGTGCCACAAACCTGCAAATGATTCCAGTTTCAGGATGGTCCAAAACCAAATGGACACAAATTTTCAGCTCAGTCCACGAATATAAGACTTCCTTACCATGAACAAGCTCAAAGCGTGCTCTTCTCCCTCTCTCCAGCCCCACCAAGGGTTGCAGCTCAGGCAGGACATGAAGATAACAGCACCCAGAGCCCCATCGTGGCACCAGCACCTGCAATCACCTGTGGCAGAACACAAATATGGACTCAGGAGAGCAGAACGGATGAAGACAGTGAAGCAAGACATGTACGTGTGAGGGTGGTTGCACAAACCAGCGTAGATCAAAGCTGATGTTCATCCATACCCCTTCTGCTGTGGATACTGCAAGGTCAACGTGGGTCCAGCCGGGTCCACGGTGTTCAGAGACATCACGTTGCAGCCTCATGGGAAACCAAGGCTGCATTGCAAAGTGGATTGAATCTTCTGGTGGGAAAATAACAGCGCACACAGCTTTCACCGGCAGCCCCGGTTGTACTGGAGGGCAGGAGTAGTGTGTGTGTTCTCGCTGTCACAGCCAGCGATGGTGGGGTGTAGCCCTTCCGCCAGGGAGGAAGGAATCAGTAGCAAAATCAATAGCTCCTCTTCTCTGGGAGGAGAATTATCTAAGCGGGGAGAAGCGGTTCCCTTGCAGCTGGTTGACTTTGGTAATCCATTATTAATGCTTGAGTTACAGGCCTGGCACTCTCGAAGGTCACATTGGTGTAAGAGCACATCAATTGTTTCCAAATATTTCACCCTGTGGCGCCTTTGCCGTGGCCGGGGCAGGTAATATGGCACTTATTGTTGGCCTTCACCTGTGGTTTCTCTCTGCCAAGGTCTCCAAGAAGCCTTCTTCAATGTGGCATGATAAAATCTTGGTGCAAGGGCAAATATCAAGACACACTCCACCCCTTTGGGGCTGCATTTTGTCCCTGTTGGAGAGGAGAACCTGCTGAGCAGAATTTTCCCTTCCTTGCCACGCCGAGGTGTTGGTTACTGGACAGTCTCAAAGGGCATCAAGGGCATTACAGGCAGGAAACCTGAGCGAAAAAAGTAAGGATGCAATCAAAAGGAAGGGTGCTGAATTTGGATGAGGTCATGGTGTAGTTTAGGGGTTGTGATACTCCTTAGATCCAGACTTAGCAGCTGACATCTAGTATTCAGGTGGCTTTGAAGTAGATGAGTGAAGTTCTCTTACATCAGTTACTCCCATAAGATTTCCACCACTTTGAATGTGTATCTCCAAAGAACATCTCGGATTTTCTGAGAATAGCTGTATCGCAGAGTGGAATAGCTCTAAACCAGAGTCCCAGCTCCAGATCCAACCTCAGACATGAGCCTGCAGCTCAAACCTACCTTTACTTAAAGCTGACTATGGTTTAGGCTTGATCCAGCTTCACAACAAAGGATGAACTTTCTGAAGCCTCCATCCAGCATCATTTGCCAGAGTTACTAAGTTCTCCCTCTACAAAAGCTGTGGCCAAATTCCATCAGCGTTTCATGTGTTACAAGGAACCTCTTCCCTTCACAAGAGCATTTGCTCCAGGAAGTGATGAGTGGGCTTTGCCTGTGGAATCCACACCGCATGGGGGGACAACCTGAAGAAAGACACCAACAAAGCCTCCTTTTTCTATGGAGAAATAGAGAACACACATGAGAGCAAACTATAGGAGCAAGGGGGACCATTTTACCAGAGAAGCTGGTCACCTTACCAATAGTTATACTCAGAAATATGCTTTCATCAATAGCTGAATATACTCAAGCTGGCATTTAAATGACTCACCTTGGTGTCTCTATTGCCCCTGTACCATGTCATGAGGTCACCTATTGCACATGTTAATGACCCCGAGGGTGAGAGAGTGGTTTCTGGTGTCTGGCCCACACTCCTCTTTATTCAGTCCCTGTGCATGCCCTGGGTTTTCGCCCTTGTCACTTATTTTATTCTGAATCCAAACACCGCCACACAATGCACTTGACCCTTGCCCTGGAGGGAACACACTTGGGATGAAGGAAGAATTCACTCTTTATTCCTTTCTAATTCTAGTTGTTACTATACCGTCATGGACAAATCCCCACTTACACAATAGAAATCAAGTCGTCTGTTCTTGCTAGTTCTGGGACTTTCGACAGGGGTTCCTCCTCCTGCCACAGATGGTCCAGCTTTCGCCCATGCCCAGTTTTCACATTCTACGTCTGTCCCCATTAACCCTTGTCACCAGGCGGCAGCAGAAGGGATGAGTGGGATGAGTTTTCTGCCCCTGCCACCCCGGTTGTAGAGGCAGGTAGCTGACTTGCACCACATGCGTGGCACATTTCACAGCCCAGCACAGGATTTCTTGCCTTTTTTTCGGGGGGTTTCCTGGGACTGTTCATCTGCCATGGATGTGTGGCTGCTGTAGGATGAGCTCTGGGCTGCCAACATGGCGTGAGGGACCTCCAGCTTTCAAAATAGGCACCCATCTGCACAAGGCATCCAGCCAGTCAAACTGTGTGGACACCTAAGAAGAAGTGGCAGGTCTAGACTCTGCCAGCTAAGTGGCCATCCCATCCTATTTCATCAACAGTCCCCACTCTTCCTGCTTTGAGTTATACACTTAACTGAGGAGACACCACACCTGAGGTTTCCTTTCTGGTTTGAAGTTGATTCTCTCCAAGATATGAACTACCCTTGGAAGGTGCTCCCATTTTTCAGAGTCTCTAGCAGGATCTCCAGGGCATCCTTTGTTCTCTTCTTTGGGTCACATGCTGGGATGCAGACTGGAAAAAGTCAGTCATTTCTCCGAAGCCAGCAGAGCTCCTCCAGGATGATGCTGCTCTGAGACAGTGAAGGCATTGAGCTAGATGCTGCTGCTTAATTAATTGGTTTAAACACCTGAAAACTGGCCCAGGAACTGAAGCCAAGCAGAATGTATCAAGCCGCTTTTTCAACGGAGATGAGTTCCCAACATTTCACAGAATCATAGAATTATAGAAAACCAGGTTGGAAGGGACCTCAAGGATCATCTGGACCAACCTTTCTTGGCAAAAGCATGCTCTAGACAAACTATCCCAGCACCCTGCACAGTTGAATCTTAAAAGTGTCCAATGTTGGGGAATTCACCACTTCCCTGGGGAGATTATTCCAATGGCTGATTGTTCTCAGGGTGAAAAATTTTCCTCCTGTGTTCAATCAGAATCTCCCCAGGAGTAACTTGTACCCATTGCCCCTCATCTTTTCCACATGACTGCTTGAAAAAAGGAGTCTTTGAAATATAGAGTGAGATGGGGGGGGGAGAAAAGAGATTTTCTTCACACCCTCATTTAGTTTTCATCAGCTTTCAAAAGTGCACTGAAACCTTCAGGTTTCTGTGCTAGTGGGAACCTTCCCTCCCTGATTTCATGGACCGAGCTGGATTAGACCAGCTTTCCTACAACACACCTTGCTCTCAGATTAGTGGTAATTTGTATGGAGTCCACTCACTGGTGGTTGGGACATGAACTTGCCCTCAGAAATCTCAGCCGTACATATGCAGAAGGCTGAGGTCAGGCTTGGCTCACCTTTCCAAGTCCCCCGTGTGCCTTCAGACATTCCTCTGCTCCGGGTCATTTTTGTATTAGTGATTCCAATGGGTAACTGAACTTCACATCTTGTTATCTATTTGTGTTGATTTACCACCTTGAAGTTGCATAAATGGGCTAAGACCTATCTGCACCAAGACCATCACAAATCCTGTGTGCAGAGATGGCTCCTAGATCAAAAAGCATCTACCTAAATGCCTAAGAAAAGCCAGAAGATAGAAGAAAATTCGAAAAAAGCTCAACCCATGGAGACCATAGTCAGGTTGGTGAGCACAGTAAGAGCACAACTGCTGTCACAGCTTCTGAGAAAGTATCCAAGCAAAGGAGGGTTTGGGGAGGGTTTACAAGAGAACAAGGAGAGAACTACTACGGGGATGTTGATAGGGAGCTTCTCCAGTCTGCTGGGACTTGCCTGTCTCCACACCAGATGGAGGGGTGGGTGGGAATGTCCCAAATATCAGCCCACACCTTGGGCCATTTCACCTGCACCAAACCAGCTGATGAAGAGCCTCGCTCACTCCCTGACTTCTCAGCTGTCCATCTTCTACATGGAACACCCCAAGGGAGACTCAGCTGGAGCCAAAACACTTAACCCCCTGAAAGACCAGTCCCTATTTTCCCAGAGAACCAGAGAACAGCCTTCTTCGGCTACAAGCATTTATTCATCCTTTTTTTTTCTATTCTTTTTTCTTCCTGTTGTGTTAACAGAGCATCTAATGTGACTAAATAGGACAACCTGCTCTCCCATCCCCATGAAAAATAAATGATGTGCTTTCTCTTGACTACCTTCCCCCCCCGCTCCTGGTGCTTTTCCCACCAGGCAACTCTTGGACCTGTCCTCCCTTGGGCAGACCTCATGGAAGGGCCTGGGAACCTCCCCCAACCACACCATGGTGGTGGGAGCCATTGGCTTGAGCCAGCGAAGTGCGGTGAAGGCAGGAGTTCAGGAGAGTTGGAGGAGGGTGGGAAGAAGGACGAAGGGGGTGTGTGTGTGTATGTGGGGGTGGAATCTCTGTGTAGAAAGCAGCCAAGTGGCAGCTTACCCTGTTAAATATTAATCATCTCTGCTTCTGCAATTTCGGCAATGCGTCTAGGCCCACCACTGCTGAATATTTCATTAACACCACTCACTTCCAACTGCACTTCTCCCACTTTTCTCTCTCCTGTAGACCCCTCTCCCATCCCTGCCCCCCAACTCCTTCCCTCGCCATCGCCAGTGCCAGCCATGGCTATGACATCCATCCTCCAGCCCCACATCCTTAACCCCCCAGTGGTGGGCACCAGCCCTGCTCCATCCACAGTCCACCAATCGTGGGGAGAGCACGGCAAGGCTGTTCAGGGGAAAGAAGATCATCAACTCCACTGGGAGAAAAATATAAGTGCGCATCAACAAGTCCTGAGCTAAATAATACATGAGGCAGGTAAGGGCAGAAATGCTGACTCTGGGCTCGGAGCTTTTTAAACCACGTAGTCTGTGTTTCTTCATCGCCAGCTTGCTCTGTGTGTGTACTTTGGGAGTGCAATCAAACGTGGTAGGGTGGGCTTTGTTGGGCCCGAGCTATTTTCACCGCGAGCTCCTAATTGCAGCTACCCTCTCCCTGCTTCTAGACACCCATAGAGAAGGTTCCACACAGTTTGCAGTGCCTTGGGTGGCCACAACCAGCCAGAGCAGGGGCAGGAAGAGGGACTGGAGAAGGACCGTGCAGAAGATACCAGGGTCTGCCAGGGAAACCAAAGCAAGATGATGTGCAGATGCTCTAATCCAGACTTGAGGGCTCAGTGTGCAAGTTTTACCCCTCTATTCTTTCCAGACATTGGTGCCTCTTGTTAACACACCAGTCACGAACCTCTGCCTCTCCCTGCTCCAAGACCTGTTTTTCCATCCATTCTTTCCTTCTGTTCCACTCCCAAGCCTTACTTTTTTTCCTGTCTATCATAACATTACTTTTAAAACTTAAACCAAATCAGGGATTAGAAAGTTCAGGCTGACCTTTGAACAATTAACTCCTCCCACCAAATTCAGGTTTAAATGTTTGTATGATCCCAATGCGATTATGAAGGAAACAAGACAGGCTAATCTGGGTGCAGACTATGTACCCCCATGGCACATGCTTATGCTCACAGGGAGATCTGCAAGAGGGATGGACCCACAGCCTCTTGCTCCAAGAGATGGCCACGGTGGGACAGAATCGTAGAATAGTTTGGGTTGGAACGGACCTTTAAAGGCCATCTAGTCCAACCCCCTTGCAGTGAGCAGGGATATCTTCAAGTAGATCAGGTTGCTCAGAGCCCTATCCAACCAGGATACTTCTGTCCTCACTGAAACCTTTGGATGCAAAGCATTTGACCTGAGCTGGTCTTTTCTCCCTCCCTCTCACCCTTTATAATGAGAAGAGAGGAAAAAAAAGACTTGCCATGTGTGAGCTGTCTCAGTCAAAATCTCGGCATCTGAGACGGGTTATCTGAGTCTCATTGCTCTCCTGGGGTGTCTAGCTCGGACTTGGACATCTAATTTTCAGATATCTCATGAGAGGTGAGATAAACCACCCCGAGATCATTAGCCCAGGTGAAAACAGGCATGAAAACAGGCAAAAAGGAGCAGACAGTTGTTATAGCTGAGATAAAAGAAAGGCTCGCTGCCCCTCTGCCAAGCTAGCCACTGTGGTATGTGCATCAATGTCACTGCTGATGTTGTACAACAGAGTCATCTACTCACTTGGAGAAAGACACTCAGGCATCGGCTGGCGTTAGTTGCTCCTCTTCCAGCTGCAGAGAGTGAAAATCCCAGGCAGGTTTTAATGTTGTTATCTGTCAAGAACAAAAAACATGAGATTTTGATCAATAGCTGAGGGAATGCCTCGAGCCAGTGCTGTGTTTGCTGCACGAGATGGTTTTCTATGCAAATCTCATTGGGAGATCAAGATATCCTTTTGTGTAATATATTAAATACAATGTGCACTAGAGAAGTCACTTGAAAATATTGAATGAGATAACTTCATCTGATTAACGTAGCATGCTTTCTTTCCCCCTTTTTATTAAAAATTCACAAGGCTTCCCATCCCTTATCTCAATTAAGCAACTTGTTTGTCAGGATTATTTGTTACGCATTTTCATAAACATTTGATGAATTATATGCAAACATCTCACTAATGTATTAACAAGACTGAGGTTTTAATTACACAACACTCAAGGAAAGCGGGCTTGAGGCTCCTCCAGTGAAGTTAATGGTGCTTTCTTGTGTGTCTGTGGATTGCAACAGGAACTTTCCTCTGGGGAAAAATCCCATTACAGCCTGCGGTGGCAGCACAGCCGCCCGGATGCTCTGGTAGCACCAGCTGGACGAGCAGTGTTGAATTCAGCCACCTCAAGGGCTTCACCAGCCTTTGCTAAAAGGCTGCAACTTCAGCTCAAACTTTGGATGTGAGGAGTTGGGAGTTGATACATCAGTTCTTATTCATTCTTTGTCACATGGAGATGACGCTTTTAAGGGACTTCCAACACAATAGGAGAAGGGGCATGCTTGGTCCACCCCCTTGAACTTTTCAGTTTATGAGGACAAGGAAAGTTTCAGACCATCAACTGTCCTGGTCTGCTGCATAGTCAGCGTAGGGATTCAGGCACAACACCAGAGGTCAGTACCTTCTGCAGGTCATAGAATCATAGAGTGGTTTGGGTTGGAAGGGACCCTAAAGACCATCTCACTCCCCCCTATCACGGGAAGGGAGACCTCCTGCCAGACCAGGTTGCCCAGATCCCCATAAACCCCCCACTCCTTGGTGTTGTTGAAAGCATCGTGGAGGTGTCTGGAGCAATAACTCACCGGTTTTCAGGTCCCAGACCTTCAGCACAGGCAAAGAGCCTTTGGTTCAAGCCAAAGTGCTGGCAGAGGTTAAGGAACCCCCATTTGAAACATTTTTGCAAAATCATTTGATTTTGCTTTCCACTGGGTTTAGAATAATTCCCTTCCTAAAAATAATTTAGAAACCCCTGAAAGTCCACTTGAAAATTAAATATGAACTTTGGTCTAATACTTGTGGCAGCATTATTTGTTCAATATCATTTTGTTATGCTTCTGTTGGAGCAGTGCATACCTCATTATTGTTACTACTAATGACATGTCATGACATGTTATGATATGAAAGGTGGCCAGCTCTATCATTTCTTCTATTTTTAACTTCTGATTTTATTTTCTGTTCTTTTCATTTTGCAAATTGGAACATTTGTGGTGTTTGATATCCTTATTTTAGCGAGGCAATAATTTCAGAGGTGTTTTTTTTTTTTTCCTAAAATCAGCTGCTACTCTAATTAGCACTGAGCCCTTATCTCTTTCTCTCTTTCAGAAGTATTAAAACATCAGGCTGTTTCATTAGGCCAGTGAATGTTACTGCCTTTGATTAATAAAATAAAGTGAGCATGTAATGCTAATTAGAGTATTAGCCATTCATTATTGTGGCATTTATTTTGTGACACATAACCAATAGCGGGTCTTACAGGACTTGTTCTAGACATCACTCATCCCTCCTGCGGATTCGTCACGGTAGCGCATGAGTTCAGTTCAATTACCACATTAAACCGAAAGAGCAAAGTTTTAACGGTGCTTTAGACAAAATTAAAAAGAAATAAATTGTTTCAAGACTCGCATTCCACGGACAAGGAACTCCCCTTTCCGAGTGCAGCAAAACCAAGTTTCGAAATGCCTGAATTTCCCTGCAAAAGGATGTTGAGTTTTAACCACGCTGGTGGTGACGCCACTGGTGCTGCCATCATAAAGCTGCCCTTGAAAGATCCCCATCGCCGGGATCGCAAGACGGAGAGGGGCCAAAATCTGACCCTCCATGCCCCTTCCTGCTCCCTCTGGCACTGGGGCCCGTCGCTCCCCACCGAGGGCGACAGCCTCCCTCCAGCCGCCAGCTGCATTTTTCCTTCCCACTCCCAAAGTACGTCTGTGGTAGCCAGTGAATACAAATCAAGGCAGTAGCCTTAAAACTCTCATTACATTTAAATCTAATGGGCTTTTTTAATATTCAGAATCAAAGGCACTTCACCATCAGTACATTTTTTTATACTTTTTTTTTTTTAAAAAAAAGGAACCCTGCATCTCATTTCACTCTTCCTCCTCCTCCTCTCTAATTTTTATTTTTAATTTAATTTTTTTTTTTTTTAATTTTTTATTTTAAGCCAGGCTAAAGCCCCAGGGAAGGGCTGTGCCTATAAACAGATGCCACTCACAGAGGGTCTGGGAGGCCTTCACATCATTAGATGATGGTGAACTTTGAACTTGTGATGGGGAGGTTGTGTTTGCGGGCGAGGAGGAGGAGGAGGCAGGGATGAGGCTGGGGCGGAGGGTGGGGGGAGCTTGACGGGGCCTCTCTGGTGAATTGCTGGCCTACCCAGCACAGGAACGCTCAGGACTTCAAATCGGCTCCAGTCACTTTGAAGCTCCTCTCTCTTAATCTCTCTCTCTCTCTTTCTCTCCCTCTCTTCGTCTTTTTCCCCCCTTGCATCTATGAATCATTCATGTCTTTTTTTTTTTTTTTCCCCTCAGAGGTTCCTTTAGAGAAAAAAAAAATGAAAAAGAAAAAGAAGAAAAAAAAAAAAAGGGAGAAAAAAAATATACACACGCGCTCACACAAAGCCCTGCCTGTGTTTATGTTCTTATTGCTCCGTGTAGCTTATTATCACCAATGTTGAACAAATTACTTACATGATGTTTGCAATGTGCTGCCGTCCCTCGGAGCGAGGCTCCTGATGGGGCTGACTATTTTGTTTTAAATGTTAATGTACAGCAGGGCACCACGTCCAATGTAGATACGCGGTGAATGGCACTTGCAGGGCGCATGGGAAGGAGCCCGGCCCCGGCGCTGGAGCTGCCAAACGCCAAGGTGAATTTACACACTCGTTTGCCAAAGCCAAGGGACTGGTGCCTTCATGGCCACCACAGTGGGGTGGGAGAAGTGTTTTTTGCCTCATGGAGGTACAGAGGTACCTGTGGGGAGGGTCTGACAGCCTTCGGGAAAGGATGTGAGTTTCAGTGCAAACACTCAAATGATGCAAAACCTCATCCTGAAAATTAGATACTTTGACTTTCAGAACATACCTGTGCTCCCAGAATCACAGAATGGTATGGGGTTGGAAGGGGCCTCTGGAGATCATCCAGTCCAACCCCCTGCCAGAGCAGGTCCACCCAGAGCAGGTTGCACAGGAACGTGTCCAGGCAGGTTTGGAATGTCTCCAGAGAAGGAGACTCCACCACCTCCCTGGGCAGCCTCTTCCAGGGCTCTGCCACCCCCACAGGAAAGAAGTTCCTCCTCATGTTTAGATGGAACTTCTTATGTTCAAGTTTGTGCCCATTCCCTCTTGTCCTGTCACTGGGCACCACTGAGAAAAGACTGCCCCCATCCTCTTGTCTTCCAAACAAACCCAGGAAGGGGTTGGTCCCATGGAACTCAATGATCTTTAAGGTCCCTTCCAACCCAAAGCATTCTATGATTCTGTGTTTGCGGTCGCACCCGTGTTCACTCTTGGTCTTTGCTGAAGGGAACGGTTGAACCTGTCCTGCCTGTGGGAGTGGTCCCTGGCCTGGGTCCTCAAAGCAAAAGGGCACCCCAGGGGGACTATCTCTCATCTGGAAACAGAACTGAAGGTTTCCCCTCATCCTCATGAAGGTTCCTTCATGCAACATGAAGAGTGGATATAGGTGGGGACAGGAAGAGAGTCAGCTCCGGAGCCTGCTGTGCTACTTCACATTGCTGTGAGGTTAGAAATAGGGGCTTCACTGCATTTGGAAGGAAATTCAATGAGGATACCCAGCTTTTCTTAGCTCCTAGAGGGCCTGAGTAGATTGATGTGGGGTTAATGCCATTGGATGGGGATTTTAAAATGCAGGGGGCTTTGTACAACACTTGTTTCCCCCCGACACCTGGACTTGGCAGCAATTAGATCCTGATGCACTTAAGCATCCAACTAACTTCGAGATTTCAGCCTCTGAAGCTCAGGAAGCTTTGTAGATATTTGCTTAATGATGTCTCTGAAGAGGGAAAAGAGCATTTGCTGTCACCATGTGCCTCCCAGTCACTTCTAGGATCCCTGAGGGCTGGTTGGTGCAATCCCATTTCTAGACTGAAGCCCAGTCTAGGTTAAGTGGTTGATCCATCTTGACATGGGGAATCCCTGGATGGGCTGAGAGCTGAACCTGCACCCCCTGCTCTGAGCACACATCCTGTCCATGTTTCTAGACCACATCCTGGGAGATGGCAGAAGAGGCCACAGAGTTATACACAAAGGAGACCCTTCCATTTGCACTTGGGTGCAAATCTCACCCAAGACTGTAATGTCTGAATAACGCAGTTTGCCCAGCCCAAGCAGGGACTCCTCTGTTTCCACTCTCCATTCAGACCTCAAAAGCAAAATCTTCCTCCAGCGCAGCAGAGCCAGCACCATACACAGAAGTTTTATTAGATGAGATATATGACCTATTTAATATGTAAAAAAATAAACAGCTTTGGTATTAATAATAAATATTTAGGGCTGGTTCCAGCTGTTCTTGTGTAGCTCTGCAATATACTGTTTACCATTGATTTTGTTTCCCAGGAAAATATTTCTACTGATGCAAGGCTTTGTACATCCCCTATGTCTTCATTCTGTCTTTGCTATATTTTCTTTTCTATATATAACCTAATACATTTTCTAAGAAGTTTAGGGCAATAAGCGTTAACGGGGAAGATGTGAGAGCCACCCACCTCACCTTCCAGGTGTGCCTGCACAGCTTGTCTCCCTCTCTCCGTCTGATTTAAACCCTGAATCCCCAGGATGAGATCGGGGCTCACCAGCTGACACGGCCCCCAGAAGCCGATCTGGAGATGTAAGGGGGTGATTTAATTAAATTAAAGCCGTGCTTTCCCCCACCACCAGCGTGCCAGGTGGGGAACACTGTCACGGGATGTGAAGAAGTCACAGACAGAGAGAGGACATGGATATCTGTGGCAGAGACCAATGTCCCAAGCAAACCTGGTGGCATGGGACACCCTAAACTCCGTCGCTGGAAGCAACAAAAACATCAAGAAAAGGATTGCCTCTAAATACACATTTTTCTTTTACTCTTCTCTGCATAGCCGTGACCTGTAGCAGGCACGGAGAGACATACATGGGGACACACACACCAGGGACATGGCAGGAAAGGGGACAGGCTACTTACTCTGCCTGGGGACGGGCAAAGAGAGCTTAGAAGAGCAGACATTGGTTGTCCCATGCTTCTAGACCAGGGCATAGCTCCTGTCCTGTCCAGGCAAGGCTTTGAGAAGAGACAAGGAGGCTCCTGGGGACAGAGGACAGAGTCATTTTAAGTAAGCTCTGAGCCTGCACTAGTTATGGGCACATCCCCAGTCTCCCCAGTGCTGTCACCAGTGACCCGCCTGCTGTCTCCAGCCTGCAATCCAGCATCCAGAGCTTTCCTCTGATGCCCTTCCTTTTCTCCAGCACCTTCTCAGTGTGACAGCTGCAGGGTTACCAATGATCAACCCTGAGCTGTATGACCTCCTCGTGCCTCTGCACTAGAGCCTGGAGCCAGGAACCCATCTCCCACCTCTCTCCAAACAGAGGTACCACCTCCCAACCTGCTGGTCCTCAGGAGAGGGCTCCAGCATCACATACAAACGTCCAGGGAGCCATCCTAGCCGGGAGCCCCACAGTAGAAGATGCTACACCTACATCCCACCACATCATTTCTGCGAGGGAGGTTGGCAGATCGCTGGGAGCAGCAGCAGCCCTCCTGCCGCCTGCCCAGCATCGCTTGAGCGCTTTTAAATCACAACTCCTGAAGAGAAGGAGCTGGCAGGGGTGGGCAGCTACCCCTGGCCCCAGCCATCTGCTCCGGCTGCTGGGCACGGCAAAGGAGGGATGGATGGACGGACGGACGCCTCCTGCCGAGCTGCTCCGGGCAGGACCGGCTGCGAGTCCCCGGCAGAGCAGAGGGCACCAGCTGCAGAGCCGGCTCCAGACTGGCTTGAGAGCAGAGCTGGGGGCAGGGAGAACAAAAGTGCTGTTTGTCCTCACCCCCCCAAAAAAAAAAAAATCAATAGGAAAGGGTTTTCCCAAGAGCCTTGAAGAAAAGGTATTCAGGTGCTGGGGCTGAATACCAGCGCCTTCCACATTAAGGAATTATTACCTTCCCCAGCCCTTTGCCTTCCCAGTCACTTTAACATAAAAGGAAATTTTGGGACAACGGGAGCTTGGTTCCTGTTTGAGCTGGCACTAGATTAAAGAAAAACTAATTTTCTTAGACTTACCTATGAGAGCCAGGCACATACCTCCACAGCATGCCTTTTGGGGAGAGAATGTGATTCTCTGGGAGGATGCACACACCTGCACCATGGGAGAGAAAACTGGCCTGGGGGAGAGAAAACACACCGGTTAAACACCAGACTTCAGGGGAGGCTCCTAAAACTTCCCCGCTCTCTGCACAGAGTGGGTAAATACACAAACCTGCACAGAGTCAGTAAATACACGAACAACACGTGGAAAAGCATCAGATCTTCCCAGGCTATTGATTTTTGGCTTTCATTCCCCTGGCTGTCGCCCGACTCGTTAGCTTCGGATCAGGCAGCCTAATCTGACCTGATTCTTATATCTCGGGCTGACCAGCCTGAATGAAAGTGGCTGCCCCAGACCTAATGCTGGTCTAATGGGCCATCTGCCTGCCTCTGGGGACCCTGGAGTTGCTGGGAGCTCGTTAGGGCACTGGGAAGGATATTGGTATCTGAGGGTTTGCCGGGGGCTGGGGAATAGGTTCCCCCCGTGCATTTGCAGCAAGGCAGGAGTTTGGGTCAAGGTTAAAAGCAGGCTTTGGAAAAGAAGCTCTGAGTTCAAGTGCAGAGGGGACTCCGTTTGCATACACTGGTTTCCAGAAGCCAAAGGCTGGTGCCAAACCCTGGTAACACCCAGCATCGCTGGGGGGGGGGGGGGACGGACAGACCTGGGGTCCAGCACCCCGATAGAAAAAGAGGAGCACGAGCAATGAACAGGAGGCTTGGCTCCTGCCACAAACCTGCAGCGTGCAGTTTTTAGGCAGAACCAGATTTGGTAGATTTTTTTGGTAATTTGGTCCAAAGAAAAAAAAAAAAAAAAGAGAAGGAAAGAGGCTGAAAGGAGCTCTGGTGTACGAGAGTGGAACAGTGTTGGCTTAGACCAAGCCTAAGCTCTGCACCCCAGTTTGCTGAACTTTCAGGCAAGTCCCATTCAGATCACCTGCCCTTTCCCCAGGCAACCCATTTCACACAATCACAGAATGCTATGGGGTTGGAAGGGACCTCTGGAGATCATCCAGTCCAACCCCCTGCCAGAGCAGGTCCCACCCAGAGCAGGTTGCACAGGAACGTGTCCAGGTGGGGTTTGAATGTCTCCAGAGAAGGAGACTCCACCACCTCCCTGGGCAGCCTCTTCCAGGGCTCTGCCACCCCCACAGGAAAAAATTTCCTCTTTGTGCCTCAGTTTCCCCACCCACTAAGCGGGGATCGCCCCTGAGGGGGTCTCCTTTTGCTTTGAGATCTCTAGAAACTTTCTTTGAGGCTCTCACTGCAAATTTCCATCAGGGAGCCATGCTCTTGGAGTGGCTCTGGGCCACCAAGCCTGTCCTGCCCAGGCTCAGGGACAGCACTGCAGTCTCCAGCCTCCCTTTGTTGATGGCCACTGCAGGGAGTTACCAGCCACATGGTGCTGCCAGCAATAATCTGCTGGAAAATTGGTTTTATTGTTTAAAATGTGCTGGCAACAGAGAGCTGGGGGAGGCAGCAAGGGGGGAAAGGCAGAGAAAGGGGGGCAGGGGAGCCTGGGGTGGCCAAGGCAATCATGTCCCACCAAGATATGAGAGCCAGAGGGAAGAGAAACCCCTGGCCCACCTGGGCCAGACCTTTTGCCCTCATTTCTTTGCCATGCTGAACCTCAGCCATCCCCGGAGAAGCCTCTTGGAATGTCCACCTTAGCCCCCCCGCTGGGGCAGGCTCAGCTCCTGCATGGGCACAAGGAAGATCTTCCCCGAGCCTTTAAGTCTGTATCTGTGCCGCTGACGCAGGTTGAGCCGAAACACTTCGGAATCACAAGAAACTCTTGTCCTCTCCCTCCATCCACGGCTCTCTCCTTCCCCTCCCCACCAGCTTTCAATTATTTAATTTCCCCTCCCCGCCACCCCCCGCCCAGTATCTGAAAGCCAAGCGTCTTAAATACAAATCACCTCCAAATCATTACGTGCAGGACCTTTCGGCCCTCTTCAGAGCAATGGGCCATGAGTAATGAGCTCTGCTGAGAGTTTGCTGGATTTCACATACAACGGATGTAAAAGATGGGGCTGGAGAAGGGGGGAGGAAAGGGGGAAGGAAGCCGGATCCAGCTGGGAAGACGAAATATTCGCCACTCACCTTTTCCTTCATCCGCAGTGGGCAGAGGAGGTTCAGGTCCAGGTCTGGGTCCTGAGCTGGGACCAGACGGACAAACAGGGAGGGAGCAGCTTGAAATTTAAGCCCTGAGCCCTCCAGGTGCTCAAGCATCCTTCCAGGGGTGGGGGTCCTGGCCTGGACCTGGCCCCCAGCAGACCACGAGCAAGCCCTCTTCTCCCAGGAGTTGTCCTCCCCATCCTGCTTCTGCTGAGGCACAGGGTGTGGGGTTGTCCGAGATGCCTGGAGCCAGGCTTGGATCCATCTCCTCTTGCTTTCTCCAGGTGATGCCCAGGGTGGTAAAGTCCATAAAAACCTCACAGTGGACAGTGGGCACAGGCCAGGCTGGCTGCGATCAAAGCTCAATGCACCCGAGCTCAACCAAATTGGTCAACTCCACCCTTTGAAGGGACTGTCATGGACACCCCTGAGGGCTGGGTGTCTCTCACATGTCCTCCTTCCATGCAGAGCCAGGTATTTGGGCTGAAAAAAACCTGGTGGAAGAGACTCCCAACGTACCATCCTGCCCTTCCAGGCTGCGTCTCCATCTCCCTTGCCATGCACCTCGCAGGTTGGTGTTACTCCACACAGCACGCACGCTACCACCCACAGCAACCCACAAACCGGGGGGGCAGGATGCCATGTGGTCCCCAAGGCCAAAAGGGGCTTTGTACCCAGTTCTAGGGTGCTGCAGGCTCAGGTCCTGAAGATATCAAATGATGCATAGGGTGATTTCACCTCCATGCACCAACGTCCAGCTGCCAGCTTACAGGACAGCCAGCATGGACCTCCCTGCCATGAAATCAAGCTGCCTCTGCAGCGTGTCCCTCAGCTCTTGGGGGCTCTTGGGACACCAGCTGCACCAGGGCAGGGACCTGCTGCCCCCACGGAGAAGTGTGGTTCTGCTGCCATCCCAGCCCCTTTTCCTGTTAGCATCCACACTCAGAGCACACAGTTTGCTCCCACCAAGGGCTCTCCTGGTCCCTGCCACCAGCAACCATGGCTTTCCTCCTGCTCCAGCAGCACCGAACACCAAACGAGCTCCCACACACAGAGCAAAACACCCTTCACTATCTCAAACAAGACCCTGGTGCTGCGAGAACCAGACCTGGACAGGGCTCACCCTCCCCTTCCTGCCCGGGGAAAGGTGGGGATGGAGAGGATGGGGGGGGGAGAGGAGAAAACGAGAGCAAACCCTTTCGCCGCAGACTTCAAAGTCATCATCAGCAGGAGCCTTCGGAACAGTTTAAGTACAAAATGAATTGTTTTAATATTTAATCAGTCTATAATAGGCCCAGGGATCCCAGTGGAGACGGTTTGCAGTTGAAAGGATGTCCAAACTGAATATCCACCCCTCCAGAAGGGACAATGGTCCTGTAGGAGCCCCTGCTCCCAGGACACATGTAGGGACAGTCTCCTCTCTACCAGCTCCCCTGGATGTGGCACAGCACCTGGGACCAGCTCCCACCCACTCGCCTGATGTGTCCTGTGGGCTTTTGAGAGCCATAATCATAAATCCTCATCCTGGAGGATAATGATTTAATTCTCTGATGAGCTCAGAATAAATTCCAGCCCACTCCCCTCCCACCCTGTAACACCCTTCCAGAAGAGCCAGACCCCCTTAGCCTTTTCCCTGCGGGTTTGGGGGTGCACCCCACCATCCAAAGGGCAGAATCCCAAAGGATGAGCTTCTTCCCAGAAGAAGCCCTTTGTCCTTCTGTGAATTGGGATTCTGGGATGTCCAGGGAATATAAACCTGATTTGGCTCAGCTCCGCCTTTCACCTCCAGGATCAAGCTGTGGTCGCTGCAGGGCTGGTACTGTGTGACCCCCAGCAGCCTCCCCTGAAGGGAGGGATGCCAAGGGACAGGCAATGCTGGAAAAGTCCTTTCACTGCCACCAAGAGCTCCCAGCTGGGTACTGGTCCCCCTCTCCCTTGCTGGAGTTAGAGCAACACCTTCTGGCCCTGGAGACCAGGGCTCAACGCACATGGGACTGCAAGCCCTTGGGGTAGTCCAGGAACAGAGCATCACTGTTTTGCAGGTTTGGAGATGGAGGCACGGAGCCCCACAGCATCCTCTCCAAGACCCTCAGGCACCTCAAAGCCCCAGAGATGTGCACAGGAGTCCCCAGGGCAGGTGGGACACAGGGGTTTTCTGTCCCTTCAGCTGCCTCCTTCTTCCTCGGGGAAAGGGAAAAGCTTCTGCACCCACCAGGAGGCAGAAGCAGTTTGGTTTGCTCAGTGCCATATCCCTGATCCTGGGGACACCCACAGATTCCTTCGCTCCTGGTTCATGCTTGAGCGTGATCCGAAAGCAGCTTCCTCCTGGCAGCGGGATTCAGCCACAGGCTCCGGCAAACTGCAAGTCTCACTCCTAACTCTCTGGAAATCTCTCACTTAAATCATCCCAGCTTGGAAGACTGGGATAATAGAGCCAGCACAGAAATCGGCTCCTGCGCAGCAGCTCTGGACGTGCAGCGAGCTCTGCTTTGGGTAGGGGCCGCTAGATATGCGCGAAAACCCTCACGGGCTGGGGCTGGGGTAGAGCCACACCGTACTGGGAGTGAAGCAGGGCTCTGCTCACTGCTAGAGATACAGCTGCTGGGATCTTGCAAGGACTTCGATGGTGAGAAATCTGTCCCATCTACAGCCCTCAAGGGCGATGCGCTGGTGTCTGGTGGGGAAGTGCAGAAACGGGTGTTGCTTTCATCCCAAGCAGCTTTCAGAGAACCGCCTCCGGCTCCTGGCAAGCTCCTGTAGGTGCATAGATGGAAGGAGGAAAGGAGCCTGCACTGCTGATGAGCAGCATCTTTGGAGGGATCCAGCTCACTGCATCCAGCTCCGGAGCCTTCTTGTTCGAAGGACATGGACCTGTTGGAGCTGGGTCAGAGGAGGCCACGGAGATGCTGGGAAGGCTGGAGCCCCTCTGCTGTGAGGACAGGCTGAGAGAGTTGGGGGGGTTCAGCCTGGAGAAGAGAAGGCTCCGGGGAGACCTTCGAGCCCCTTCCAGTCCCTAAAGGGGCTCCAGGAAAGCTGGGGAGGGACTCTCCATCAGGAAAGGGAGTCATAGGAGGAGGGGGAAAGTTTTTAAACTGAAACAGAGGAGATTTAGATGAGATCTGGGGAAGAAATTCTTTGCTGTGAGGGTGGTGAGAGCCTGGCCCAGGTTGCCCAGAGAAGCTGTGGCTGCCCCATCCCTGGAGGGGTTCAAGGCCAGGTTGGAGGGGGCTTGGAGCAACCTGGTGTGGTGGAAGGTGTCCCTGCCCAGGGCAGGGGGTGGCACTGGATGGGCTTTAAGGTCCCTTCCAACCCAAACCATTCTATGATTCTTTTGCTACTTTGGGGGGGAATCCCTAGAGTTACCCCACTATGGGACAGCCTGGCCCAGCCCAGCCATTCAGGAGGATGTTATGAGGAGGATCCTGGGGAAAAATAAATAAGCCTAAAACCATTATCAATCAGGGTTATGCTTCCATTAGTTGCCCAGAGAATCCTCTGCCCAGAAGCAGCCTTTGCCTCAGGTTTCGCGTTACTGCAGTTTAGCTCTCAGTAACCCGCTGGATGTAATAAATAACTCTGTGGGCCCCACATGGTAGATCTGGGACCATTAAACATGCCGAGTTATTTTTACTGTGTTTCTTATAGGAAGGAGGAGTGGGGGGAAAGAAATAAATAAAATATCTAAACTTTCCTCTACCAGCAGAAACTGAGCAGAGCAAGGTCTTTAATCACTTTCCAACCAGCACCATCTTCTGGCCAACACCAGCCCCTTGCCCTGAGGCTGGAGAGCAGGAAAGCCCAGGGCCTTGCCAGATGCAGGCTCAAGGCTGGAGGAGTTGTGTTGGCTCCCAGTGCTTTTGCAGCACATGGGATCATAGATCTTCTCCCTCTGGGCTGGGGACCTGGGGCAGGGACCCAGAAACCAGCACTGAGGCGAAGCAGGGCTTCCCACCACAGTCACTCCACACACCAGTTTGGGTTGGTAGCTCAGTGGTCCCATCCCTCCACCCTGGTGATGCCCAAGGAAGGCCTGGTGAAGTCAGCCAGGAAGATGCCCATCCGTGCTCATCTCCACTTAGATGGCCAAGGAAGGTTTCCTCACCAGCATGAGCTGGACACCAGAGGCAGGGCCATTCCATGGGGACCTGCTGTTGTCACCAACAAGTGAGACTGCGCTCCTGCTGCCCCAATGCCTCCTAGGGCAAGGACATTATCTCTCCACCTCCTCCTGCCCATGCTCCTCGTCACCACTACCCCTTGAAAAAGCCAAGAAGCTCTCAGCAAGCTTTTTGGGGGCTCAGGAACACAAAGTCCTCCTACATAATTTTTTCCCTTCAGGAAGTCAATTCCTGGCAGGACCAAAAATAACTACCTGAGCGAGGTGATGACCAAAGCAGTCAAGTCAGGGCCAAAACAAGCAGCATTTGTCTCAAAATAGCTCCAGCGGCAGCATCCTGCTTCCTGAGGGGGTGGGAAGGGCTCTTTGCACGGCCGTCACTCCAGTTCCCACCACGGAAATCACAGAGCAGCTCTTCCAGCTTCATGGGAAAGGGAGAGGATGACTCTTCCCATGTGCTCCACTTTGGCTTAGCGCTTGGTACTCCTGGCACAACAGCTGGTCCCTCAGGGACCCCATCAGCCACTCTACACCATCCAGACCTGTCCTTCATCTGCAGACTGACTCCAGAAGGGACCATCTTCAGGCCTGTGTCTTGCCCTCACTGTCCTGCCAAGAACACTGGTACAAGGGGTCTTTGCCAGCTCCTTGGTGGCCCCTCAGCAGAGGTGCCCAAGGTGGTGCAGCTGCCCAGACAACACCAGGAGCCAGTCTCAACTTCTCACCATGCCCACACAGGGGACACCATACCAGAACCAAGCAGCTCTGTCCTTTTGGAGCAGCAGCCACTGGCAGGTGTAGAAGACTCCAGGCTGCCTTACCCACAGAGAGGACCTAAAGATGCCCCCTAATAGAGGGGGGAAAATGGGCAAAAGTCACATAAAAAACCCTGTGGATGAGTGATTGCTCAGCACATTTGGGATGGAACCTACAGCCACCTCTCTGAAGGACAATGCCAGATGGCTGTTAGAAGCTCCTGCAGCCTCCTTGCTGGGCTAACACACACTCTGGTTTCATGGGATGGTCAAGCAGCTTTTGAGTAGTCCCATAGGCCGGGGTTAGCCCTTGCAGACCAGCTTCAAGAGGAGCCACGGCCAAAGAGTTTCAGCCCCAGCATGGTGTTCCCCCAGTAAGTCCTTACCAGCAGCCTCCAACCATCAGGTGGACATTGTATCACATCCATAAGTTAAAGACATACAAGCATGAGGGGGAAGGCCAAGCACTCATAACTGACTGGCCATGAAAGAGCTGAGCCATGTCAGGACACCAAGAAAGCATCATCAGAAACCATACTGTCCTGCATCCTCCTGCCAGCGTCCTCTCCTGCCACCAGAGTATGTGGGAATGAAGCAGGGGGTATGTGGGGCTGGGACCCCACTAGCTCATGTTCAGTGCAGCGTGCCAGGAACCCCTTTAGGTTGTTGACGTTGCCACCAGCCCTCAACCCCTGGCAGTTGGCCCTGGCAGTCCTTTTCTCATTGTTTGGTAGCAACAACATCAATAGTTTCCAGGAAGGGAGAGAGAAGAAAGGCAGAAGGAGTTGTTCCACCACCCTTGCTATGCACCCTGTGTGCGGGCTCCATCCCAGTACAACACACAGGAACATACCATATAGAGACTGGGAGTTACAGCAGGCCGGGTCAGTCCATGCCAACGACCCCATATCTCTCCATACGGACAGGCAGGATATGACCAAACGGCGGCTTGGAAAGAAGTCAAACTCTGGGCAAATGTTCTGGAGAATGAATTCCAGAAAGTCCTTTCTTCTCTGCAGTTCATTGACACATCAAAAGAGGAGACCCATGTACTGCTAACAAAGCCAAGATAAGCCTTGCAGACCATTGCACTTTTGAGGAGGGCTTGGGGTGACATTATCTCACTTCAGTTTTGGCTTCTGCATTTTTCTCCCATGGCATGGCTGTGGCCCTCTGAGATGCTTCTGCTCCTGCTCATTCTCTCTTCCCTGCCCATATTTTGCCCCAAAGCTTCCATGGTTGCCCAGCTGCTCCTAGAAGGAGAGCTAACGTGAACCAAGGTGTTCAACATTCCTGCTTGAGACTATGGTCATGGTGTCATACGCTCTGTAGGACTCATTGATTTGTCCCAGGCTAGGATACCAAGAAAAAACCCTGTAATTCCTGTAACAAAAGCCAAAAAGTCAGTGACTGGTCTCACGATTGGTGGCTGAGCTTTCTCACAGGTGAGATAACCTTCAGCGCTCAGAGATGGGGCCAGACCCCACCAAGCAATGGCAGGTCCCGACACTCTGTCGGAAGTGTGGGTCTCTGCACCCTCCCCACAACTTGCAGTGCCCGTGCAGTCTGTGCTTGGCTGTTGTCACCTTGACCATCACGGGGAAAACTGATACCAGAGACCTTTCTGACCACAGTGTGGCTCCCATGGACATCACCCTCGGGAACCACCATCTCATGCTGAAGCTGGATCTCCTCCCTGGTCCCACACAATGGGAGCAGCAGAAGGTTGTGTTAATGCCCCATGAATTTCTGATTGCAGTTTGGATGCTGTTCATGGGCACAGCTGATACCACACTAGCATCTGACGAACAGACTGACAGTGATTCATTTCACAGGGCACGCAAATTAGCTTAATTATACCCAAAATGGTTGTGGCTATAGGTTTGATCCTCAAAGGCATGAGCTGGATGAGAATCTGACAAACTGATGCCACCAAACCCAATGCCCAGCAGTGGTGTCAAGGAGGGGAAATCAAGGAGACAGTCCTTGACTTCACCTGGAAGCCACACTTGAGGCAAGAAGGAAAGAAAAAGCTGATCCAACAAAAGCCATGGGCAACATTTTTTGCTTGGATAACCAGTCTGGCGTGAAAGCTGCTCCCGCTGCCAGCAGAGAAGGGCATGCCCAGGAAGAGCAGACCCTGCCTCAACTCCTTCCCCCATGGCCATGGGTGGAGGGGGCAGCTCTCCAGGTTTCTGCCCTCCCCAGCCCATCTCTCCGGCCCTCACCCCTGGCATGAGCATCCTCACCGTGCCAAATTGCAGTTTTTTATCTGTTCCAGTGGCAACTTGGTGCCAACTCTCTCCCTGGGAGCCACACTGCTCCCATCTCAGCATGGGGGGGACGATGGGCACACAGGTTGCCTGTAGCCACGTGGCTAGCTACCACTAAGCCACCCCAAAGAGAGACACACACCATCCACTGCCCTTCTTCTCTGTTTAATGGGAATCATTTGGAAGTGACACAGGGATTCGAGCCTGGCGATGCCAGAGATGTCTCCTTTAACCCTGGGGGCTGCTGGCAGAAGGGGTTCCTGGGCAGGGAGGTTCTTCCTTAGACTCTCTGAGTTTCAGGGCAGAAGGTTAATTAGGTAGCAGGGTAATGAGGAGTCATTAAATCTGCCTGCACCATGCTGTCAGCATAACAAGGGCAGACCTAGAAGGTTAAAGCTGGGATTCTTGTTTTCCCATTGCCTTCAATTAACCTTTCCGTGTTTTTGCAACACTCTGGGCCCCAGAGATGGGTTCTGGGTGCCTCTCACAGGCTGTTAATTAGCAGAACACAGAAACAAACTTTTCTTTTAAGTAACTAGCGTGATCATTTTGGCTTTCAGCTTAAAATAAACAGGCAGGACCCAGCTTACCCTTTGAGCAGCACCACTGTCCCATCAGAGTGTAGGGGGCGGAAATTGGGTTCCAGGGGTTTATTTCAAATTGTTACTCTAATCTTGCTTTCCCCTCCTCAAGGGTGAAGCGCTGGGGGGCTCATCTGAGCCCCCCACCAGTGAGATGCCTTCACTCTGCATGCCCTAGAGCTGGAGGGGAGGTGGGCTGTTGGGAGGAAGGTGTTTCCCACTCCCTGATTCCACACACCCGTAACTGTTGGTCAATCAGCTTTCAAGAGTCTGTGGGGTGTCCACAGGGCAATGCCGTGCCAGGGGATACAGAGCCCCTGTTAATTAGCAAACAGCATTAGGATCTTAACCCAGTTAAGCAAATAGATCTGTGGGATGCACATGAATAGCAGGGACATCCCGGGGAGTCACGATATGAAAGCTCTGACACATCCACCACCCACAGGGGATTACTCAGCCAGTGTTGACACCACCTCCATGACTGGGACGACACCTTAGGAGTTCTAAACCACACAGGGTGGGGAACAAGCACCTGGCTGCAGGATTCAGTTCCTCTAATGTTGTCTTTAGCCTTTTGCAGGGAGTATCTCCCTCTGGGATCTTCAAAGACTTCATCCTGCATCCTGCCTGGACTGGAGGAAGCTCTTACTCTGGGAGAAACTGCTCCAGGACAGATGAACTACTTACCCAAATTTGGCAGGCTTCACCCTGCCATCGGAAAAAACATCGAATGAAAAGGCTCTTGAAGCATTTGGATGCCAGGACACCTTCAGGCCAGTGGGTTGCAAGAACAAGGTGGACAAACCCCTACCAGTGGATTAGGTAGAGCTGATGGTGGGTGGAGGCAAGGGCATGGACTAGATGCTTTCTGGGATTCCCTGGTGCATAAGGTTTCTTACATGTGAGGAAGAGCAGGTGAGGAAGATCAGAGACGGCTGAGGGTGATTTACAGTAAAGGAGACAGAAAAAGAGTCTAGAAAGGTCCAGGCACCTCTCTTACTGTGATAAAGCTCCTGGCTCAGTGTGGGAAGTGTTGTTTTCTCCTACAGCTTTTTAATCACAGCACGAAGACACCTTTCTTCCACTTGACTTTCACTTCCTCTGCTGGGGGTGCTCTTTCCTTCCCCATCTTTGATCCACTTACAGGTGGGTGGTGAAACTCCTGTGGCATCCCAGCT
The DNA here is from genome assembly GCF_964106895.1 of Numenius arquata. Taxonomy (NCBI): domain Eukaryota; kingdom Metazoa; phylum Chordata; class Aves; order Charadriiformes; family Scolopacidae; genus Numenius; species Numenius arquata. The sequence goes on from NC_133580.1 coordinate 959,072, forward strand.
CTCTGGACCAGCTCCTTCCTTCCAGAGGCTGCCAGCAGAGCACACAGGGCTCTCACCTGCTCCAAAGTGAGTATTTTCAGTGCATTCATGGGTGGAGAGACATCTCAGCACAAAGGAACCTCCTATTGTCATGTTTAACAGCTAAAAAGAGGGCATCAGCTACTGCCCATATCTTGCTTTCCCATCTTAAATCCCAAAGGAGATCCGTGGGTGACAAGTGAGAATTGTCCACAAGAAAAAGCCTTCTCCTCATCAGTCCACAGCAGCAAGAACCACATCACACAGCTCCTGCGTGTGCAGGAGCCCACCAAGTTCCCCAGAAAACTACATTTTCAAAGCCCAAGATGGGACATTGGGAGCATTTTTAACATGAAGCCATCAAAAAAAAAAAAAAAAAATTTCCTTTCCTTCTCTAACTCTCCTGATTGTGGGAGCTGGGAGAGGCTTCCTGAGACAGGATGCCCCGACACACACTGTCCTTAACTCCACCATCAAGATGGATTGGCCATGGTGGGGGCCTCGTACTGGGGTGACGGTCTCCAGTCACATGCACTGCTTGTGACCCAGCAGCTCTCCTGGGACGTGCAGCCCTCCACAGAGGGCCAGTGTCTCCTCCACACACAGATGCTATTGAGAAGCCTCACATGAAACCAGTCAGTCCTAACACGCGTGACTGGGGTTTGTCTCCAGGCCATCCCTGATTTACAACACAACTCCTTTTTTTTTTTTTATTTTTTTTTTTTTTCCTTTCCCCATTAGTATTATTCCAGCTCCACTCCAGCAGGATGAAAACCTTCTCTGAGCCCCCTCTGAAGGCTCATGTCACTTGACTCACCCTGGACTCTGGGGGCAGGTTTCACATTGCCTCACTCAGCACATCCCCTCCAGCACGAAGCCAGCAAGGACACGTTGGCCACTCGGGTTGGAATAGGTACTCATAAACCTAACGAATGGGACACTTAGGAGAGCTACCAGGGCTACCAAAGGGACTTGGAGGCTAGTGGCATTAAGTCCAGGAATGGAACTGGGGACTGCTCTTGGCATGAAGATGACCTTTGGGCATTTAAATGGGATGTTTACATCTGTGGATGAGTAGATTTTTAACTGACAGTGAATTCATAAAGCCAGCTTCGTGCATGTGCACTCCATGTTCTTTCCACCTCTTCTTTCAGGATTGCCTTGCAGCAGCAAGGGAATTAATAGAAGGTAATAAAAGGTAATTAATAATGGAGACAAGAAGGTTCATGACAACTCCTTTCTCAAACTGCTTTGGGGACACTAATTTCAAGAACCCGGTGCCTGGCCCAGAGAAGGCTGTCCCACCCTGTGGTGTGGGGTTGCCAACCTTCAAGGCTCTCATCATCATCTAGAGACATCCCAGTGGGATGATCCCTTCACAAGGCTCCTAATGCATTTTCCATCCCTGATCTGATCCACTATGGGGTGGCTCCATAACTGGCAGAGCAGTAAGACTCAGTTGGTATTACACAGAGCCTCCTCCATCTCACTGCGGACCTCTTAATTAAAGGGTCAGATTCTCTTTGGGCAGTGGGGACTTTCAGGGGCAGAGATTTCTCAGTTATCTTTGATGGCATTCATGAACCTGCTTTTCTTCCAGCAGTGCCCAGGTTGAGTTTGAAGACAGCACATACTGGAAAAGGCCTGTTGTAAGTTAGCCACCACCTACATTAAATTCTGGTTATTCATGGCTTGTGCCTGAGCTGGCTACCAAGTTGAAAGTTATCAGTTGCCAGCAAAGCCCAAAGTGAAGACAACCTTGAGTTCTTCACTATATCCTTGGCTTTTACTCACTTTCCCCATGGATAACCAAAGCTCAGGCTATAGGAAGGGAGAGTCCTCTATCAGATGTTGGGGGAGGTGATACACACTTGTGTTTGCTTTTTCTTGTTGCCAATACATTTTTCCGCGGGCTGCGAGGCATGTTGCGCTTTACCCTTCCTGACTTTATCACTGGTAAACAGCCAACTACCACTGTTTGTCTGCAAACTGCAGTGAGGGGGCGGGGGGTGAATGTGGGGAATCGCATCAGTCTGGCTCTCCCCATAATTTTAAAGTGTCTAAATTACATATTGTTTACCCAATCCCTCTCCCACCGCGTTCCCTCCTTCCCATTTCCTGGAAAGGTCAACAGCACTTGAAGAAGATGAAGCCTGAATTGGTGGCTCTTCAAGAAGAGGCCATTAATCTTTATATAATTATCTGCAATTATTTCAGGAGCAATAACCCATTTGTCCAAACTTTTCTCAGAAGCTTGTTAAGCGGAGTAAGGGAACGGAAGGTGGGAGAGACTGGGAAAAAGTTACCACTGAGCCAGTCTCCAGTTCCCCATGCCAGCAAGATCACAGGAGGATCCATGATCTCCCCAGATTCTTTGGTACTGCTTCACCAGGAGGACCCAAAATGCTCATTTCCAGCCACTTTTTTTTTTTTTTTTTTTTAAAATCACCTTGATAAAACGTGCTGTCATCCGGCAGAGTATTTCACCAGTCTCTTTAGCTCTGCTCATCCCAAACTCAAACTCAACAAGGGAGTAAACTTTTGGGGGGACCCAGAGAAGATGCTGCCATGGGATCCTTTCTGAATACATTAAGACCAACCAGACTTATGGGTGGGTTTTACCCTGAAGTGATCACACCCAAAATGAGCTGGAAGTTTCCCTCCACTTTCCCAGAGAGGGAAAGAAAGACCAAAATACCCCTTGCTGCTTATTTAATTGATAGGATATAACTATCATCATTATAATTGGGGTGGGTTTTTTTTAAATGTCTTGTGCTTTTGTTTGGTAGGCTGCCACCCACCAGCCAGCCGAGCCTGACACAGACCACATCTGGTTCAGAAAACAGATTTGTACAGGAGCCTCCATTCAGTTCCAGGGTCCCACCATCAGGACAAGCCTTGGCAAGACCTGAGGATTTCTTATTATGGGATGCCAGGGGCTGTTTTCTCCAATACTGGGAGTTTTGTCTCTTTTCCACAGACTCTTCTGAGCTAAACACCTCTTACCTGTCTCCCCCCCCAGCAATTTCAGTTTTTTTAATAACATCAGACCCACGATGACAGCTCCCCCAGCTGAAGAACAAGAGTCCCGAGTCCTGCTTGTTCTCTGTCTGCTATGCACACCCGGCAAAGGAACCACTCTCCTGGGTTGGACCAAAGATCCGGACCTCAGACCCCCAGCCCTGGGGGTGCCCGACCACCAGGCTGTTTCAAATAGGTCTTTCTCACCCTTTGACAAGCATGTTTCCTCTTCTAACTAAATGCTAAGTGGAGCAGAGCGCCAGGCTCACTGTAAGAAGATGTGAGCTCAAACCCCTGGCCCAAGCTTGGCAGAGGACTTGAAGCTGGGGGCTATGCCTTCCAGAGGGGTGCTACACGCACAAGGCTGCTGGTTTTGCTCTTGCTACAGACCACAAATGCCAGTGGGGAAAAGAGGAGCATTGTCACCAGACACAGAACACTTCCACAGAAGGTTCCAATTTTGATAAAAACCAAAGGGGGGGGGGGGAAATTAGAAAAAAAAAAATAATCAGAAAACCCAAGTTAAGACAAATCTTCAAAAGGCTCTAACAGAAAGTCCCCAGTAGATGCAACACAGAGGATTCTGTTCTCACACAATTTCCTATCCAGCGCTTTACTACATCCCTCCCTGCAGAGCTGCGAGGCCACACCAAAGGCTGGAAACTTCTCAGCCCTTGGCATCTCACTGACAAGGCCAAGTTGGCTTGAACACCAGTCCAGTGCCTGGTAGATGCTTCCTCTCTGTCTCTGGAGGATCCTGAGGGTTTGTGGGTGCCCTGGTTTTGGCTGAGACAGAGTTAAATTTCCTTCTAGTGTTTGTGAGTGATCCTAGTTAATACAAAACTAGGGGGTTTCTAGAAAAACAAGCCCTCTCTCCATCAACATCCTCCCATCACACCAGTTTCAGCAACATCTTTGGAGTACAGAGATGTCCCCAGTTTCTGGGGCTTCCTTAAAGTCTCCCTCCACTCATGAGGGGTACAGTTACCTTGAAATTGCAATCAGGGCCATCTCCTAAGGCATCTGAAGACGACAAGAGGCTTCTGCTCATCGCAAGCCCCAATTTATCAAACGTCAAGGCAGGAAGTCACATACATACACACATGCACCCTCAGACTTGACACTAGGACATAAAGGACAACCTTCAAAGAGAAGGAGCTGGCATGCATCCCTCTCTACTTGCGATGACCGTCATGAAACTCCTCAGAAGCCAGAGCTGCAAGCGCCCTGTCATCCCCAGCCAGCTAGACTTTGCTCGGCCCCAGCTGATAAGAGAGTTACATGCGAAAAATAAAAAAAATAAGAAAACATCAAGTGGGGGGGGGTGAGTGTGGGCTCGTGGGAACAGCAGCAATCTGGCTTTGCAGCACAGAGATGCTTTCTGAGACATCCCCTGCTCCAGCAGGAAGGGTCCCAGCATCCTACATGTTTTAAACAAGTCCATTCCTCCACTCACCCATCCTGACCAGGGGTAAGGGACATGGCTGCAAATGAACACAAACACACAGCGAGATGCAAGGACTCAAACAATTACTATTTTCTAGCCCTTTGCCAAGGATAACATCAGCAGAGTTTGGTGGAATCCAGCCTGGAATTTCTGGAGGTTTTGTAGAGTGGGGTCATAGAATCATGGAATGGTTTGGGTTAGAAGGGACATTAAAGCCCCCCAGTGCCACCTGCTACCCTGGGCAGGGACACCTCCCACCAGACCAGGTTGCTCCAAGCCCCCTCCAACCTGGCCTTGAACCCCTCCAGGGATGGGGCAGCCACAGCTTCTCTGGGCAACCTGGGCCAGGCTCTTGCCACCCTCACTGCAAAGAATTTCTTCCTCAGATCTCATGTAAATCTACCTTCTACCCCATCTCTTCCCATGAGAAAGGAAACGAGTAGAGGGCAGGAAGGGTGCTGGCACCATTGTTTGCTCTCTTCACTGTCCATTGCTACACTGGCAGCACCAGGGGTTAAAACCGAGGGACATCAGCCTGGAGAGGGTAAAGGGTATGAGGAAGTTCAGCCCTACAGAGCCTGACAAGAATGAAAACATTTGCTGCAGAAAAGCACCCCTGGAAAGATGCCAGAGCTGTGCTCCAGGACTCCAGACCTCTCCAGCCAAAGAGGGAGGGTAAAGGGTAAAGTGAAGCTGGCAGCAAGATTTAAGCAGTAGGACTAGAAATGCAGGCATTTTATTTTATTTTTTTAAAATAATGCCAGTGCAGGGGACAGTTTAGGAGCCAGTGTCTGAGCTTTCGACATCAACATTCCTAGATGCATTCCTCTGCAACCTGCTCTAGGTGAACCTGCTTTGCCAGGGGGTTGGACTACATGATCTCCAAAAGTCCCTTCCAACCCCTGCTATTCTGTGACTCTCACTGCAGAGACAGACTCCCCACCCCCTGACTCAGCCACAAAGTCCTCCTCTCCATCCCTGCTCCTAGAGGTGCACTTCTACCATGGGGCACCATCCCACCATCAGGGCACCAAAAAGAGCAGCAGCTCCCTCAAGGACAGGGAGCCAAGGGGGTACCCCAGCCAGCATAGCAGAGCCTGTCCCACGATACCTGAGCAAGATGAGTAGAGCAGGGCTGGAGAAGGCAGCCAGATTCAACCAAGAGTTGAAATCATTGGGTAAGCTCATGGTGATAAGGCACACTTTGAGACCAAGTCAGCCCACGAGGTCAAGGTACAGCTCAACAGAGGCCATGGCTGAGCAAGGGCTGAAAGAGAAGTGAGAGCTCCTGTAGCTGAACTGAAATAGGTCTCCAGGGCCCATGGGTGGGGATGGAGGTCTCAGGTGTGGCTGCTCAGGGTCATTAAGAGTAATTAGTTCCCTACGGGTCCTGATAGCCACCTCCAGCCCAGGCCTGGATGCATTTCAGGGTGAAGAGCTGCATTCATTTGCAGGGGGGTGAATGAGTGTGTGAGTGTCCACACGTTAGGGAGATGTGAGATGAACCTCTGAAATGTTCTGCCAATTATTTCTCTGCTGCGTGACCATACCTGTACTATCTGATTCCTCTCACACAATCACACACACAAACCCACAGCACAACTGACTCTTGGTTCCAAACTTACTTATCTGCAGGTTTAAATGCAACGATTCAGGCTTGAAGCAGAAGCGACTATTTTTGTTTATCCACGCTTTAAGGACTGCCCTTCCAGTGGCTTTGACTAGAAAGTCATCAACATGTTCCCACAGTTCCCATCAACCGTTCCCACCATGAGGAATGGATGCCCTAATCTGTGCCTCTCTCCAGACCACAAAGACACGCTGATCACACCAGTAAACTGATTTCTTGCCATGACACAGTATCATGGGACTTGGCTTTACTTTGTTGGTGTTGCAGCTTTAAACAGTTAAAGGTTGGCTCCCAGGCAAAGCCATGCACTGGGATAACACTCCAAGATGAGCAGGAGGGCTGCAGATCAAAGGCCAGGAACAAGCTCCATTTTAGCTCACAGCTCTGTAGATCTACTTACTTCCTATGAGTATCTCAAACTGGGCGTGCTGGACCTAAAGTTCCTGGTCAAAGACAGTCCCAGAGCGCATAAACAACCCCAAACTTGGTTGCCATTCACTTCATCTTGGGCTGACCTCTTCCATCGTAGCGGCACTCTGTTGGTTACCTTCATTCATGAGATCTTTGCTATGATCTAAGAAATTCATGCTTCTTAGGTTTTACCCATTGGCCCTCTCTTGTGACGTTTGAGTGTGGCATGGACAGGAACAGGTCGGGCAGGAACAGGAGAGAGCAGAAGGCTGTGGGGGTAGACGGCCATTGGCTGACCCAAAGCCTATGCCAAGAGGAACAAAGGGATGGAAGAGGATGAGCCTTGGACAAATCAAGGAGATGAATCAGGTACTTGAGACAGCTCCGCTCAGTGCAAAAAATGGGATCTTTCCACCCCTTAACTTCTTGCATAGAAAATAAATTGCAGAAGGCATTAAAGTTTAGCTGCAGGAGGAAGTTTTCAGAGTGCACCCTTCCAGCAGTTAAAAGCAAAAGCTGTGTCCTCCTTCTTGTGGTTTGATAAGGCTGTGGCATTTAATTTCAACCCAGATCTGTCTTTTATCTCAACAAATCCGATTAAAGCATTAGCAGGAGACACCGACAGACGGATGATGGTCTTTAGCAGGATCTCACCCAGATGCTCTCTCAAGGACTTGAGACTATGTCTGATGTCCAAATGAAATCCTAGCTCCAGGCTGTAGGTCCATCGACCAGGTTTAAAGGTAGCATGAAGACAAGGTATCAGTCTCCTTCTCATCTAATATGTTGATGAGGAGTTGGTGTTTTCCTGAGCTGTGGCTCCTCTGCCATGCACAGGACTAGCCAATATTGCCAAGCCACCTCCTGTGCTGATGGCGTGAGAACCAGTTAAGCAGAAGGGGCAGCAGAAGCCAAATTAATTATATTTGACATGTTGTCTTTACAATGGAAGGGCAGTCTGTGCAAAATGGGGTCCCACGAAGCTGTTGCTTGCCTGCACAGTGTTGCGTTGCTGGCTGCTGCTGGATTGTGCCGTGGCTTAATTTAGAAGTAGTTTCTGTAATTTAAGTGACCCTTAAGATCAGCCTTGGAACTGAATTGTGTTTCAAGGACAGAAGTCGACTGTACCAGAAGATTGCCGTTTTCCTGGGGGTCTCTGAAGGGGGCTCCTTTGTCTCCAGGAGAACAGAAAGGCCCATTCATCCCTCTGTCACATGCAGAAACATGACTGTCCCAGAATAGGACTGCAGGAAACCTCCCCAGTGGGGCTGGGAGGAGAGGTGGGGTGCAGACACGTGTGCTCCGGGAAGAGACCAAGCCTCCAAAGGGTTAAAGGAGGCACCAACCGATATGCCATGACTTCTGCTCTGGGTGGAGATGAGCTATTTGAGGTGCATATTTCCTCATCCATCCAGGGAGGGTGAGTGTGCAGAGGGACAGAGTCACTTAGGGGATGGTGGGGGGTCACCCCCTGATGCCCTCCAAGGAGACCAGCCGGTAATGAACCTCTTCACTCCCACCCTGTCCCAGACCCAGTGTTACAGGCATCCCCCAAGGTATAGAAATGCATCACTGAGGTCCAGAGTTGACTTTGGGACAGATGCTTGCAAGCTGGAGACATCTAGGAGTGTTACTGACCAAACCAGAGCTGACTGCCCATAAAGCAAGGCCAGAGATGGGCCGTACCTACTCAGCCCAGGCTAACAGGTTGGCTTTAACCTCCATTTCCACCCTCAGAAGCCCATGTGGTCTGCCCCACAGTAAGAAGAGATGGTCAAGGAAGACTGAAGTTGGAGAAAAGAAAGCAAAATGGCTGAGTCTAATCACTACATGGCAATGTCTGCAATGAAAGTGAGAAACGGGATCCTCAAGCAGCCTCCATAAGCAGCCTTCTTCCCCCCCCCAAAAAAAAAAACCCATAAAGTGACAATAAAACATTCAACTTAAAAAAATAAAACAAGAAAACCAGGTCCCTCGACACCTGTCCATCACAGGTGTTGTTTCTGGCACCTGAGCTGGTTAGACCAAAGTGCTGCTGGGGACATCTCTGTCCCTGTGCTACCACACCACTGTCTGCAGAGCAGGCATCTGCCAACACCTGAGAAGCCACGGAGAGACAGGAGGGTGACAGATCCCTCAGATGGACTCCCCAGTTTGGGATGGTTAATAGGATGAGGAGAGAAGAGTCTGAATGGAGGTTTTGTTCTCTGCTCCTCTTAGTGAGGAGCCATCCCTGATAAACAAGGTTATGCAGTAAATAACACCATAACTTTTCTGTGGATTATCCACAGCTCTGGTTCATCCGATCTTCAAGGAATCATGGAAATGAATCAGTGGAGAAACACAGATAATTTGTTTTCACACAAAGAAGGAAGAATGTTCCCAAACAACTAATATAGATTATCTCTACCCCATCTACAAATCTTTGCCACTGAGAAAAGCCAGGCTGGCCAAATTCTCATTGGCATCTTTGGCCAAATCTCAAGATTCTTAAATCTCAGAATTTAATCCATTCTCATGTCTGAGAGAAAAAAGACTCAGAGAAACTTTCAGAGAAAAAAGAGCTCAGAAATAAAGACTGTAACAGGGTATGCATACAACAGTATTTCATTGTGAACTTCTGCAGCACCCCCATAAGTAGCAGAGATCCTGCACAAATTCCCTCATGATCCCTGTGAAAAGGGCTGAAAATGGAAAGCCACAAATCTGAATGTGCTGGAGTTAATTCTAAACCATTGATGTAGCATCTCTTCTGTCCTACTGCCCGGCAAATGCCAACCATAACGATAGGAAGTTTTCCCTGCTGAGAGTTGTCTCAATTGTCACGGTCTGATCTTCATCAGTTCTTGGAATTAGAAGTCCTTTATTAATTCCAAGATTTGTTCCTCACTGATTTAGTTCTACTTATGCTTCAGCACTAAGTAATATTGTTCTTTTCTCAGTTCCTAAAGGACGCTTGATCAATCTTTCCTGTCTTCTCGCTTTACCCAGTCTAAAGACCAAGATCCATACCAAGACCAGGACAAAGTTTCTCCGAGACACAGAAGAGATTTACTTGCACATTCCACATTAATGAAGATTTATTTGTCTGTGCCTCCAAAGGACAAAATGGGAAAGAAAAAATGACCTCAAATTGCTCCAGGGGAGGTTTAGGATGGATATTAGGAAAAATTTTTACACTGAAAGGGTTATTAAGCCTTGGAAGAGGCTTCCCAGGGCAGTGGTGGAGTCACCATCCCTGGAGGGATTTAAAAGCTGGGCAGACGTGGTGCTGAGGGACATGGGTCAGTGGTGGGTTTGGGCAGTGCTGGGATGATGGTTGGACTTGATGATCTGAAAGGTCCCTTCCAACCTAAATGATTCTATGATTCTAAAATAAAAACATGTGAAAAGGCACCAGTGCAACTTCTTGTAGATGGTCTGAAACCTGTTCTCAGCCCACATCACCCATACCGGGGCTTGGGGAGACCACATTAGAGGGAAAAGCAAGCCTTGTCCTTCCCCAGCACCTCCATAAGGACTTACACTCTGCTAGAAGGGAAACCGCGGAGCCCCTCTGCCTTTCTTGTAGTACTCATCTTGCTCCCCAACATTTCCTCAAAAGCTCCAAGAGGAGCAGCTGGTTTTATACACCCTGGGCAGAGGAGGCTTTGATGTCTCCATCGTCCAGCCCTGGAGTCCTCAGCACAGGAAGGACATGGACCTGTTGGAATGGGGTCAGAGGAGGCCACAGAGATGCTGGGAGGGCTGGAGCCCCTCTGCTGGGAGAGTTGGGGGGTTCAGCCTGGAGAAGAGAAGGCTCCGGGGAGACTTTAGAGCCCCTTCCAGTCCCTAAAGAGGCTCCAGGAGAGATGGGGAGGGACTCTGGATCAGGGAGGGGAGCCATAGGAGGAGGGGGAAGGGTTTGACACTGAAAGAGGGGAGATTGAGATGAGATCTGGGGAAGAACTTCTTTGCTGTGAGGGTGGTGAGAGCCTGGCCCAGGTTGCCCGGAGAAGCTGTGGCTGCCCCATCCCTGGAGGGGTTCAAGGCCAGGTTGGAGGGGGCTTGGAGCAACCTGGTGTGGTGGGAGGTGTCCCTGCCCAGGGCAGGGGGTGGCACTGGATGGGCTTTAAGGTCCCTTCCAACCCAAACCATTCTACAATTCCATGATTCTATGATTCTCTTCTCCCCAGAGGTGGGCTGCAGCTTCCTTCACCAAAGCACGGCCACGGGGCTCCTCTGAGCCCATCACAACAAGACTCCAAGCAGCGATGCTGCTCTGTGGTCAGCAGCGTTCCCCCAGCTCCCTCCCTCTCTCCCTCCTCCTCTGGCTTTATTTGTTTATTATTTTCATCCCCTTCCCTGAGCTGTCCCGCGTTTCTCCTGCTTTGCCCTCCTCCTTCATCCCCATCCCATGCATCGCCCATTGGTCGTGGGGGCTGCGCTCGGGGGGGAGCCCTGTGATCTTCTATATAAACCACCCCTCAGTTCATAGAGACCTCGGCAAGTCACGAGAGCGAGAAACCTTCCCCCGAGCACAAAAAAAACCACACAAAAAACCCAGCTCCAGGATCTGCGATTCTCCCAGGTCCTACGGGACATGCCCGGCTGCCCGAGTGGTGGGATGGAGCCGTGAGAGGGGAAGAAACTGATCCCAGGAACATCCCAAGGTCGTGGTCAGGAGGAAGGTAACTTAAATCCCATGAAAAGCTCTTCTGTTCCGCGCACTAATTTGCAAACAAAAAATTATTTCTTGCTTCAGGATGAGTTTTTGCAGGTTTTTCAGATCCCCCCACTCTGGGGGGGAGGTGTTGAAGGGCCCATGGCGCCTGAGCAAGGTCCAAGAGGTGGGCAGGTAGAGGGTGGATGAGAAGAAATCCAGCACACCTCCGGGGGGAGAAGGTCCCCCTGCTTGTCAGGGGAGCAGCCGGGGATGTGGTGTTATCACCTGCCTTTCTCCCTCCTTTCCCCGACCCGTGGCATTTTTGCTGACGGAGATGTTTATTTGCTGAAAAGGTCTGGTTTGTGTTTGGTGGGGTTGGTCTGGCAGGGGAGCACCGGTGGAGCTGTTCTCCAAGGCAGCCTGTCCTGTGTCCAGGCAGGGACAGCAGGCAGCATGACGTGGTGGCTTGGGATGAGGATGCTGCCTGGAATGTGGTGGGGTCTCCTGGGCTACCAGGCAAGAGGAGCCACGAGCCCACTGGTCCACGCGCGGCTCCTTTCAGACGGGAGCAGGTTGTGCAGGGCTGTGGAGATGGTTTCCAGTTTCCTCTCCTCTCTGGGAATCATTCTCTGGTGTCCACGCTGTGACTCCAGTGGTTTCAGCTGCCGTTTGGACTCAGCACAGCGTAAAGGGCATTTCCACATCCATGCATCCAAGCTATTTGCCAACAGAGGAGCCCCAGCCGGGCAGCTGGGATGGGGATGGCCCCTTCAGGCACCAGGTCCCTTCTCCAGAGGGTCCGCAACACGAGCAAAGCTCAGAGGATTTTGGGTCAAATGATGGTGGTTTTGGCTTCACATCTGCTGGGCACCGAACAAGCTTCTTGGTGCTCCTGTGCCTCAGTTTCCCCTGCAACCGAGAAAGGGTTATGCTTTCAAGCACTCTGCGATGTGAGAGGCAGCTTGGAGGGCAAGAAGTAAATGGGCTGTTTGAAGAGGAGAAAACAATGCTTCTCTTTTATGAAATTGCTGGATTTTAAGGCAAGATGGGAGAGAAGGGCTTTTTTTCTTCAGCACTGCGGAGGAGCCATGTCCTGTGATCCTCACTCACATGAGCTCGTCTGCCAAATACCCAGGGGCTGAATGGCCACCCTGGGCTCTGCAGCCCTGCATCGGGGACAGCAGAGAAGAGCAGCCCTCAGCTGCAGAGGGGACAAGACACAGCCTTCCAGGGACCCTCTGATCCCCCTCTGTCACTGATGGCTCCAGGAGCCACCACCTTTCTCCAAGTTCCCAGGCAGCCCTCAGCGGCAGAGACTTGTCTGTGCCACCCAAAGCTGCTCCCAGAGAGCTGCCCGGACCCTCAAATCCCGGGCAGGAATTCTGAGCTGGGGAGGAGATGGGGAGGAGAAAAGGACATCAGTCAGGGTACCCACCCATGAGACAACCACCCTGGTGTATCTTGGGCGGGACGGAGAGCTAAGGACCTCAGCAAGGGTGCAGCTGAAGTCCCTGCACCAGGTCAGAGCAAGGATTTGTGCCCAGGTCTCCAATGAGTCAGGTTTGTGTTATTTCACGTTATTTATCCATTCTCTCTCTTCCTTTCTTCCCTTTCCCCCTCCCGCCGCTCCCCACCCTTCCCAAAATAGCTGGGTGCCCACCACCTGAGCAGGAGTCACAGCTGAGAACAGCATCAAACCAGGTCAGAGCAAAGCCCACCCTGGTCAGCTGTCTCCAGGACAGCAGTTGGAGCAGATGCTTAGGTAAATACCAGGAAGAAGGTGGTGTTGGAGAAGTTTCTCTGCTCATGAGGTTCCAGATTTGGGATGTGCTGGGACCAGGGAGGGCACCAGGACTTTTGTAACCACCCAAGGACCAACATAGTTCCAGCAAGCAGGTGGGAATGTTCCTCTCCACACACTGATGGTGACAATGTTTTGAGTCCTCAGCTTTGACCAATGCATCTCCAAAGGGTCTTTTGTGGAAGGAGGCTCCTCCTTGTCTAGGTTCCTTAATAACCAGCTTAGCTTAGTCCCTTCCCATAGTATTTTATACTGGGCGTCCAAGTGGACAAGCTGGCCATCCCACCATCCCCTCCTCAGGAAATTTGCTCTGTCCGTGCAGGAGAGACAATATGGGCTGAGGGTTTCCCCGGTTTTTAAGGTCACAGACATCCCTCGGTGATGGGGTACTTACCTACCTCTGAGAGCAGGGTGCTTACTGGCTAGATGTGGGTCGTTCCCCAACCATCATACGGAGATTCTTCTCTAAACATTCTCCAAGTCATTGAAAACTGCTCTTTTTTTTTTTTTTTTTTTTTTTTTCTGAGCGAGAGGCAGGCAATGCCTGTTCTGGCTCACAGCGACGCGGGCTCATCTGCAAGATAAGTTTGCAAAGCAGTTTGAGTCTGCCGAGATAAAAGGCAGGGAGAACACAACAGGCAGGATTGCTAAGCACCAGGCATGAATATTTTAGCAGACAGAAACAGGCTTCTGGTGAGCTGAAAGGAAAACTGATGGGATCTTTAACTTTCCCGTGGTGAAACCCTGTAAGTTGCCGTTACAAGGATTCAAGCTAGTGAAGAAACGTCTTTAAAACATGGGGTTTTTTAACAGAACTGAAAACTTAACTCTCTAGTTCGTGAGGTCTAAACTGTGATTGAAGGGATTTGGTTATTTCATTGCCTATATTTGGCACGTAACTGGGAATAAATTTTAGGCTTCCTCCTAACACTGCTTGTTTACAGTTTAAAGAACTAAGGACCTGACCGAAGGACGTAAGAGGGTCAGGAAGGACTAAGCCTGATTTAGATTTTTCTGGCAAGAGCAGTGGGGTGAAAGTGAGAGAAGGGTAGGTCTGGTTAGGCTGCTTTGTGGGGAAAGAGTCCAACCTCACACTGGTGATGCTTGGAGCCTTCCAAATGAAGGCTCCAAATCTGGAGAAGCTGTGGTTGTACCTGGTGGGACTCGTGGTTGGCTTGGCCATGCCCTCCCAGTTGGTCCTGGGGTCCCCCCCCGGTCCTGGGCAGGGGGAACCCTGCTACAACCCAGGAGTTGGGTTCGCCTTGGCTGAATGGTCCTGGGGAGCAGATCCTCAGGCTACAGCTGGGCTCAGATCCCGGCTCTGCCTGGTGGGGTCGGAGTGGAGACTGACGTCCCACCTCTAATTCCAGGCAGGCACCCCCATCCCTGCCTAATGGGGGTGCAGAGCACATCCTGGGGAAGCCTGAAAAGGCTCCTGTTTCTACCGTTTTCCCTCCCTTCAAGGGTGTAAAGTTTCATAATTTGAAAAACATGTTCTTCATGCTCATTGAAAAATATGTTCTTCACCTCCTCTAAGCAAGAGCCCCAAGGTCTGTCCCTGTCTGTGCCGGGGCACAGACCGGCAGGGTGCTGCCATCTCCCTCTCTGGGCTCACTTCCCACTGGTGGCCACATCTGGATCATCCAGAAACCCCCTTCCACAAATTCACCTCACGCCAGGACAGTGCCGCAGCCGTCCTCAGCTTTGCCGGGTGGCTGTGGAGCAGCAGCTTCGCTAGTCCTGCCCGAGAGCATCGTCCGAGATTTGCAAAGCAGAACTCACTCTGGTGGTATTTATTAGAGTGCTCCAGCCTGGGTGAGCTTGAGAGACCTTTTACTGCGCTCAGCAGCCGGCGCTGCAAACAGCACGGGGAGATTTATCTCCCTGAGTATTGAGCTGAACGGGCACGGTGGATTTGGAAAGGAAGCGGTTCAATTACCGACGATGAGGATGGGGAAGGAGGGGCTGTGCCGCTCGCACATAAATTGGAATAAGATGTCAGATATCGACACGGCATTTCTGGAAAAAAACCCTGGTAGTATTTTCCCATCAGGGTTCCCAGCAAGAGCCTTTTGGCTTTGCAGGGAAAGGTGGCACAGGGCAGCCCACGGGATCTAGGTGGAACTGGGTGGTCTTTAAGGTCCCATCCAGCCTAACCCATTCTATGATCTGCTGAAGGGTGGGACATTTGTGTGGCCCAGTTTTCCCATGGCACTAACTGGAAGAAAAGGTCTGCTGGTTCTGTGCCCCCCAGGGTGGGCTTGGCAGAATGGCCCAGATGGGCAGGCGTAAACAGGACAGGTGCCCCAAAACTGCTGCTCCAAAGGGTCAGGAACTAAATGAGGAGTGTGCGGTGGGAACAAAGGGAAAGTCCGGTTTGGCATGTGAGCAGCAATAGGTGCAGAAGGTGCAGCAGCTGATTCAACACACCTATTTGAGAAGACACTATAGGTGCACTCAGTTGCTGAAATACTGTGTAAGAGGCGTAAGAGACTGTTTGGTTTCCTTTTAGTTTGTTTTACCCAAGAGGGATGTTTAAACTTAGCAGCAAAGACTCCCACCCACAGGGGTCGGCTGCTTTGACCAGATGGGATCTAATGTGGCATTTCTTCTGATCACTGTGATGATGGACTTTCTCCAGAAGTTCCTTTCATAGAATCATAGAATCATTTAGGTTGGAAGGGACCTTTCAGATCATGGAGTCCAACCATCATCCCAACACTGCCCAAACCCACCACTAAGCCATGTCCCTCAGCACCACATCTGCCTGGCTTTTAAATCCCTCCAGGGGTGGGGACTCCACCACTTCCCTGGGCAGCCTGTCCCGATGCTTGACAACCCTTTTCTCCAGGCTGAACCACCCCAGCTCCCTCAGCCACTCCCCAGAAGTTCTCCAGACCTTTCTCCTTGTGCTCCAGACCCCTCACCAGCTCCGTTGCCCTTCTCTGGGCACGCTCCAGCACCTCCATGTCTTTCTTGTTGTAAGGGGCCCAAAACTGGACACAGTATTCGAGGTTCCTCCTTCCTCTGGTAACTAAGTTCTCTCCCTTGTCCCTTTCTCCAGCTGCGGATCCAACCAAGACCCAAGCAAGGACATTCCACGAGCACTGCAAGGACTTCTACGGGCAGCTTTGCCATTCTATGCTCAATGGCGAGAATCCCAGCTCCCATGGCTGTAGCCATTTTCCTCACTTACCTCTTCTCTGGGGCACACGGCCAGACCCCAAGGGCTTTCCAGGAGAGCACCATCCCCTTTGAGGTGCTTGGCCAGGAGCAGGCTTACAGTCTGGTCCAGCCAAGCCTGTTCCAGGACGCCAAGCTGTCAAACCACTCAGAGACCCTCCCCAGGGCCACCAGCTCTGAGCCACCCCTGCTGCCCGTTTGTGTGAAGCCCGCAGATATCAGACACATCTTCAAGTACATCAACACCATCGTCTCCTGCACCATCTTCATAGTTGGGATCATCGGGAACTCCACGCTCCTGAGGATCATTTACAAGAACAAGTGCATGAGGAACGGGCCCAACGTCCTCATCGCGAGCTTGGCGCTCGGAGACCTTCTCTACATCCTCATTGCTCTACCCATCAACGTGTATAAGGTAGGCTCCGTGCGGCATGAGTGCTGGTGCCCGCTCCCACCTGCCCCGGTGCCCTGGGGGATGTCCGTCTCCTGCTCTTTATTACAGGCTCCATTTTTGCAGGGGAGAGGGTTTTTTCTCATCCAAAGGATGACTCAGGATGACTTTGGATGACTGAGATCCAAAGGATGAGAAAAGGGGCGAAAAGCTCAGAGAACATTGCTGGGAAAGCAGAGGTGTTTTCAGCTACAGCTGTGTTATACACACACACAACCTTCCAGATCTTTTAAATCTCATCTAAAAACCACAAGAAAAGACTCACTTGCGGTCTCCTGACATTACAACCCCATGTTTATTTCAGCTGAGTGAAAAATTATTGTTCTTGTGCACCGGGGACACTTCTCCCAGCACAGTTCAGTTATCCAGCCTCAAGCAAATACCTTTTTTTATTCTAGCTAAACGTGAAGACTCACCCAAGACCAAGGAAGAGGGCTGTATTATAAACCAGGGGTTCCTTTCAGAGACACTGCCCCCTGAACGAGAGACAACAGGCACAACAAATAGTCAGGAATAACCAGGATTCCCCTAGGCCGCCTGAGCAACCCCTCTCCCTTCTGCCCCTCTTGCTTCCATCCACCTCCTGGAGGAGAAATTTTTGCTTGTGTGAGAAGCCCAAACTGACTATGAGCAACCTGGTCCTAAGAGCAGCCCAGTTCCCTCGTGGTGTGTCTCCCTTATGATACAGTGTTGGATGAGATGGGTGGAAAACCCAGGTTTGCAGACCAATGGAAAGGGTAGGGTTGGTGGGTTGCCTTCACCTGGGACCCTGATGTCCATAAGAGCTTCTGATTGATTGATTTCTCTTGCTGCTAAACTGAAGAGCTTGTGGGAGGGGATGGTTCTGAGCAGGGATAACCGTAGGATGGGCTCCAGGTGTCATGGGGATAGGAGGGTTGTGAACCCAGGCTCACTCTCTTCCTCATGAGTGAGTGGCCTGGATTTCTCCTGCCTTCAGGGCATCTTGTCCCCACTGATACCCTCTGCTCCCCCCAGCTGAGCTTGGGGCCACAGAGTATGTTCTATAAGGAATCTCAGTGTGGTAGAGGGTCAGAGTGTGGGAAGGGCTTAAGACTATGTGGCTTTGAAAGCCACCTGAAAGAAGCTGTCCTTGCTGGACTTTGGCTGTGTCAGAGAATGACACCCGGTTTCCCTGTGCAACCCAAAGCACATTGTGGCGTTTAGGATTCAGAATCCACCCAAAACCACCCAGGGTTATGGATTCAGAACCCAGTGTCTGGACCACCCTTCCATCTGTGTGACAGCCCGTCTCACAACGAGCCCTCGGGGAAACGAATGGTTCCCAGTTCAAGCTGGAGAGCACACACCGCGTAGCCCCAGCGGAGGCAACCTCAGAGCGCTTTCAGCTGCTCTTTGTGGGTTTCTCACACCTTGTGGGCAACCACCTGCTATTACGGGAAGCCGGACACACTTCCCCGAAGCAGCCTGTTAACCCTGCGGTTCTTCTTCCCCAGCTCCTGGCCAAGGACTGGCCCTTTGGAGTGCAGGTGTGCAAGCTGGTCCCCTTCATCCAGAAGGCCTCAGTGGGCATCACGGTCCTCAGCCTTTGTGCCCTCAGCATTGACAGGTAAGAAACCACTTCTGCACCCATCTCTGACCATGGCATGTCCCTTCATCGTAACCACAAGGCAGACAGCAGGGTGGCTTGGTCCCAGGCCACATTCAGAGACAGGGACAGGGTGCTGTCACATAGAGTTGGAATCCAACAGGAACTGGCTCTGGTGACAGAGTTCAAACCTTGCAGCAAAAGGTCGAGGGGAGGATCATGGTGTGATGGAACAGCTCCTGGGGTGGTGGGGAAGGGTGGCACCTCCCCATTGGCAGGTAGACATTGGCCAAGGATAGCTACCATCATACTCATCATAGAATCGTCTGGGTTGAAAGGGACCTTTTAGATCATCGAGTCCAACCATCATCCCAACACTGACAAAAACCACAACTAAACCATATCTCTGAGGGCTATGTCTGCCCGTCTTTTAAATACCCCCAGGGATGGTGACTCTACTGCTTCCCTGAGCAGCCCATTCCAATGCTTAATAACCATTTCAGTTTAAACATTGTTCCTCATATCTATCCAAAACCTCCCCTGGTGCAACTTGAGGCCATTTCCATTGAGCCCCTGTTTCTGATCTTTCCCATTCCACTGAAGGGGAAGGTTCTGGGGTGGAGGAGGAAGGCACAAGGGAAACGGCCTTTGGGGACAACTCTAATCTGCACCTTCTCAACCCCTTCCTGACAGTTGCTTTTCTTACTCCAATCTCATCCCATTGCGTTCCCACACGTTGGGCAGGTACCGAGCAGTGGCGTCCTGGAGTCGGATCCAGGGGATAGGAATCCCCATGTGGAAGGCAGTGGAGGTGATGCTGATCTGGGCAGTGGCCATCGTGCTCGCAGTCCCTGAAGCTATAGCCTTTGACATGGTGGAGCTCAGCTACTGGGAACGCCACCTGTGGGTGTGCATGCTTGCCTCCGAGCAGAAATCCAGCTTCATGATGGTATGTACTCCGTCCCACACCGGCTGCAGTGCCAGGGAGAGGCAGACACGGGCAACCAGGGCATCCTCCTTCCTCAGTTAAAGGATTAGGTGCTTCTGTAGATGGCTTCTTAGAATCATAAAATCAATTAGATTGGAAAAGACCTTTAAGATCATCAAGTCCAACCATCAACCCAACACTGCCCAAACCACCACTGACCCATGTCCCTCAGCACCATATCTGCCCAGCTTTTAAATCCCTCCAGGGATGGTGACTCCACCACGTCCCTGGGCAGCCTGTTCCAGTGCTTGACAACCCCTTTGGTGAAGAAATTTTTTCCTAATATCCACCCTAAACATCCCCTGGTGCAACTTGAGGCCATCTCCTCTTCTAGACATTGGGGTGAACACAGGGAGAGCAGTATCAAAGTGCAGAAGACCCAGCGTTGTGGTGACGTGGGGCAGCCTTGCCTGGAATGTGGGGCCAGAAAACAGGCAGCTGGTTTGAAACCAGCTTTTACTTCTTCAGGTTAAACCTGTGCCCCAGCCTTGGGGGAAGACAATCCCATGTGCCCTTAGCACAGGAGCTGTTGCACTTTCACACATCAGAAGCGTCTGACACAGACCAGCATCGGTGTCAGGGACCGGGCCAGTTCCTGCCCCAGTTATATCCCTTCCTTTCCCCAGTTTCCCATTGCTCTTTCTTTTACTTGCAGTTCTACCGGGATGTGAAGGACTGGTGGCTTTTCGGCTTCTATTTCTGCCTCCCCTTGGTGTGCACTGGCATCTTCTACACCCTCATGTCGTGCGAGATGTTGAGCAAAAGGAATGGCATGAGGATTGCTTTGAACGACCACATGAAACGGGTGAGAAAACCAAGAGGGCAGAAACTCTGACATTTCTCCAAACTCGGGGAGACGTGTTCTCCAAACACGTGTGCTGTCGAACGGGACAACACAGACCTGCCCCTGAAAAGGACAGGTATGAGCTGACACAGCCTCACGGCGGCCAACACGTGTTGGCACATTGATGCAGATGCTCAGATTAAACCAGGGAGATGGGCTTTCAGCTCTACAATCTCCACTCTCAGGGACAACCCAAACCACCAGCCTTACGGCCACAGACCTGCTTGATTTTCAATTTTTCTCGTGGTCATTTCTCTCTGGCCGCACTGTGCCAGCCCAGGTCACACCCAGCTGGACCGAATGCTGCCTGTGCCGTATTACAGACAAAGGGTGCAAGGAAAAGAATAGCTGACTGTCCCCCTCCCAAAGAATGACCCCTTGAGGGACACCAGCTGGTTGTCACAATAATATAGAGTGAAGGGTGGATGGATGAGTCCCCGACGTCTCAGCAAAGTCACCAGGAGCAATGGTGGGAAGGGGTGTGAAGGAAGCTGGTCCATATTGTGCTGCTGGTACCCCCTGTCTGTTTCTACAGCCTGGATCTTGGGGTCCTCCTCATGGTGGAGGAGTTGGGACCTGCAGGTTGTGCTTTGGAATCAAAAGGGGTGCCCAGCCCTCATTGGAAATTACTCCAGGGGCCCTTGCTCAAGGTGTGGAGATGGTGCTTTGCTCCACTTGCTCTCCAATGCTCAGCCAGACCATCCCTTCTCCCCTGCCCACCTTCTCTTCCCAGCGCCGGGAGGTGGCCAAGACCGTGTTCTGCCTCGTGGTGATCTTTGCGCTCTGCTGGCTTCCGCTCCACCTCAGCCGCATCCTCAAAAAGACCATCTATGACCAGACGGACCCCAACAGATGTGAACTGCTCAGGTAGGGGCACCAGCAGGAGGGCACTGTGCTGGGAGCACTGGTGGCCGCCAGCAGAAGCTTTGCTGGGCTCACTGCAGGCTGCTGGAGTTGCCTTCCAAACACCTTGTTTCAACAGCTCCTTTTCTAGATGGCATCACTCTCCTGATAGGCACAGAGAAAGGGTGTGGGAGACCATAAGAAGAGAAGAAATCAAATTTCAAAATGTCTCTATAAAGCTATGGGTTAAAGAGGTCTCCTGGGCAGGGCTAAAGGGACTGCAGCAGGTCCAAGGTCTGTGCACACTATCTGCCATGTGGTAGGTGCCCGTCCTCCCCTCTCCTCTTTACCCATCACGCCAAAATCCAGTTCAGGCCAGACACTGCTCCTGTGCTTGAGTTTGAGAGCATCAAAGTCACCAGGGGAAATCGATCTTATGCTTTTGGTTTCCTCAGGGAACGCTCCTCATAAGAAAAAGTGTTGGGAAATTGCCCAGCTGCAGGAGGGACGGTTTTGGGCTTGTTTCTATGGTATCAGTCACTTGCCCTTCATGGAAGAAGGTTCCCAGGCCAGGCAGTTGGGAAACCTTCCCTCGCTTCTCCGCTCAGTGAGCTTTCAACACATTCCACCCTCTTCTCTCCCCTTTTGCCTCAGTTTCCTCCTGGTGATGGACTACTTCGGGATCAACATGGCCTCCCTCAACTCCTGCATCAACCCCGTGGCTCTCTACTTTGTCAGCCGGAAATTTAAGAACTGCTTCCAGGTAGGGTTGACCCCTCCAGAGCTCCTGGAGATAATTATCAGGAGTAGTGGAGCCCTGAAAAAGGAAAGGGAAGGGGAAGGGGAAAGGGAAGGGGAAAGGGAAGGGGAAAGGGAAGGGGAAAGGGAAGGGGAAAGGGAAGGGGGTAATCTCTCAGCTGCTGTGGCAAAAAGAAGAGTTGATCCCAGCTGAGCATTACCCATATTCGCTGTCCCCCAAGGACAAGAAAGCACAACTGCACAAGATACCCGAATCTTGGGTATCTTCATTTCCAATCCCCACCAGCCCTATCTTGGAAAACCTGCTCCCAGCAGATCTGAGGGACAGGAAGGCTTGGAAGCACTTCCAAGCTCCGATTCCCAGCCTGGCACTGTGCGGGTTGCCTGGCCAACATCAGCAAGGGAACATTTTCTCCTCTTTTACCCCGTAGCCCACACTTGTAACCCCTCTCTCCCCCCTCCCGTCTCCCCGCAGTCCTGCCTGTGCTGCTGGTGCCAGCGACCGGCTCTGAGCATCACGCCCACGGACGAGAAGGGCTCCGTGGGGAAGTGGAAAGCCAACGGGCAGGAGCTCGGGCTGGACCGGAGCAGCTCCCGCTTGAGTAACAAGTACAGCTCTTCCTAAAGCCGTGCCACCCACGGGGCCGAGAGGAGAAGGCACCGTTGCCCACGGGGGCAGGACCCCTCCGTTTCTCTCGCACGGCCGTTTCCTGGCTGGGCCTGAATCGTTTTTGCCTTCGTGTCGTAACCCACCTGGAAGGAGCTGCAGCATCTCACGGACCCCCTGGGACTAGCTCTGAACCACACCAATCCGTCCTCTGGGCCGAGTCACCTCTGGAGGAAGGGGAAGGGGATTCAGATCCTGGCAGGATTTTTTTATTTCCTTGCAGGAAAACCAAGTGACTTGCAGCCATTCGTCTCGGGTGGAAACGCGGGGCGGGAGAGCTGTGTGTGAAAAGGGAAGGAAGGTTGAGATCTGGTCACCTTGAGATGGATGTGGGTTGAGGAGGAGAGGGAGAGGGACCACGAGTGACAATTTCCAGCTGAAAAAGCCAAAGAAAAGCTTCGATAACACCCCTTATCACCTGCCCCTGTTGCTGGGACAGTTTGTCCCTGGGCAGAGCCAGGGTAAGATCCAGGCAGCGTGTATGCCTGGTAGACCATCAATGGCCTGAAACCTCCTCCTGTTGATGGCAGGGAGAGAGGGGCAGTAACTTGGCCTCATGGTGCGACCAACCTGATCTGGGGAACCCTACCAACCCCCCTCCTCTTCACCTTTTCCTGGGAAATCTGCCCCAGGCTCCCCCCCCAGGGAGGATGTTCACCCCACCTCACGTACGGCACAAGAAAGTGATTGTCTGTGACCGCAGGGCTCAGGGGACCAGACATCCTCGGCAGAAGCATCCGGCCAAACCACCGGCTCCAGCTTCCCCCTCCCCAGCTCGTTGTCCTTCCAGGGAGGGGTTTGTGAGCCCGGGAAAGGGAAGGCAGAGATGGCTCAAATCTGGATGAGGCTGGGACCAAGGATCTCACCTTTCCAACCCCCTGCAGAACCTGGAAGCAGCCAGTTCTCTCCCTGATGCCGGAGAGGATCCCAGAGACGTGCCCTTCCAGAAGAGAATCCAGCCTTGATCCCAGGTCTTCAGCAGCTGGAAAGTTCACAGCCTCCTCCGGCTGCCAGCTCCTGGGCGGGGGGTCACACACAAGACCATGGATCTGAAGGGAAAAAAGGGGGCCGTGCATTTTGATGCCCAGGATTCATCTCCCTCCTGCCAACGAGGCTCCAACGGGGCAGCTGGACCCCGATGTGTCTTGGTCACAGCACCAGGACACCAGGGTTCGTGCCATCTTAAGGGGGACAGAGACATTCGTCCCCCTCATGGTCAAGCTAAGGTGGAAAAGGCAACGGGGAAGGTCCGATCTCAGCTGAAAGAGCCTCTGGAGATAACTGAAACACGGCAAAGGGCTTTCACAAATTTACTATTTAAAGGAATTAATCCCCGAGTGCTTTCGCAGTGTGTTTTTCTAAAAAAACCACACTCACTTCTTGCCAAAAGAAAACCTATAGGAGAAAGTTTCGGTTACCAAGTTCTTTATGATTTTTCTGTTGGTTTTTCTTCTCTCTTTTACCTCTCTCTCTTTCTTTCTTCCTTCCCCTTTTCATCTCATCAGGGAAAAAATGGAGAGAGGAAAAAGGGAAAAGAGAAAAGACCTGTAAATAAAGCAAAAACATTTTCCAGGTGTTGGGGGCTGTTTTTTTTTTAGCTCAGCTTTTACTGAAATGCAACCGTTTTACATACAAATCACGTTTCTGAAAGACAAAGGGGTTTCAACAAAACCAGAAAGACTGAGGAATATCTAAACCAGCTTCCATAAACCCACCTACCCCCTAGAGCAGATTTGTCTGTAGCAATTTCTGCTGCTCTGCCCTGCCCCGGGACCGGCAGCACTTTGTTGGTGGACACAGAAAGTTCCCTGCTGCGTCCCAAGCCCTATGTCAAAGCCTATTTTAACCACCCCCGGGTTTCAGCATGAAGAGACCGGCCCAGAGAGGATTAGCCAAAATCAGCGCCACGGCAGTTACCCACCACGGATGTGGGACCACGTTGGCGTGGGCAGGATGAACCCACGGCAGCGAACCACGGGGCGAAGGAGCGTTATTCTGAAACACGGGGTCCTGTGCACACAAACCCGCCGCCAGCCCGTCAGAGAGACCGACTCTGTCAACTCCTACTTGAAAGGAGGGTTTTATAGAGAAAACCTGACGTTTCACATCCTCCCTCTCATTCCTCTGTGTGTTAATAAAACATGGTGGTGTTTGAAAGGAAAAATCTCCGGGTGTTTCTTATTAAGCAGCAGGGGGTCTGCAAAGTCTGCTAAATACTTAATTGAGCGTCAGCAGGTTCCTTTGGTAACCGCAGACCTCCACGGAGGAGCCAAGCCGCGTTCCCCCAGCACAGAGCAAACCCGAGAGGTTCCCAATCCTACGAGGAAGAACTCCCGCAGTTTCATGCCACGTTACACCCCACAAAAGGCCTTCCCTCGGAGCGCAGCCCGACAGGGCCGGGGTTTCAGCGCCGCACCCTTTAAACCCGCTCAGGAGGAGCGCCCTGGGCTTGCCTTTCTCTGCATTCTTCAGGGGGGTTAAAAAAGGCAAAGGGTTTCTTATTCCTCTCACCCCCCAAACGAGCAGAGCATCATTTTATAGCCATCTGTTTAACAAGAAAGGCTGTTTGTGTCTGTCGAAGTCAACTGCGCTGGTGCCAGTCACAGATAGATTTAGATGGGGAGAGGGTGCTGCCTCTCCAAAAGCTTGATTTCACACAGCACTGAATCCCTTTTTGCTCCCTGTGGACTGAATTTCACTGAATTTTTTTTTTAGAGTTGGAAGGGACCATATAGATCATCTAGCCCAACTCCCCTGCTGAAGCAGGATTGCTGGGGTGGAGTAATTCTGTGCTCCAGACAATCTGCAAACCCTGTGAGCTGAAAAACCTGGGCAGGAAACGGCAACGACGCTTGGAGAGGGCAACAAATAAGATGGAAGAGTGAAAGCTGCTTTTCTGGCTGTCACCTCCTACACCTGTGACAGCTGAGCGCGGTGTCACCTCTGCGCCATCAAACTTCATAAACTTTATTATTAGAGAAAATACAGGCCATAAAAAAAACACAATCAAACAAAAACACTCTTGACACAGGGCATTCGACACACAGACGTCACACACAGCCACGGGGACGGCCAGCCCCAAATGCTACTGCATCTCTTCCTCCCTCTGGGCCCTGTACTCCTTCATGCTCTTCTGCAAACAAAAACAAAACCAAAGGACAAACGTTAACAGCAAATATCGGAGTGAGTCATACACCACCGCGTCACCACCCCCGGCCGTGCTGCGACTTCTCTGCCCACTGCCTCGGGAGGCTGAGGGACCTGAGAAGCCCTGACAGAGCTCCAGGTACTTTGGGAAGTGACTCCAAGGGGAAGGAAGCCAGGCCATGGCACAGGTCTGGCAGAGAATGTCTGGAAAAACTATCAGGTATTTCACATCAAAAGTGCCTATAACACATGTCTCAGCCCACTCCTGTCCCCTCGGAGAACAAGAGATAAAAAAGGCCCCTGAGGGCTTCAGGCAACAGTCTCACCTCAAAGGTGTTGAGCACGTGTTGGCAAACTCCCATCAGGTCGTTCAGCCCTTTCCGGAACGGCTCCACAGCAGGAAGGGACCCTTGAGGAGAGAAGATGCGTTAGTGAAATGGGAGGGGACTTCCAAAGGGGTTGGTAGCCCTCTCCCTCGCTGCTCTGAGGCCCGTGGCTGTTCCCACCATGCCCAAGGGCAGTCCCTGTGACGGGGAGAGGCTCTTACACCAGGTATGAGCCCACAGATTTCCCTTCTCCCAGCCCACCGCCAGCAGCCTGAGAGCTCAGCCCAGTGGGATGGCCATGGGGCAAGAACCACAGACACTTCCCCCATGGGGAAAGGGTTCCCTCGGCAGGGCAAACAGCCTGAGCACTAATTAATTTTTAGGAAATTAAAGAGTCAGCAAGCACAAGCTAGATACTCGCTTCCAGGAAGTGGCTTCTACGTATCTGATGCTCAAGGGAGCAGCCCCATGAGGGAGGAATGAAATAACACTGTCCCTGCGGGCAGCAGAAAAGCTGGGGAGCTTTGCAGGATGGATGAAGGGCGCTGGACTGAGCTGGACGGGTTGGGGTGCTGGGGAGGGACTGGGGCACAGCAGTTGCAGTTGAGTATCAGAGAAGCCTTATGGTGGAAACCTGACAAAAGCAGGGGAATTCCACAAAAGAAGGGCCCCGGCCACGAAGGAAACGCGCGCAGCCATACCTCTGGTCTGGATCCGGAAGTTGATCTTGCTCTCAGAGGGGTGCGTGATGCAGTAGCCACAGAACTCCACATCGGGGCTGCAGGAGGGGAGGGAGGAGGAGAGAGCCGTGAAACCCAGACCAACCCACAGCAAACCTCAGGACAGTGAGAGGCTCAGGCCACCCCAGACCTGCTGGGGCTCAGGGTGTTTCTAAAATGACCGAGGGAGGGATTCGCTGAAGGGAAACTCCCCGTGTAACCTTATTCACATCCCCCCATCTACCTCTGAGCTGCAGCTGGAGCTTTGCAGGGGAAGGACATGGCTGGCAGGACAGCAGGCACCACCCTGGCACCAGCAGCGGTCCACTGGCAGCCCCACAGAGTTCAGACAGGGACACTAGAAGCCTCCCTGCACACAAACCTGCTGCAGCTCTGCTGGGGAAGAGAGGCTGAGGGGTCTAGGGCACTGCAAGGATCTTCTGAGATGGTTTTCAGGCTGCACAGCACCGGCCTTCGTAAGCTGAGGTGGTTGTAGAACTTTTGTGCAGCCGGCAGAAAGAACAGCCCCTTGCCAGAAGCCTGTTTGTCTTGCCATGGTGATTTATCAGAGGAATTCACATGACATTCGCAACTGTCATTCGAGATGAGGCGTCGAACAGCATCTCCGTGCAAGCAGGAAAGAAGATCAATTTGCTTTATGCTGGCTGTTGCCACCCGCTCCTCTGGCAGCGCTCGTCCCAGAAGGAGACACGGATACTGCCTGACCATGTGTACTTACACGGAGCTGGGTATCGTTTTACCCAGGGCCAAATAAGACATTTAGACGTCTTTCACATGTGAGACACTAAATTTCCTCCATAATTAACCATCAAGGAGCAGTGAGGGCTGGCTGCTCCCTAAGCGATGGGGAGCTGGGAGCCATGAATAGGAGGGCAGCCGAGAATGCAGCAGCCTCACTAGTTACTCCTGTCCCCAGGCAGGTTTGTGGGGATGAAGCAGGTCCAAGGTGTCAATCTGCAGGTGAGTGTCACATCAGGTGAGGGTAATGAGGGTCAGACACAGGTCATCACACCTGTGATCCCCAAGCACATTTGTGATGATGAGGAAGGGCTGAGGAAGCTCAAGAAGTGAGTCCCTAGGTCAGCATCCAGGTGAATGGAGTCCACAGCCCAGCAGAGGCTGAGCTGGGGACCCACACTCCTACAACAGCTCAGCAGGGACTGGAAGCCCTGAGTTGAGTTTAAACTGGGCTCGTGGAGATCCCAGGTGTGGCTGGTCAGGCCCATTAAGGCCTATTAGCGCTCTCAGGGTCCTGACACTAACAGCACCAGGAAGAAGTTAATCGTGTGCAGGAAGGTGGTTGATAAGGAGTCTTTGGCACCATGTCTGATATAAAGACCCCAATAGGCACACACAGAGGGATCTTCTGATCATTTGCCTTGTCCCAGCAGCAACTGAGAGGCAGGGCAGTAAGGAGAGGGCCAGAGAAGGAGACAGAGGTACCCTCAGCGATGCCAAGCACTGCAGAGGCTCCACTTACTTCTTCATGACCATGTATCGGAGGGAGTTGCCGAGTGTGTGGTCCTCATCGTGCAACACAAACGTGACACAGTTTCCATCCGTCCCATCTGCCTGGACCTGCCGCAAATGAGGAGAGAAGAGCTGCTGTGAGGCTCTCAGAGGTAACAAAATACCAGCACTAGGGTGAAGAATAAACTGTTGTGCTTCAGCAGAGTAACAGGGAGGGTTTGAAGGTCTGGCTGGTCCATCTCTGTGGCTCGTGTCTCAGGTGCTGCAGTGTGACCAAGAGAACCTCTGTAGTGGAGGGAAAGATGCAAAATTACAGACCTCGGAGAAACCTCTCCCCAGTTATCAAAGTGTTTGTGCATTCTTCCTCTTCACAAGAGAGATGAGGAGCTTGAGGAAAGCTGTGGCTTCAGGACCCACGATGGAAAAAGGCTGGAAGTGACTTCAGGTTGGTGGCCTCCCCAGGTCCCACCACCAGCCTGTGGCTAGACAGGAATGAGAGGGACGGGCAAAAAATCCCCTGAGAGAGATGCTGTCTGTGAGTAGGGAACTCTTAACCCAGCTGGGAAACAGAAGGAGTTGCAAGCCCAAATTCACACCCTGAGGACGAGCCTGGGGAGCCTCAGGTTGCTGAGCCCCACAACAGCAGCAGTCAGCCCCTAATTCTCCTGCTGCTTTTTGACTCGGATGCCCAAAAAGAGCTTTACCTTCCTGAGAAGACTAGTTTGGGATCCCCTCCAAAACCAACAAGCCGCCTAATTAATAGCTAAACTGTCAGAGGGCTGCTGAGCCTCTGACCTCTCCCTGGGCTCAGCGTAGCCACTGTGGAGCCTGATGTGCCCAGACAGCCCCCAACCGCTTCCTCTCTCGGCAGCAGAGAGAGGTTTCAAGGTTAAGTGCGGAGCCAGGCTAAGACAAGTGCTGATCTCTCTGCATCCTGCCCGTGGCCAAATCCTCAACCACTCCAGGGGTTTTATAACCCTTCACGTTTTCCCTCGGGTAGCGATACCCTCTGAGCAGTCCCGTTCCTCCTTCTGCAGGAACGGCTGCCACGGGGAATCGACTCGGCAGTTCCGAAGGGAAACACAGACTGATTTCTGAGGAGGAAGAGACCACCCAGACCTGCAGCACAACTCGAGGCCAGGCTCCCTGCGCAGCAGCTATCGCAGAAGGGTAGGTGCGATGCACCAACATCCCATCAACGATGGGGATGTTGGATTGAGAGGGTCTCCCTCACCTCCCAGCAACTCACAATCCACAACTGAAGCGCTAAGTCTTGCTGAGAGATTAAAATCAGTGACTGGCCAAAACACCTTCCCTCGGTGTGGAAGGACAACGCGTGACTTGCCACAGGTCACTTGAGCAGCTGGTGGCACGGATGAAACACCCTGCTGGTTTAAGAAATACCTGCAAGGAGGTATTTCTTAAAATTATTAGCACCAGCCATACTCAAGAGCTTGTTTTTTCCAAAGGCTACAGGCTCAAACAAGAGCAGGCTAACTCAGGAGGCAGCTGTGTGCCGGGACAGGTCACCTGGCCCCCACTTTGCTCCCTGCATCCAGTCACAGGGTTAGAAGTGGGATCAGGTGACAAAACCCCAAGTGCCCCCCTCCCCGCCAGGAGACAGGTACAGCTGTGTTCACTGGGACAGTGACACTCTTGTGGTTTGGTCACAGGACGGGAGTTACACCTTGGCTCAGCTGTAGCTCCGCACACACAGGGGCAGAGAGATGCTTATCCAGACGGAGAGCAAATATTTACACACATAGTGTCACAAATGTTGCATAAAAATGATTTGAAAAATAGGACAACTGGGAGTTTAACATGCTGAGCTGGGAGCTGCACTGGCTTCAGGCTCCTTCCCAGAGCTGAAGGAACACGTGGGTGTAGGAAGGAAGGGACAGACACATCTCTGTCATAGCGGCTGGGCCAACTCGTGGGGCTGCAGCAAGTGCCTGAGAGCAGCACCCCAAGGGATTTAAGCTGTGTCTGCTCCATAGCCCAGCGAAAGCACCCAGGGCATTGATCCGGCCGAGGAAAGGCAGAGCACAGCTCTGTCACACAGCCCTAAGGAACACATCGTGCTGAACCTGTCTGCTTCACAGACTCAGCTTCTCTCTCCTCTTTCCTGTGGAGAGTCCTCAGATACGATTCTGGATCTCAGCAGGACTGCTAGCTTTGCTGCTTCTCATCAAGCCATTGCCCCACCTAGTCAGGTATCTCGCCTCTGGCACACTGTCCAATGCTTCTGAGGAAAACCAAAACATTCCCCTGAAGGACAGATTCCTCCCTGCAGCAATCGGGTCTGTGCCCTGAGGCAGAAGGCTGAGACTTCTCACGGTGTTTCTGAGTCTCCTCTAAGAGGTGTCCAGGTATCAAACTACTCATCACAAGAAAACTTGTTCTCCTGTGAGCCAACTTTTTTTAAAAAAAAAAAAAAAAAAAAAAGCCCCAGTGCCCTGGAGTAGGGAATTCTGCTCGTCTGGAGTTTTTCTTCTTTGGTTACACACCAATTTGTTAGTCTCTTTATCAAACTGTCCTTGTTCTTGTATTAAGGCAGAAGCAGATGAATGAGCTGATGAGATCTTGAGGTAGCTTTAGGACTGATCAAATTCACCTGAGTCCCTCAGAGACAGAAAAGCCTGTACCTCCCCCAAGACAATCCGGGGTACACCCTCCCAGCAAGGTGAGGATAGTCCCCTGCAACCCACACATCGGCCACCCCCCTCCTCTACCGGCTACACAAGCCTAAGAGCTGCAATCTCGCAACCCCCAGAAGCTCTCCTGCTTGGAGGGGCTGTGATTTATGACGATGATGAATTATTTAATGTCGGATTTGGTACCCAGGTAGTGCCGCGGTGGATGCATTACACAGTGCTGAGATAGATGGGATCAGTGAGACACGAAGCGGGTGGGGAACAGCCCTACAACTCGCTGCACTTTATGCATAAACTTGTCTTTTATGTCAGATTACAGTCCTTTGCTGGTCTTCATGAGCCAGTATCGCCCTCTACGCGTCCTCCTGTTTTCTGTATGGTACTGCACTCCTCACAGAGGGATCTGCTGGTTTCTTGCCAAGGGCCTCTCTAGGAACTGCAGCTCCTCAACGATCAATTTCACTCATCACATCAGACCTGCAGGATTAGGATCAGGCTTCCTGGTGCAATCCTGGCTTTCAGCCTGCAGCCCACACAACTGGTGAGAAGAATATGGCTCTACAGAGCCTGAAAAAGGTAATTAGCAGAAGCCAGACTATTGCTAAGAGATTCTAAGGTCTGCTGCACCATTAGGAAAAGTTTAGGGGCTGTAGCTTGAGACACTATGGAAAACCATTGTATTAAGCCTTCCCCAAAGGCAGCTTTTAAAACCAGGCAACTTACAGACCCCATCAGTTTCTCCTGTACGGATGTCCTGGTGCTCAGCTCCCCCCGATTCCCACTGACAGACAGGCACAGGGAGCACCTGAAGATCCTGTATCAGCTCTCCCTGTCGTCCTGTCTTGGTGAAAACCGAGCCTGCAGCCCTGTTAGCGTGAAGTGCAGTGCCATCTAGTGCCTTCTGCTGCCTGCAGCGAGCACTGGAGATGGAAAGAGGGTCCGTGAACTCCTGCAGTGGGCACTGGAGATGGAAAGAGGGTCCAGAAACTCCGGCCACAGGGCTCGGCAACTTGAAAGGGGTGAAAGAGAGGAGACGAGGGACGCTGCCGGGGCCTACAGCTGACAGGCAAAGCCACCCACGGCCTCGTATTACAGTGCTGAGCAATTCATCTTTAAAAAGAAAGCCTTGTTTTAGAAAATGCTGGTCCTAACTAGTTTTAAAATAGGTTAGTCCTGACCTCTAGCTGCTTCTGTTCCCTACAGGACAACCTCAAACGCCTAAACTTCAAGAAGTTCAACTGAAAAGTGGATTTCTCTCTGTCCCTCCTATTTCAGGAAAGAGAAAGACTGCCCGCTTTCCTCAGCTTCTTTCTCCCTCTGCTGTTCGCAGAGGCTGTAACAGAGCAGCCGCTCCGTGCCAGGCAAACCCCAGCGGCCTGAGATGAAGCCGCTGCTCCGAGGGGCGGCACCTGGGGGGGGTTCAGGCCGGGCCAGGAGAGGGAAGGCCGAGAGGGGCCGCAGCGCGGGGCCGGTCTGCAAAGCGATCGGGGCGGGACCAATCATGCCCCGGGGATGCGGCCGAGGCGCCTTTCCCTTACATCTGTCATCACTGTCGCGATTTATCCCGACACTAACACCGCACACCCTCCCTCCTGCTCCTCCTCCTCAGGGGGCCCCTGCTGAGGAGGCCCCACCGCTGAGCCAAGCCCGGGAAGCGCCGGGGAGGCTGCCAGGGGAGAGCAGCGCCTCAGGGTCCGCCAGCCGAGCAGTCCCGTCCCCCACCCCGTCCCTCTCGGCCGGGCGGCCGCGCTCCCTCACCGTCTCCAGCACGGCCTTCCTCTCGCCCTCCTCCGCCATGGCCGCCGGACTACAACTCCCGGGAGGCACCGCGCGGCGCGGACTACAACTCCCTGCAGGCACCGCGCGCCACCGCCCCCTCTTCCGCCGGAAGCGCGTCGCGGCGGCCCGGTACCGGGGACGGGGGGGGCGGTGAAGGAGCGCTGCGGGCGGCGGCGCCCGGGGAGCGCTCCCTCCTGCCGCGACGGCCGGTGAGCGGCGGCGGGGCGGGACAGGACCCTCCGGAGGGCCGTCTGTGGCGTTCAAACGGGCGGGTCTGTCTCCGGTACCCTCCGGGGGCGGTAGGCCGTAGCGGGACCCGGACCGGCTGACTGGGCCGGGACCAGGTGACTGGGCCGGCGGGCCGTGGGGCTGGGCCCGCAAGGCCCGGAGGGTGGCCGGGCGTCCCCGGTGGGCGGCTCCTCCGGCCGGGCCGGTGCTGGCGGCGGTCGGAGGCCTCGCTCCGTCGCGGAGGGGGGAAGGGGTGGGCTTTGGGAACGGGGGGAGCGGGTTGCTGGGGAAAGGCGGGGGTGGAACCGGCCGGTTGACCCCGGAGCGGCGTGTTGCTGGTGTAACTCGGAGCTTGCATGGATTTTAATGACTGAATAATGATAAATTATAAGTTATTCTTGCGGTGGGGGTCCTTGGGGGGCGCTGTAAGCGTGGGGGGGGTGTGTGTCACCTCCCCGGAGAGCTGCTCCTTCAACAGACACCGCATCCTGTTTCTTTACCCCTCTTCCAAGTCGTGTCACACCGTCTTCCAGCAAAGGGGATGGGCCTGGAGGAGAAACTGGATTAATCTTCTCTAGCGATTTGTTTCCGTACTGACGGAGCGGAGGAACCCGAAGCCAGCTGTGCAGGCGGAGAGGGGGCTCAACTCCTGTGCAGTTGGTGCATCAACGTCGGGGTTCTCGGGCTTAAAATGAACAAATAAACTAACGTTGGAACATCCTCTAAAGAAATAACAACTTGCAGGTGCCGAGGAGGGGTTAAAGGGAAGCCCTGGCCGTTTTCTGCTGAAGTCACCCGTGCTTAAACGATCTTCTTATTGCAGCTGGGCCGTTTGCAACTTGCAGGGTTGCAACACTTCACCCTTATTTCATGTTTAAAGGCAGTAATAACGCGATGCCCCTTGCTCTCTCTGAAGAGGATTTCTGGAAATACAAGCAGTAACTTCCTCCATCGCTTTTTGGCACTGAGGCTGCGAATCTTCTGGTCGAGAAGGAGGAGTGACGAGTGCCCCGTGGCTGGTGAGGGCAGCGCTGCCGAGAGAGGCTGGGCGCAGTTTTTCTGGGTTCGTTTCTTGTTCTGGGTTCACTCCTTGCCCCAGATTTCTTAACTGCCACCCCGTAGTCTATTCTAGATCTGCCGTGAAGGCAGAGCGACAGCCAAGCTGCGTCGTGTATGGCTCGAAAATAATAAATCATCCCTACTGAAGCGTTAAGCGTCACGTTGAAGGCAGAACCTGCGTTTCTGATGTTCTTTACGATGCTGTGGGTTTTTCCTGCACCCTCCTGCCAAACGCCGTGGGAGACCTCGCAGCGTGACTTGCAAGGAGGAGAAGCTCGCTGCCACACAAACGCAGCTCCCGTAGCTGCCAGACGCCGCTGGCACCGTTTAAGGAGCTCTTTGGATCCCTGGTGTTTTCTGGGTGGCTGAGAAACGCAGCCTTTTCCCCCTTCTCTTCATTTGGAGCCTCTCCCTGTGAATCCACACTCGATGTCTCTGAGTGAGCTTTGCTTTTAGGAAGGTTTGGTCTTGGCTACTTCCAGCCTGTGTAATTTTAGATAGAAAACAGTTGTTATCTCTAGATTGCACAAAATGGTTGATTTTAGTGGATTTAATTCCTGACTCTCTTGTAACATCCGAGGAGAGATGTCCTCTAGCAGTTTAATAGACTTGTGTTACTAAGAAAAGCAATATCTGAATTTCACAGGGCTGTGTGAGATGCTGCGAGAGAGAAAACATGCTCCGTGTTAATCTGTTTTGCTTCGTTTAGTCCATCCTGCTCAGAGCTGGGGGCGGGTGTTATTGCAGAGTCCATGGCTGTTGTCTCCCAAGTCAGGCAGAGGACTCTGAACTCAGGGAGGTGATTTCTGGGCTGTCGCGGGACCGTGGGGTCCAGCGAGCGTCACCGAGTGTCGCTTTACTCGGATGCCACTGAACTCTTACCTCGCTAATGTGGGTTCTGCAAATATCCAGCATTAAGGGAGACTTTTAGAAGTTGTCTGAACAACTTCATAATCCTCAGTTTGAACCGGAGTTGTTCTGCTCTGGGAGTTAGGGTGTCTCTTTGCTTGTGTGAACCTTCTGAGGTTTGTCTCTCGCTGCCTTCGCAGCGTGTGGCAGGGGGAGAGTTTGTGGATGGTTTTTTTTCCTTTTACAACTGCTCCTTTGTATTGGTCCCGCTGGTTGAGTGGCTGCAGCCTGAAGAGATTGGTTTCTGGATACTTGACAGTCAGCTGATTGCTCAAGAGGCTTAGTGGGGTTTGTTTATCCCCGGCCTGACCTGCTCTCGTACCACGCGCCGAGGCGGTTCTGGTTCAGCTGCTGGACTGGCCAAACCACCGCAGACGGCTGTACCTCGGCGGGTCTGAAGGGATGGGGTTGGGTAATAAATTCCTCCAGGTTTAGGTAGTTCTGGTGCAGATGGTTGCGCTGTTGCAACTCTCCACAAATTCTTTGACCTGTGCTGCTCAGCAGTTCCTCGCTGCTGGGAAAACCTGGGCTGGTAGAACCTGGGGAGAGGATCCGGTGTTGAGGGAGTAGAAAACAGAATAAAGTGCAGTTTGTGTGGTTTCTGGCTAAATTAGTGAAAGCTGAGGTGAAGGACAGGAGATGGGTCCATGTTTGGAGAGAATTCCTCGTGAATGACTAGATGCTTGATTTTAATTTTTTTTTTTTTTTGCTAAGTTTATTACTTTTTTGGGAGGAAAATACTTGTGCTCTCTCTGTGGCCTTGTCAGTCAGGAGTGAGCTGCTGCCTCTTTAACGAGGAGAGCAGGAACAGTTGCGGGGCTGTTAATCATTGCTTTTTACAAGATCAGAATCAGCTGCGTGGCTGCCCTCGTCTCTGCCGTGAGAAGCCTTTAGCTTGAGCTACCCAGGGCTTAGTTTTGTTTCATGTTTGTCTATAAACAGGTTGGTTCTGTGTTTTCCTTTGGCTTCTCTTCTGCTTCAGCTTCTTCAGGTGGAGGTTCTGGCTCCTGCAGGAGGGTTCCAAGGAGTTGCTTATCCCTCTATGTCTTCTCTCCGAGTAATCTCCACTTCTGCTCGCTGCCTGGTCCAAATGCTCTTATCTTTAATAAATAATATTGTGAGCATCATTAGCCTGATGCTTTAGCCAGCTTCTGGTCTCTTCGGGTCTGCGGAGGGGGGGGACTTGTGACGAGTAATTCACTTGCGTTTAACTAGAGGTAGCTGAGTCTTAAAGCTCTTGGTGACCCTCAGACTTTGTCGGTAGCGCTGTGCTCTGAGGAGCCGAGAGCAGCTTTTTAAGGCCAGAGGCAGCAGAACATCCCTGGCGTCTCTGACTGCTTTCCCGGCTCTAATGCAATCAACGTGTGGTTGATGCAGCAATTTAAAGCTGGATTGAAAAAAAAAAAAAAAACCATTGCTAGGCTGGCCACTTAAATCTCCTGTCGCTGGATGTCAGAAAGCTCGATGCTGCTTGTGTGGGTTGTCAGTCTGAGCCCTTCTGGTGCAGCTTTCTGGAAGGAAATGGAATTTCCTCTAAAAGGCTCGGCGAGATGTGATCTGCAGCCTGGGCCAGGGGGCTGGAAGAGGCTTCACGGACGACTTGGCTGTCAGCTTGTCATGTGATAGTCTGGGTAGTTCCAGTGTTGCAAGAGATGATGGGATGCCTTGGAAGTGTGTTTTTAAACTCCTTTAAGGCATTTGCTGTAAACTGGGAGCACTGGGACTTCGCAGGCCTTTAAGGCTCCAGCGAGCGGCTGCTTGGGTGAAACTTAATAGTGATTTTTTTTCCTTCATAAACTCTCACTTTCTGAGCTCATGTGAACTCTGTTGTCCTCTGTGATAACATGTGGGAGCGAGCTTCCAAGGATGCATTGTGTGAAGAACTACTTGCTGCTGCTGGAACCTCTTCTTGAACTTTGTTTTCATTTTTCTATTGCAGATTGTGAGTAATCACGACTTTCTGTTCATTCTCCTTTCGTATCTTTGCGCTGAGGAGTTTCCTTAGAAACTGTGTAAGGGGAAAAACTGTTACTCTTGCTTTCCCATATTCTGTAACTTCCATAATCTCTTCAGGCGGATGTAGACACTACTTAATTGAGTGTAATAAGCACCACCTGTCCTTATGTTTAAAGATCATCTCCTCTTAAATGTTAAAGAACTTGTTTTTTTTCTGCAATGCTGTTGCTGGCCAAGCCTGAATCTGTCAGGCTCAGACTGACAGAGCGAGCCCTGCTACGGGGTAGCGATTGTATCACAACTTCACAGCCTCGTTAACTGCTCCGTGTTCCTCTGCTGCGGTCGCCGTCATCGTTTGTGCATCAGTCTAAATGAAAGCAGGAGCTCTTCAGAGCAGATCTGTCCACACGGTGCTCAATGGGACCGACCCCTGCTGCAGAAGCCATGGATAAATCACTGTGGTGGTGGAAGGTCTGGCTGGGCACAGCCTGGATTCGGTGTTTCTGCGTTGGATCCTGAAGCTGAGCTGCTGCTTTGCTGCTCTTGTACCTATTTCTAGAGAGGTCTCTGAGCTACTCAGTTGCACTGAAATCGGTGTGGGATCTTCCCAGCCAGAATGCAGATATTTTCAGACACAAAACAAGGGAGGCAATTTGAGGGCGGTCAAGTGCAAAGTGAAAAATAAGCTTTTTTTTTTTTGAGGGGTCAAAAGTCTTCCTAAGTCTTTCCTAAGCAGAAAAGAGGCTTATGGATATACTGGATCGGGCGAGCAGATGTCACAGCTGGGGTTGGACATGTGGTTTCACATGGGAAACCTTGGGGCTGTCAGCGGATTAACGTGATGATACTCGAGCTGATTAAGCGTGTCCCTTTCTGTGACAGCAGGCAGGTTTGTCCAACGCTGGAGACTTTGTGGAAGTCAAAGTCTTGCACCCTGTAACCTGCCCAGTTTGATACCTGCACGGGAGTGTTGGCCCGTAGGAACTGCTGAGGATAATGGGTTTGCAAATGTGCTGTCCCACCTCGAGAAGTGCAGATCGTGCGCTTTTACAGACGTTTGGGGACGACATGCACTTAGTGAGTGTCTCTAGATGGTTGGAAGGGGACGTGTATGGTGTGACTCTGAGCAAGCGGCAGCTGTTCTGCAGTTTGATAGCAATCAAAGCCGAGGCTTGTCCTGAGCAGTCATGTGTGAGGGCTGGTGGGCTTGGTCTGGCTAATGAGCTGCTGTTAATAGAGCTGCAAGGCAGTGACTTCCTCTCCGAGCCGGAGCTTGCTGACTGCAGGCAGATTTTTTTTTTCCAATAACAAGCAAGAAGAAACTTTATGGGTTGGTGGAAGAGCAAAAAAAAAAAATCCTAATAGCTAGAAATCGAGGTGGAAACAAGGTAGGCAAAATTGACTATGGGATCACAGACTGTAGGAATAAGAAAAACCTTCTTTTAGAGGTTGTTGTAGTCTTGGTGTCGTTCTGAAGAAAATCTAAAAGGGGAAATGAGAGATGCTTTCTGATAATGGTGTCCTGTCGAAGTGTCGAAAGAGCTCCCCCCCGGTTTATGTTGAGAGCCGGGAGAACACTGTGGAGATGATGATACTTTCTCTGCCAAAAAACACGAGTTTAATTCTGGGCGTTTTTATTCCCAGGTAGCGTGAAGCCATGGCCATCCTCTTCGCCGTCGTGGCCAGGGGCACAACCATCCTGGCCAAACATGCCTGGTGCGGAGGGAACTTCCTGGAGGTGACGGAGCAGATCCTGGCAAAAATACCCTCTGAAAACAACAAACTGACCTATTCTCATGGGAAGTGAGTAACGCTGCTCCCCTGGGCCTGGGAGGGGGACCGGTGACCGTGCCCAAGGACAGGAATAAATGGAGTGTCACCAAATTGGGGTTTGGATGTGTTAATGTGCAGATTGATTGTGCAGTCACCTCAATAACTAGTTTTTTTCCCCAAACTTTGCAGCGTAACCAGGATTTGAATTTATCTTAATCATAGAATGGTTAGAGTTGGAAAGGACCTTAAAGATCATCAAGTCCCCCCCATCCCTGCCCTGGGCAGGGACACCTCCCACCAGACCAGGTTGCTCCAAGCCCCGTCCAACCTGGCCTTGAACCCCTCCAGGGATGGGGCAGCCACAGCTTCTCTGGGCAACCTGGGCCAGGCTCTCACCACCCTCACAGCAAAGAAGTTCTTCCCCAGATCTCATCTCAATCTCCCCTCTTTCAGTGTCAAACCCTTCCCCCTCCTCCTATGGCTCCCCTCCCTCATCAAGAGTCCCTCCCCACCTCTCCTGTAGCCCCCCTTCACATACTGGAAGGCCGTTAAAAGTACCAAGGCCGTTGATATAAAATAGAGTTTTCTATTTTTATACAACTCCAAAGCGGAGGGTGCTCAGCTCTGGATACTGAGCTGTTGGGAGTCCTCGGTATTTGGCTTGTGGAGGCTTTTGTTGGCTTTTCTGCAGCTTCAACATGGCTTTAGGTAAAAATGTCGCCCTTCTCAGATCACTTGCGGATCCTGGTTGCTTTAAGTCACGCTGGCAGATGTTGTAGGATCATCCTGAGCCGCCTCAAATCCAGTCTGTGCTCACCAGCAGAACACATCACCAAGCTGGTGGTGACGGGACGACGTAATAAAAAAGCAACAGCTAAAGGCAGTGAATTGAACTGGAATGCTCTGAGCAGCTCTGGTTTGAGTTCAGTTGTGTACAAACTAAGGGTTATTTTTTTTCTGGTGGCCCTAAAATAACAGCTCGGATCATTTTTGATAGGGAAATGTTGCTTTGAACCGGTTTGCACGGTTTTTACAGGCTACTGAGGGCTGCATTTAACCTCGCCACGGGATTGAAGCCTGTTCAGCCCAACTATTGTTCTTTCTAATTCATTTTCTGCTGTGGTTGCTTCTGTCTCTGCGATGAAAACCAAAGGCAGCGCAACCTGGTGGTTGTACAAACGAGGCCAAAGCAGCGAGTCACCGCCAGCAAGGTTCACAAAAGTAGTGTTTTTTCTGGTGAATCCAGTTAAATGCAGCTTTTGTCGCGTGTGAACTAGTGCCCGGATGCTCGTACACACATTGATAAGGATAAGGGTAAATGTCACCCCTGGGTGTCCTGTCAGGGTGGCTGTTTTTACGGGTAAGTCGCAGGAAGAAGGTGGAACTGAAGTTGTTTCCGCAGCTGAGTGTCCCACAAAGCCACTGCTGCGAAGTGTGCGAGGCCAGGGCTTCTGTAACACCTGGGTGGTTTCTAATTCAGCGTAGCTTATTAGGAACGGAGACACCTCAGCCCAGACGGCTGGGATACGTCAGCAGCTGTGTGATTTCCTGCAGAATGACTGGAATTTGCTCTTCTCCAACCCTGGAAGGCCCCGCAGGCAGAGTGTCTTCTAGAAGTTTAGTGCTGTGGCAGCTCCAAATGACCTGATTTTTTATTTTTTTTCCTTTTTTCTCCCTTGCAGTTATCTGTTCCATTACATCTGCCAAGACAGGATTATATACCTCTGCATCACAGACGATGTAAGTATTTTGGTTACAGCTACTGCACAGACAGGCTTTTTGCAGGGTTTGGCTTTTTTTGTATCTGTCAAAGAAAATCAATAGTGGGGGCTAACTGGAGGTGCCCTTTTTCCCCCCATTGGAGCTACTGCTTCTGTTCTCATTCCCATCAGTTCCAGCTTTGCAGTCTAAGCCCGGAACTCAAATGCATGTGAATAGTTAGTTTTGAGGTTAAGTTCATGTTTTCGCCTGGTTTTTCTCCCAGTGCAGTAGAACTAGATGTAGAGACCAGCCTGTAATTGTCATGGAAATATCTGTAATACGCCTCGATTCTGGAAGTGCTGAAGCAAAAACTTCTCCCTCGCTGGAAAAAGGTACCAGGCACAGAATTAATGGATCCGCCAGTAAAATCTGCTGCCAACCAGTGTCCTGGAGGCTGGGACTGAAATCTGGCTGCTGTTCAAACCCCAGGATAACCAGTCAAATCCCATCGTGCTGTGCCCATTAAGAACTGATAATTACAGTTTCTCTGCAGCTGGCGACGTGCCCCATGCACTTCGTTATTCCTGCCTTGACGCAGCTCTGGATGTGGTCTCTTCTCTTCCCTCCAGGACTTCGAACGATCCAGAGCCTTCAACTTCCTGAATGAAATCAAGAAGAGGTTTCAGACCACCTACGGCTCGAGGGCGCAGACGGCCCTTCCCTACGCCATGAACAGCGAGTTCTCCAGCGTCTTGGCCGCGCAGCTGGTGAGATCTCTTGCGAAACGGGATTTCCCTTAAAAAGCCAAACTTCTCCCCAGAAATTCTCCCTGTGTTTTCTCACCTGAACTGATGCGTTGTGCCGAGGCTGGGTATAAAGCTGAGGGAGCTGGCTGTTCTCTCTGCAGCTGGGTCGCTTCGCTGCTTCCATGTAAAATGGGTTGTTGATGTAGAGAGACTGTTGCGTTTTGCACCTATCCCCGTTCTTTGGGTAAGAGAAAACAGGCCTGAGGAGACCACAGGACTCTTTCTAGATGTACTGTCAAATTAAATGACTGAAATCAGGTGGAAAATAGAGAAGGAATAAATAACTGCCCCCTGACTCATATGATCAATAGCCTTGTTAGTGCACAAAGCCTCGGGCTCTACGGGCTGCAAGGAAAGTGGTTTGAATCTTCTGTTGAAGACTCTTAAGAGTCCTTAATTGACTGCAAACAACTTCATAACCTGAGCAATGCTGTTTCTGGTTTTGTGGGTCTTTTTGAGACCTCCCTTGAATTAAAGAGAAGATGTCCCTGAAATAAGGGCTTTCAGGGCTTGTAGATAATCTGTGTCTGGGGCAACCACAACCACATGGCGTAGGAGGGTCTCACTTTGTGGCTGGTGGCTGTTCTCCATGAAGGGCTTGGCTTTTTCCCTGCTGATCTGGAAGTGCCAGGTTTGGGGATCCTACAGGAGGAGAGGTCCTTTGGTGACCCACGAGCGCAGCTCTTCCCTCTGAGTGTAGGAACTGGGTGAGTTTATACCAGCCTCCAGCAGTAATGGGTGCGTGTTGGGGTGCAGGGTGAAGGTGAGGTGAGGATTCGCACTTGCACCGTTGCTGCCTGGAGTTTGTATCGGAGTTGGTGAAAGGAGCTGCTTGTGTTGGTGGCCCTGTGGTGGCTGGCAGGGGCGGTTTGGTGGCCCTGGTGGTGATTTGGAGCATGTAGAGCTGCACATAGTTCATTGCAGAAACCGTTCTGTGGGTTACGTGGCAGATAAGCAGCACTGAATAATAACGCTGGTGTGGCTCCAGAAGGGCCAGCGCGTTGCGAATAATAAATGAGATTAACTTCCCAGGACTGATGGGACTGAGTTTTTCCTCCCCACCAGGCTTTCATATGCGGAGACTGAAGCTATGTACGGTGATGACTCATCAGGTCGTGAGCTGCTCCTTGCTGGAATGAGCTTAATGAATTGCCTTATCGGAAGAGCCAGGCTGTGTTCAGAGCCAGGGTGTTGATATTCCTCTGAAAATCCCATTTCTCCAAAGCACAGGAGGAGCTGCCGGCCTTGGCTTTTGCATATCGATAGAAATCCAGGCGTTAGCTAATAGAAGTTACGAGATGACACAAAATTTTTGCCTGAAATGGCTCTAAATGTTGTTGAGACGGGAGCCCCACTGATCCAACCTGGCACACAGAGCAGGAGCGGGACAGTTATCCCGGTGATTCCTGAAATGTACGGAGTTTGACTGGTGTGAGGCTGAGGGTGGAGGAAGAGATCCTGTGGCAGCTCAGAGATCGTGCTACAACTCAAGTGTAGCAAATAATGGAAAAAAACCCCTGGAAGCTGGGGGCACTTTGCAGCTCCCGCAGTGCAGGAGCAGACGAGCTCCTGCTGAGAGCTGTAAATGGCTGAGAAAATCAGATTTTGGTCTCCTACCCACTTATAAATGTCTCGGGTAACTTAAAAACTCACATTTGTGTCTCTGCTGTTCTGTAGTGACCACGAGGTTCCTTTTCTTTTTTGTCTTAAGGAGCTGAAGTGTGACGTTGAGGGTTCCTGTTTTCACTGACTGTTTGTTTGTTACAGAAATACCACTCGGAGAGCAAGGGCAGCGACCAGGTGGCAGAGACGCAAGCGCAAATCGATGAACTGAAAGGAATCATGGTTCGGAACATAGGTACCCGCCTCACCCCCGCCTCCTCCGGGCCGGGAGGGAGAGGTCTGGAGAGCGGAGCTGACGGTGGGGTGGCCTCTGGTGACAAAGTGACCTGGTGAAGGAGGGGGCTGGGGGAGCCCTGTGTTTGGAAGCTCTTTCTTGCGTGGAACTCGGTTGAGGTGGCCCTTGGGCGTGAGGAACGCTTTCGAGATGAACTTGTGGTGGGGTGAAGCATCCTCTGGATGTGGTCCCTTTGTCGCTCTGCCTTTTCCTGTAGCCGCTCTGAGGAAAATGCTCCTCGGTAGCTTTACTTGCTTTTTTGTGTGTGTCAGACTCTGGTTTTGACAAGTCTGACCACTTAAAATAGAGGGTTAGATCCAGAATTGACCAAAATTGAGCCAGGTCAGTCCCAAAACGTAGTCTGTGTGATGTGAGGCCGTTCCTGGTAAGCTCTGAAAGGCTGAGACCTATTTGATGTCTCATAAGCCGAGAGATCCTGCCCGCAGTTGGGTTTGGGGATTGGAAGCAGCTTTTTGCGCTGGGGGGATTCTACCTACAGAGCTGGATTTGTGTCTCTTTCTCCAGACCTTGTGGCACAAAGAGGAGAGAAGCTGGAGTTGCTGATCGATAAAACGGAGAATCTCGTGGATTCGGTAAGTCTGGGGAAGAACTGAGAAATGGGGAAATAGTGCGTCAATGTAATTATAAAGCATTATGTTCTCCAGCAAAGTGTTGTGCGCTCTGGAAGCCTTTTCTCTTTCCTCTGGGGATCCTTGGACCTGGCTCAGCATCTTCCTCTGCAGGGTCCTGGCTGGTCCCCAGTTCATCCCCAGGATTTGGTCTTCAGCTCAGTGGAGTCCAAGTATCTCCTGTTTGGATTCTGGAGATCCAAACATCTCCAAGCTGGCAAAAGTAGTCATGCTTTAGAGAGGTAGCAGAGATGCCAGGAGCTTACCCAGCAGGGAGTATCGTCCTCCAGCTTTTAAGGGTTTAAACCTCACCCCTTCCTCAGGCGGTGGGGAGAAGCGCTCCTGACCTCCGGATGGTGGCTGAGCATGGGAATCGGCTTTAAATCAAAATTGCTGTTCAGAGGGATGCAGTTCTGCCTGGTATAGCCTCCCCTGGAAAAAACAGGGGGTGGTTTGTGGGGAAAAGCTGTAAATAACCAGCAGAGTGTGCTGCTGCGTTGGCTTGTTCCGGTGCTGCAGGAACATCCTCGGCTGAGCCACACACGGAAAGGCTGTGGGAACAGTGGCACTGATACAGCCTGGTGGGTGTTGGAGGTCACTTGGTCACCAAAACCTGGGTGGAATTGCAGGACACAGAGAGGAGATTTGGGACAGGGCAGCCACAAGCTTTCCATTAAATGCAGCAAGGCCAAACACTGGAGGAAAGTTGTGGCATTAAAGGATTTTTAGCATTGCCTCGAGGAGCACCCCGAGCTGAATCACTTTGGCAGGTGCATTTACAGGAAAAAAGCTGCTTGTAATATGTTTGTGATTAGATCAGTAATTCCATAAATATTTTGGAGCACTTCAATTCCCAAAAGGCTGGTAGTCAAAGGAGAACCCAAGTATAAGCACTCCAGGGTAAAGTAATCCTTGTGGGCAGCCGGGGGTTCCGTGTTTGGTTCTCCCGAGCTGGTTCTGGACCCACTCTGACGCTTTCTCTTGCCCGTGAAGCTGTAACTGCAGGAGTGAAACGGCTCCAGAGGAGATAACGGCAGGGAGTTGGGTTACTGGGGAGGTAGGAGCTGGGAAAAGCCTCTTCTGGTTTCTTGGGGTGCAGCTTCCCCTGCAGCAGGTTCAGGAATTAATTAGTTGTTTTACTTTCTCTTGTAGTCAGTTACTTTCAAAACTACCAGCAGGAACCTTGCCAGAGCCATGTGTATGAAGAACCTCAAGCTGACCATCATCATCATCATCGTAGCAATTGTAAGTGTGGAACATGGTAACCTTTAGCTCTTAAATCGGGCTTAACCACTGGAAAATGCCATTAGTGTGTTCCCCACTCTGTGCCTGGAAGGGCCTTAGCTATAAAACAAGAGTTTTGATGGTCGTGTGTGAGGAAGGAGAGCGGAGCATTGTGCCAGGCGGCTTTTCTTGTCAAGGCAGTTGGAAAAGCCTCGAGAATTCTGTTTGGCTTCTAAGTGCTGCCTCGCCAGCTCCGTTAGAAGCAAAGGTTTATGTTTATGGCTTTTTAGGCCTTTACCCTGTTGGTGTCTCATTAATTAACTCTGAAGTAGCTTTTCCGGCCGTGACAGTGTACCTGCA
Source organism: Numenius arquata (assembly GCF_964106895.1). Taxonomy (NCBI): domain Eukaryota; kingdom Metazoa; phylum Chordata; class Aves; order Charadriiformes; family Scolopacidae; genus Numenius; species Numenius arquata. Next base: position 1,004,005 of record NC_133580.1, read on the forward strand.
GCCTGTAATAAACACAGGTAGTGCTGAAGGTGACTGCAGGTGGGATTTGGGAAGCACTTTGTCACCACTGAACCCTGGTTTACGTTTTGCCAGAGGCTGATTCTCATCCCCAGGCTGCTGTGGGGATGGGGAGGAAGAGGCGTTTGACACGTTATTTAGGGGTTTGATAACCGGGGGTTTCCTGGTCTGATCGTCAGGGTGGGTGAGGAGCTGATGGAGTGATGGAAGTGTAATTCCGGGCCGTGTCCTTTCCCCAGGTTATCCTCTACATCATCCTGTCAACGGTCTGTGGGGGGCTGGCGTGGCCCAGCTGCGTGCAGAAGTAACCAGAGGCGGCTGGTGCTGGTCACGAGACGAGAGAATGGCAGGAGCGGGAAGAAGCAACCTACAGAAATAACTCCTAATCTTTCACTACTGACACCTCCTCATTCTCCCATCCCTCCAGGACTTCAGACTCGTTTTGCCTTATCACCCCAAACAGGCCCAGCCGGTCCCTGCTTCTGTGCAGATCCTCGAGAACGGGCTGGTTTAAATTACTTGAAGGGATTTATTATTTTTTTTTTTTTTTGCTTGTTTCTTTTCCTGTCCCGACTACACCCTTCCAGTGCTGGAGGGTTCCGTGCATGCTCGCCCGTGTAGCTTTGCGCTTTCACATGGGCGTGCGAGGGGAGAAGAGAAGAGCACTGCCAGGGACCATCCCGGTGTTGAGGGGGGCTCAGGAGGGGCTGAGCCAGACGAATGGTGGAGGGACAAGATGGGTGGATGCAAATTTCCACTTTCTACAAATTATGGAGCTGCAGGTGCCTCTCCTGGCACATCTGAACCCCTTGTGGTTCTGTAGGTTTGGACACGGAGAGGTTGTGAGTGTGACACTGGGAGTAAGGAGAAGAAGGGCTGTTGGGCGGGGGCTTTGCGCACTGGAAGGTGTGGGTGCTGCTTCTCTACCAAATCTGGAGGTGTCTGAGGGGGTAGGAGAAGGGTGTAGGGTCACCCCCAGTGTTTTGGAACAGCTGCCTCTTCATCCTCCCTTCTTCCTCATACCCTCCCCTTAATTTGTGGCTTAAATGAATCCAGTAAAGGAGGTGGTTGCACAGAGTTAAGGTTGCGGTAACGTATCTGCTTTATCACGTGTTATTTCTCCTGTTCTTCTTTCGAGGGTGGACTAAAATGAGTAACTGATGTTTTATCACTTGCAAAAGGTGAAATTGGGGGCCAATCTGTCGATCTGGCTTGGTGAGCTGTCAGGGATGTGCTGCTGCGCTGAAGGCGTGCGCTGAAAGCGGGGCCAGAGGAGGGACGGGCGGCTGGAGCTGATGGAGGAGCTGCTTTCTCTGTGGCCTGGAGAAGAAAGGTTCTTCCTGAGGAAGCAGTGACGTGGGCTCCTCCGAAAAGGGGGAAAAAAAAAAACCAAACCAACCCAAAGCCAAACCTGAGGCTAATAACCAAACGCAGGGTGAGGGGCGCTGCTGCTCCAGGGGACGGGGGTGGCTTTCCCTGCTCTGGGAAGCTGCAGAGGCTGTGTCTGTCCCAGCTGGACACCCGAGACCTCAGCCAGGGAGGGGGCGTCTGGCTCATTTCCAGGCTCATTTCCAAGAGAAACAGAGACAACTTGAAATCTTCTAAAAGCATCAGGTGGGCTACAAAGGAAGAGGCATCTTTTTGGCCCAGGGAGGTGACTCCCAAGGGCGGGTGGAGGCTGTGGAGGGACGGGAAGGGGAAGCATCAAGCGCTCGGTTGGTGCCGCGATTCCTCCTCCTGCTGTTCCTGGTGATCATTTCCCTGACCGCCAGATAAAGGGTTCTCCTCTAAACTTGCATGTTCCTTTGGATTCGTCTTCTTAACTGCAGGCACTTGGACCTCAATATCCAGAGTCTCCATGGGTCTGACCAGTGCTGCGGTCACTGGTTTCCATTTGAGGTAATGGAATATAAAGCTCAGAGAAAGAAATCTTTTTTTTTTTTTCCTGTCTCTTCCCTCCTGCTCCTCCAGCTGCCCGCAGCTCCGCGTACGACTGTGCATGTTTTAGGGGTTGTTGATGTTACTGTGTTCATTTCTATCATTTGGTGTCTTATGTACAAATACTTTTTAAAAAGAAAATTACTTCCTTTCCTTTTAAAGGATGCACTGAGGCATTAGTGTAAAAACAAAGTTAACTTGATTTAAATAAAATTCCTGTACAGAAAGCAGAGTTCCTCAGAGGTCTGGTGCTGGACTGCTTTCCATGACGGCTGTGGGAAACATCTTGGCTCTGGAAGGATTTTGGCTTTGTTTTGACGCTGGTGCCTGGTAGGGGATGGTGGTGGGAAGAATCTGCTTCTCCCTGCTGTGAACTGGGAGGGTCTGGGACAAAGGGATGCTGAGGGACACGGGGACATGGTGCTGGGCGGAGAGAACACGAGGCAGAGCAATGACACAGCACAAGTGCTGTCAATCCTTGGATGCTAAATGAAAGTCTGTCTGAAAACCTGTTTTAAGGCAATTTTCAGTGATGGAAAACTCCACTGGCTTGAGGGAAATCCCTGCTAATGGCTACCTTCCCTCCTCTCCGGTCCTGGCTGGGAACAACCCATGTTTTTTGAGAGTTTATCCTAGGGAACGAGGTACTAGAGCCATGCTGGGAAAGCTCTGTAGCCTTTCATCTCCCTCAGGAACCCCCAATGCTGCTGCAGCGTTAGTTCTGGGCACAGGCTCGGGCAGCGCTGTGAGGGAGCTGGGTTTCCTCTTAAAATTGCAGAAATGGTTTGAATTTGGGTGATTTGTTATCTTGGTTTGAGGCAAAGGTACATTCTAACAACATCTGCTAGGGTTCAGGGTAATACAGAATATAAAAAGCTGAAGGAAGATCACTTGGTATGAGAACAGCTTAGAAAAATGAAGGGATAGTACTGAAATTAGCATCTTACTATTAACGTGATAGTTTGTACAGAGCCGGGTTTTGTGCTTCATGTTCCTGATTGTGGCCCGAAAGCAAAGAGCTGCCCCCCCCCAGTGGGACAGCCCTCTTCTCAGTATCGGATTTAGATTTAAAATGCCCACGAATCCAAGCAGAAGGTAACCCAGAATAATTCTCTCTTTCTAGCCTGTCAGGAACCTGCAGTTCCCCATAGAGGCAGGATCTCAGGCCTGGATAAGCTTTAACTAGAACCTAACCTTAAACTAGTTAAAGAGTTTCCTTTTCCAGAAAGCTTTTGTTCTTTACCTGGCGTTAAACATCTCTTCAGTTTCCATTAAACAGCAGCAGCTGCATCAGCCCAGGCGGCTGCAGGGGAAGGCGCTGCCTGGAAGGTGCACGTTTGCTCCTCCCTTTGGAACACAGCTCCCAGAGACTGACGGAGAACTCCTGAAGAGCAGAGAAATGGAATGGAAGCGGTGCTGGTTTTTCCCTTTCTGCGCACTGGAAGGTAAAGAAGTTCAGTGTGAGCAGGGTCCAGCTCTTCCACCAGGCAGAAGGGCTGGAAAAGAACCTTCTCCATGAAGGAGAAGCCTTAACAGGGCAGTGCCACGAACCTGCACAGCTCTGTCGGGGTAGAGAGAAGCCTCTTTTGTGTAAAAGCTCTTGTCCTGGACACTTTCACGTGAGGGAGGGAGAGAGGTGTTTATAGAGTGAGCAATAGCTGCCCTTCAGGCTCATCTGCCTCCTCTCACTGCTCCTAATGAGCTTTCAGTGAGGTAGAACCTGCTCTGAGATTCACAAAGCTGCTCTGCAGTAGAAGACAGTTATTTCAGCTTCTGGGAAATAATGGTACACAGTGGTATCTGAAGAAGTTTATAGTAAAACACTGAAATTCATTAGACTGAGCAAATGGAACGTGAGAAAAGAAACCCCTGCTGCCTTTCAGTTATTACCTTACAGCTGCTGGAGGTGACAAACCCAGCCTTGGTGTCACAGCTGCTGTTGTGGGGTGGCTTCTCCTGCACCGGGGGCTGAGAAGAGTCAGACTCACATAGTCCTGCGCTGGCACCATCCTCGATGTGCAATGATGGGGTGATCCAGGAACATACATATGAGCTCCTCTGAAACAGCACCTTGATCCCAACTGCCTCGTCCTCTTTTTTTCTCCTTTCTAAAGCAAACTTGATGCAATGAGTGAACTCTGCTGTGAAGAGATCCTTCCTAGTGGCAAGTGGCATTTTCCATATTTCATTCCGCTTAGGCCACTTGCGGATGTTCTCCTAGAAAAGATGTGAACTAAGTTATTTCTTATTCTTTCATTCTTATGAAACCCCAGGAGATTAGAAGGTAAATATCAATATTTCCATCATAAGAGACTTCCTCTGGAGCCCTGGTGACCTGTGCAGGGTCAGGTCCTGAAAAGCCTCGTTCCCAGCACAAAAACCACTCACAAGTCAGGCTCACGGTTCAAATAAAAGCAGATCTATTTCAGCACCAGAACATTTTATTAAACTACACTATCAAAATCACATTGATGGCAGGAGAACATTGCTATCAGTGCATGGTTCCTGTACTCGGAGTGTATTCGTAGCATCCAGCACTTGCTGAGGAGAAGGACCCTGAGACAGAATCCTTCGTGGCTGAAGAGGCAGTAGAAAACTTCTACAAAAACGAGGGCAGTTTGGGGCTACCTGAAAAGAGATCCAGGGGAAACACTTCAAGTCAAATCAGGGAGGGTTACTGTTAAAAAGTTGACTTTTAACTGGTGTTTGTAAACTTCCTCATGGGAGATATGAAGATGCTGATAAACAGCAGTTTTTCAGTAGTGGTCCCTGTCCCTGCCTGGTCCCAAACCCACACAAATATTGTGTACCGCTCCTTCACCTGTGAACCGTGACACACACTTGGATACGACGGCTTGAAGTGTACGACAGTTATAAAAACCTGCTTCCTCTTCTAGAACAAACAATAAAAAGTAGCAGAAATACATTCTATACAGAAGTAAAAAAAAAAACCAAAACAAACAAACCAAAACCAAACAGTTGAGTTTCAGACAAATATTAGAGTAGGTCAGGTTGAATTTAAAAAGTCTTATTTCTACCATCTATGGAACTATTTCTAGGCTCCCCCAGCCCCTGCTGTGTGACACCCCAAAGCCGCCCTTGGGCACACACAGGACAACAGCAGCCTTCTTCCGCAAGCATCCTCAGGAACAGGTCACTTAAAAAGTTTGGGTTTTTTTGTGCCAAAGCTTCCAAAGGGCTGTGAGCAGAGGTTTGTATGAAATAAGGCTATTTTCGGTCTTGACACGAAGGCTCATTTCAGTGACGTTTTGAGGAGAGGAACCGGTAAAGTGGGTGGCTGTTGCACTGCGGAGAGGTCGGGCTGTGGCAGGAGCGGGGAAGGTGAGGGCAGTTTGAATTCAAGAGAGGAACTATGTACACCAGTCTGCAGCGCGATGGGGCTCTCCAGCTCCAGTTCCCAGTACCGCCCAGCCAGCTGGGGGTCTGCTTCAGGTGGTTTGGCAGTCGGTTGGGTTGTCAGTAACACCCATCCTTCCAGGAATCGTCCTCAGCAGCCTGAGCCTGTGCCGATTGAAGGAATCTGGGTTGAAAGATAGAAAAAAAAAAAAAAGAAAGTCACTGAGAGCTAAAAGCAGCAAAGTCCTCAGTAAACTGTCAATGTACACAGGAATCACCGAATCGGTTTGGATGGAAGGGACCTTTCAGATCATTGAATCCAACCATCAACCCAACACTGACAAGTCACCACTGACCCATGTCCCTCAGCACCACGTCTGTCCGGCTTTTAAATCCCTCCAGGGATGGTGCCTCCACCACTGCCCTGGGCAGCCTCTTCCGAGGCTTGACAGCCCTTTCCATGAAGAAATTTCTCCTAATATCCATCCTAAACCTTCCCTGGCGCAACTTGAGGCCGTTTCCTCTTGTCCCATCGCCTGTTCCTTGGGAGAAGAGACCGACCCCCCCCTGGCTACCCCCTCCTTTCAGGGAGTTGGAGAGAGTGAGAAGGTCTCCCCTCAGCCTCCTTTCCTTGTCTGAGGCTTTAGTTCACACTGGGCTTCTGCAACATCTGGCTTTAGACAATCTCAACATCTGCCTGGCTTGGGACAACTGCTGCAGTCACACCTCCACAGCTCACATGTCCCACGCACCAGCAATTTTGGGCAGTTTAGAGAAATTAAGTGACTGTCACTGGGTACTTAAACAGGGACATATTTATCCTGCTCTGTAAGTTATTAACACTGTTGTGGGGTTTTCCCAGGACTAAATCCAAGAGAAATCATCTTCTCTGCAAGTGTGACTAAACACATGAAAAATCATCAGGCTGTATGGAGAGTACTACTAAAATTAAGAGTTTAAAAATACACTTTTGAGTTTTTTTTTTTTTAAAGTAGATACAGTTCAATTTATTGAAGCTACAAGAGGACATTAAAAATCTACAAGTACTTATTGCTTTGTCCTACTTTTCAAACCCTTTAAAAACTCCTTAGGCCCCAGACAACACCCACCCGGAGTCCTAACGAAAGACTAAGGAAGGAAAAAAAACCACCAAACTTATTTTACCAGTAGCAAAGTTACAGAGGCACCACAGCAGGTCATCTGGGAAGATCGTATTAATAGTAAAGAGGGTTTATTAGTCCTTTGGAAGAGTTTTTCCCGTTCCAGAGAACGGATGTATGCACCCAATGAACATGTGCCCTAACGTTCGTTTCTTACAGAAATAAGTTTGAGCTTATGCCTCTTCATTTCCCTGGATAATTAGTTTTGTTTTAAAAAAGCACTTATTTTTCTAAACAGATGGAATACTGAACTATTGAGTGGTTTGGTCACAGATTACATGGTTAAAAGGGGGATCTCACCCAGAAGCTGCCGAGCCCCAGCCTGCCGGTTCCCACACACTCACAGAATTTAATTTTAGTGGGTTTTAAAGGAATTGCAACCCTTTGCTCCTTGGCTGGGGGCAAAGTATTCAACGTCCAGGAATCTTCCAGCTAAACACTATCCCTTCTTTCAGGGTAAAAACCTGAAAGTTAACCAGTAGCTCTGACCCAACTCTATACTCATGTCATATTTTAAAACCGGAGATGAATATAACTGTATAAAAATTGTTTCTAGTCTGACATCAAGGCAGACACTCAAATCTGTCCCACACCTACCTCTTGGATGGTGGCATCGGCTTGCTCTTGGGCACCGAGATTCCTCCAAGAGATGCACGTGCTTTAATGGGTGGATTTTTTGCCACAGTGACCATGTTACTGCCCCTGGCAGCGCAACTGCTGCTGGAAGAGCCGGTACCGAGGGAAGATGCTTGTGGTTTTCGGACTCCACTCACGGGGTTTGTGTAAGTGCAGGCTTTGACCGGCTGCCTGGGTGTTAACAGAGAGTTTGTGCATGACCCTGCTTTCAGTGGTTGTCGCACGGTTAAGGGAGACTGGCCAGCACTGGAGGGATACCTGAGCTTACTGGGAGCCAGACCTAGAAATGGAATAACAAAGGAAAGAGTTGGCAACAGGATTTTAAGAACACTTCAGGATACTGGGCCTTTTAAGGGCCTTGGAAAGGAAATCACCTACAGCGGTGCGTGTAGGGGACACACACTGACCTCCTGAGCGTTGCTGAGTCCGTGGAATTCGACTGTTCGGCACCTGCAGATCAGACTCCAAGCTCCGACTGCTCCGTACGGACTCCAGAGCTCGAAGGCTGGTCCTGGCCAGGTTGGGCATGCTGTGGCGCATCTCCTCTGAAATCAAGAGCAAAGTCTCTTATTTGCTGATTCTGGTAGCAATGGAGATGTGTAACGATATACACCAGCTCTTGAAAAACACAGGCGCTTAAAGGTAGACAGGGTGTAACTAATTCTTAGCTTCTATTAAATAACAGCGGTTTTTGCAATGGCATGTAGCAATAGGAGGAGGGGGAAGGGTTTGACACTGGAAGAGGGGAGATTGAGATGAGATCTGGGGAAGAACTTCTTTGCTGTGAGGGTGGTGAGAGCCTGGCCCAGGTTGCCCAGAGAAGCTGTGGCTGCCCCATCCCTGGAGGGGTTCAAGGCCAGGTTGGAGGGGGCTTGGAGCAACCTGGTCTGGTGGGAGGTGTCCCTGCCCAGGGCAGGGGGTGGCACTGGGGGGGCTTTAAGGTCCCTTCCAACCCAAACCATTCTGTGACTCTATTCCATGACAATTCTTTCCATTGACTTCTACCAAAAGCTCACAACTAGCTCACCTTCGCTGTTCACATACTTGAGCCGGTCTTGCATAGGGCTTTGCACCGATCTCCTGGGGGGACGGATGCGGGATGTGGATGACCTGCTGTAATCAGCAGTGGAAGAAGGGGACTGACATCGGGGGGAACTGAGCGGGGACGGCGAGTATCTGTGAGCGCTGCGGTACGACAGGGAGCAGTCGTAGTCATCCTCGTCCTCCAGGCTGTAGGTGTCGAACTCCTGGTCGCTGTAGGTCCCTCGTCGCAGTGAGTGAAGGGAGGCACTGGAACTGCGACGTGACACCGAAGCAGAGCTGGAGGCGCAGTCCTGACGGAGGCCTGGGGACAGAGGGTGACATGGCTCAGAGTCATTCTACTTGGAAACAGAAATTCCTTACCCACTTGCAACACAAATCCAGAAGCAATGGTTTTATCAGCAATTCATTTCGCCTTGGACGAAGAGTAAAGTTAATAACTCTCTTTACTGAAGACACTCACAGCTTATGGAATCTCTAAACTGGAACAGTGTCACCCACATCAGCACTGTTTAATTAGAGCAAAGAGTTAATATTCCAATTGACCTGAATTACTACTCACGTCCCATACAGAAGGAGCTGTGACTGTGGACTCTGCATTGCCGTGCAAGCTTTGTTAGGTGAGCTAGGTACAGGAGTCCAATTTACAGTAGGAATTTTTTAGTTCAATTAATTACACACCCACCAGCATTTCAACAGCTTGAAACGAAGATTTGAATTTCTGCCTCCAAGTGAAAAACCAGCTGGTTTTTATTGACATCTACAGCGCATCTGTCTGGTTTATTTACAGGTCCTCCCCGAACTTAGGCCTTTAGTTAAGTCTTCTTGCCTAAAAAAATCCAAGCAACTTCTTACTAAGAACTAATTTATTAAACTGGTTGAAGGGGCTTTTGAGAAAGGCCTCAACTAAAGTTCTGAAAAACTCTCTTCTCAGCGCAGTCCCTTCACTGCAGGGATTAAAAAAAAAAAAAGCAAACGTCCCCCACTCTTCTCCCTTCACAATGCAAGTATGAAAAGCTTCCATCATTCTGAGGATGAAGCCCTTCTCGTATTTCACCGGAAATTTTGTAATGTGACAGCATTTCCTTGACTTTTTTTTTTTAAGTGATCACAAAGCATAACAAAATATTCAAGTTTAGAAAAAAAAAAGGTTGTTATTGGCTTTGTTCACTTTAATAATATTAACCTTTCCTCGACTGTGCTCAGGTGTAATAGTGATAACAAGATCACAGAATCACAGAATCACCTAGGTTGGAAGGGACCTTTTAAGATCATCTAGTCCAACCAATGAAAAAAAAACAAACAAACAAACAAAAAAACAACAAAAAAACAAACAAAAAAACCAAAACCAAAACAAAAACAACAAACCACACACACACACCCCACCACACCACCCAACACTAATCCATATTCCCAAGCACTATGTCAACTCCTCTCTTGAATACCTCCAGGGATGGTGCCTCAACCACCTCCCTGGGCAGCCCATTCCAATGCCTGATAACCCTTTCAGTAAAGAAATATTTCCTAATATCTAACCTGAACTTCCCCTGGCGTAACTTGAGGCCATTACCCCTTGTCCTATCATCTGTAACTTGGGAGAAGAGACCGACCCCCGCCTCTCTACAGCCTCCTTTCAGGTAGTTGTAGAGAGACTTGTAGATCTTATGTTTTCTCCTCTTTTTGGTCTCATATTCCAATCCCTAGATCATAATATTTTTTAAATTTATAAAGGCGCGGTACTAAAAGTAAGTAAATGTTCTCCCAAAGAAAAACAGAGAACCTCATTCTCTATTTCCTGTAAATCAAATTAATGATCAGTTTGCACAGACCAACAGATCCAACCACTTTGTTCCACCTTGATCTTCAATTAGGACCTCGTCCGAGTCACAATGGAGTCAAGAGAAAGTTTACCAATGATTTAATAGGAACTGGATCAGGGCCTTGAAGTCCCCACATGCAGGGACACAAATGTTTTATGCTTAAATTAAATTTGCAGAGCACTTTACCAGAGCAAAAGTGAAATTGTAACTTCAGCTCTTTCAGTTTTAGTAATCTTGAAATACTGCTTGCACCTTCTCAGAAATAAACAGCTTGTAAAATGCAGCCTCTAGACAGCTTCTGATGTGAATTTCAGGCTGCAGCTAGGCCACCTGCTCAGAAGAAGAAAAATTTACAAGCAAAAAATGTTGCTGGGTTATTTTTTCAGCTGGATCAGTTCCCCAAACCCATACAGCGCAGTCACACAGCTGCTTGTGTTTGCCCAAGGGGCCAGTAACAGACGGGCAACTGTGAGCTGCTGCTGACTGAAGTGCCACGGTCATGAAAGAACTTCATCTGTACTTCAGAGACAATCTGCGACAAAGTATTTCTGAGTATTAAGGTGCGCTTACATATTTAACAAAGTGGGGTTTTGGATAACACTTTCAAGGCGATCCTCTGCTTTAAGAGGTGTAACCTGGAGAACGTTACACAACTGCTTGGGTCTGCAGATTTTTAAAGGAAGCCCCTGCAAATCACAAACATTTCTAATATCTATTGAATTCTTTTCCTGTTGGGGAAAGGGGGAAGAGAAGAGCGGTTGGAATCCATCTACATTTCTCTACAATTCACAAACCGTCACACAAAGGAGATGGGTGTCACGTACTTTCTTCCTGAAGGCGTGCCATCACCTGGACATCCGTCAGGTCCTGGAGTTTATAGCCCATGGAGATGGAATCGTCGGAGGTACTGAGTTCACTGTCCACCGATGACTGGGAGCTCAGCGCAGAATGCATGCTCAGGTAACCTTCGGGAGGGAAGAGGAACATAAAAACCATTCAGACATCCACAACAACCCAAGAATGAGCAGCAGAGTATTTATTCTAGTAATAAAATCAGTTGTTGAGGTATGGTTGCTAGAAATAATTAAGAAGTTAGAAATTACTTGAGAACATGATGGTCAGTATTTTAACCTGCAGTTTTCAGGAGGCAGAGGGTCTTTTTGTGCAGGGAGAAAATTGTGGATTGCTGTCCAGAAGGTGGCAAAGGGATGCCTGCTAATTTTGAGCTTAAAAACATAGTTTTAAAGATCAGTGTTATTTCTGCCTAGTTTGATATAGGGGTAACTCTTGGCCTAGATATTAAGCACCAAAGTTACACAAAGTGCTTGTAGGGTGCTGGTGAGCAGAGGAGTAGAAGGATCCAAATGGCTTTACGAGTAAAGAACCACAAAAATCAGCCACACAATCTGCTTATGCAAAGTAGGGTTTGCACTAGAAACCTCCTCCCCATTCCTGAGCTTTATCCACTTTTTTTTTTCCCCTCTCATCATAAACCAAACACTCTCTCCCAGAGAAGGACACAGCTTGCTCATACAGCAGGTCACAAAAAACAAACTGGAAGGATCTTTCCACCAGGGAAGTTTACCCCTACGTCAGGCATTAGGAACAAATAATTCTCCTTTTGAATAATAATAATATCATAATAATCGTCACTAAGTGCAAACTTTTACCTGTTAGTACTTTTTCTTAAGTAAAGCAAGTCAGTATTTTCCATGGCATGAGTACTCCTACTTGCCACTGAAACAGAGAACAAGCCGTGTGGCTCTGGGGCTATACTGGTACCTGTCGTTTAAATGTGGGAGGCCTTAAGTGCCCCCCCCAAGACATGTGGTGTCACAGCTGCCTTTGGTCTCCCTCTCCCTGGCACCCGGGGTTAGCCTTGCTGCAGGAGGCTGAGCATCACCTTGCAGCGAGCGGATCTCCATCTGCAGGGGGAGGCAGATGCAGGCAACAATGGGAGAATCTTGGTACCACTCCACCAACCTTCATTTTGGCTGAGGGTAGCACCTCTGAGAGGCAGCACGCAATGCTGAGCATCTCCTTTTCCTATCATATAACTACCATACTGCTTTGTATTAAAAAAAAAAAAAAAAAATCAAAAAAAACCAAAACCACACAGCCAAAAAAAAAAAAAAAACCAAACCAAACACCCAAACAAAACCAAAAACCCCATTGCTTGAAAAATTTTTGGAAACACAGAAGGATTAGTGAATGTGGAACCTCTGCACGGCAAACACGCTTATCTATCTTCATGTTACAAAATACCATCACATCCTCCTAGCATAATTAACCATTTACGACCATATAACATACAAAGCTATTTCAGGAGAGAGTACATCGTTACCTTAAAGTAATTCCAAGGATTGCAATTAGTAGTATATAGATTTAGACCCACCAAAAAAGAAAATTAAAAGCCACAGTCTGACAGAAGATCAGACAAAGCCAGTAGATACACAAGAGCTCGAGAACACTTAACACCACTCACAGCTAGAGCAGGCTTAACAAACACAAATCCTGCTCAGCAGGGATTCCAGATCATCACTTAAATAAAAAGCAACAAGTAGCTGTAGCACACCGGCCAACAAATCAAGAATATAAATCAGCCTCCAAAGCATTGCCGTGATGTCATTCACCACTAACTTTTACTTTAGCTCAGGCATTTTGCTTGCTGCATTCTACAAAGTCTTGAAGGCTGTTCACCTACGGAATAATTCTCAACAACGACATCAGAAATAAACATTTTGCCTGTTCTCGGCAAAAACAAAAACCCCATTGCTGGGCAACCCTTTCCAACAATGGTTAATTCCAACCAGGCAGGAAAAAGCAGCAGGTTCCCACCGTTATTTCTTCAACCAGTTTTGAAGAGCAGTGACTGATGACACAGAAAACACAAGTTTGAAGTGCAGGTGTAAAACAAGTTTCTTACACGGACATCGAGCAAAGTGCTTTGTACCAATAAGTCTCAAATTCTCATCTGAGAAAGCACAAAGTTGTTCCAGTCCCAAGATGCTGACACAGCACAGTGAGAGAAGCGGGACTGTAGTGTCAGGAGTTTGTGTGTGTTACACAAATACACACTCCATCTCAAGCCACTCCAGCTCCAGGACTGCAGGGCTGGGTAAAAAGTCCCACTTCTTCCCTTCTGGTGTCAGGAGAAGACGTTGGAAGCAGTTGAAATAAATAAAGCCAATGTAAGAGTAGGGATTGCACCTGCAGGATGCAGTATAATGAAGAAGCAGAGGTTTCCTGCTGTAACTAACACCTTCTCTAACACTAAAAGCTGTATTTTTAATGCAGCTGTATCTTGAATACAGCTTTTTAAAAAGCAAAGTTCCCAGTTCAATGTGTGTGTTCAGTTTGGTCGTTGCGTTTCAAATTGCGGGTCTGTTTAAAAACAGTCAAGGAGGGGAAGAAAAACATTTACATCCTTTCCTCAGTAAAAACCGTTGTGGTTCAACACTGCCAAGATGAACTCGTTCTGGTTTTCATGACAGAAACTTCAAAATATACCACATCTGGATTCTGTAAAAGGGGTTTTGTTTAGATTTTAAGGGAAGTTACTGTTAAATATTTTTCATTTGAACTATAGCGAAGCTCCGTTTTTCTTAGAAATAACATTAGATTCAAGTCAATCAACTTGACAGTGAACTTTAAACTCACGTTAGCACTCACACGAGTCACAAGGGAAGAGCCACCAACAGCTGAGTGAACTCTCACGTATAATCCTACACTGACCTGGCATTTTATTCGCTTCCCTTGACGGCCTCAGCAGATTTGCAGAGTGAACCAAGAGGTCCAGAACTTGCCCGGCCACTTTGGTTTTACACCTCAGTCACCGCTCCCGTGTGAAAAGGTGGTGAGCCACCTGAATTGCCCACCAGCCTCATAGTAAAACCAAGAAATTGCTTTAGAGATTTTCCCCCTGCAGAATTCAGCTTGCAAAAACCAATCAGTCCTACATACCTCCTTTTGTTTGCAAAACAGAGATAAGTGTTAATTTCTGTTTACAGCAGAAAACCAGCAGATCTCACAAGCACACCTGCACTGGGAAAATATCCACAGGCAACCCTTTTTCTTTCTTAAAAAAATAAAAGGGTTCATTTAACTTCAAGTTTCAAGCCAGAAACTGTTAGACATGCTTTATGTTTTTAAACATGCGTATTAGGATATAGCAATTTCCACAAAAACCAAACAAATCAAGGAAGACTCCTTTAATAATAAAGCCAAGAGGCAAAGCATTTGTAGTGGGAAAGTGAACACGAACTGCACCAAGGAGAAAGGAAGCTCCTGAGGGAGCCCACAGGGACTCCTTGGGCAGCAGCTGATTTAAATGCCCAAGGCAGATTTGAGGCCAGGGCCTTTAGGAGAAGCTTCGTTATCAAACCTGCAAACACAGGCTTTGAACAAGACATTTGTGGAAGTTGCCTCTAAGGTAGGAAATCTTACTCCAAACACAATTAAGTCTGATGGAAAGCTTTTGTTATTTCACGTTTAGCTGCCCACTTGGCCAATTTAAAGGCTCGTCCTGGAGACTACAGCTCTTACCTTAAAGCACAAGGCTTCTTTCTGTTTTCTACATTAATCAATATTTTCAAAAGAAACTTCAGAAACTCTCAAGCCAGAAAACTGAATCCAAGTAACTTTATTAAGTGAAAACCTACAGATTGTAACATTACTCAAGAGCAGTTATTTTCTTTGCCCCAGCAGCTGTTTTCTATTTTAAGTCACTTAAAATTAGTACAACTTATAAATATATATAGAGAAAGCTATAAAAACAAAAACATGAAATAACTACAAGACATTTAGAATGCAAGGAGGTTTTCTCCCACGTAACAGATGAAACCTGGGTGAGTAAGTGACCAAATTAAAAGAAAACCCCACGGGTGGACTTGCATCTCTTGACAACTTTTCCCTGTGTCAATTAGTAATTCTCCTTGCATTTTAAACACTGGAGGTTTCACTGCTCTACTGCCATGCCATACCTGAGCTGCCACAGGTTAGTAGTGCTTTGTTAGTCGATTTGAGATGCCCAGGAGAGTTTAGTGCATTGCTACAGGAGCCTGTCTCTGTATTCAAATTATGGGCGCTCGGTGAGGCCAATGGACTGCAATACAGGTTTTTCCATCTACTGGCTAGAAGGGAAAAAATACAAAAAAGCCATAAAGGTTAGCAAATTATTTTTAAAAACAAAGAGCATAAGATAAAGACAGACATCAGGTCAAACAAGATTAAATACTGTAAGAGGTATACTTCAAATAAGACATCCCGATGGTGTCAGTTACACGATGCAGGAAGCAAAGCAGCGCCCGTTCCCTTCCTCGCTCTCCCCTTTAACTTCTTTTGTCACTTCTGAAGAATTCCAAGAATAACTGCTGACAAACTGGGCTTTAAAGAAGCCATACGTTTCGGAAAGTTTCAGATAACTGTTTTCATAAATACCTGTCACTTCTACACCCCATCTTCACTTTAAAGAACTCTGTTGAACTTTATGTTTACATGTGTCATTTTGAATTTTTAATGATGGAATCAAACCAGCATTAAATCACAAAAGCTGTGCCTTTAGATTAAAAGGAGAGCAAATTAATACAAAAACCAACCATTCTGAAATATTTAATCAGCACAGACTCACATAGGAGTTAGTGAAACAATCAAAAAGAAGCCAGGTAGCAAAACTTAGTGCATCGATGCTTACTGAAGCTGGAAATATGCAGCTACAACGCTAAGAAAATAATGAAGATTCACTACATAAAAAAGTTTTCTTTTTTATTTCCCCCACAAACATAAAGTCAGACTATTTTAGTTATAAAGGAGTGATAGAGTACAAGTAAAGCCTGATACATTTCAGACAGAAAACAGAGAGTTAATCCAATGAACCTTCATTCAGATTTTCAAGCACAGAGGGTTTACAGAAGTAGATGAAGTTTGTTCTCAAACTACATTCAGTTATCTCAAATCAGGAATTTCAAGGCTAAACTCAAAATAAGCCTGATTACAAGCAGTGCCAAAACACTGTTAGTATGTAAACTTAAAAAAAAAAACAAAACCAACCCAACCCAAAACAGTGGCCTCTCAGACTTGCCAGCACTGAGGTCAGATCACTGGTCAAGCTCCAGTCACAATTATTGCACTTCCAGAGAAGACAAAGAGCCAATTCAAACCCCGGGTGGACAACAACTTCTGTACCAAACCGGGGCTTGTGTTCTCAGCAGTTAAGCACATCCCTGGACTTCCAAAACATTAATTCCCTCAGAAACTTCACTTTTTCAAACGCTGCAGACAGATGAGGTTGCAACACGTGCTGCTCTGCAATGCTCTGCAGTGCTGAGCTGCCACAAGAAAATAATGAAACTAGTCATCCCTCCAGCTGCAGGGAAAATCCCAGCTGCCTGTCTAGGGAAGCTGGATGATCTACAAAGCTCTATGATATAAAAAGGGTTATTTATTCACTTCAAACCCCTCAGTGCCTTGGCTATCAGCAATTCAGCCCAGGACTCACACATTTT
The DNA here is from genome assembly GCF_964106895.1 of Numenius arquata. Lineage (NCBI taxonomy): Eukaryota > Metazoa > Chordata > Aves > Charadriiformes > Scolopacidae > Numenius > Numenius arquata. Next base: position 1,020,478 of record NC_133580.1, read on the forward strand.
CCATGCAAACCCGGAGTGCAATTGTAAAGAGAAAGGTAGGACAGGCACCGGAGGGATTCCAGGGGAGGTACTACAGGTATGCAGAGACACAATAACCTCCTCGGTGTTGGAATGAAGTAAACGATGCATCTATTCAGCTCTTACAACCCCAGAATGCTGCAGATGACGGTGGTACACGGGTACTGAACAGAACCCTCCGGAGCGTTTTCATTTTGGGCAGGGTGAGTAAGGGGTGTCCCCCCCGTGGTTACACAGCACGGCTGAAAGCCACCATGAAGTGCTTTTTTAGGGGATGATAAAACTGGAGGAAAAACTAGGTTTTCAAGTGACACAATTTCTTCACCTTACAGGTTTTAATGGTTCGTTATTGTAAGCTCTGAGCATCAGACAACTATTTTACCCAGGTAATAATGCTAATGGTAAGATACAATATGAATAATCACCATTAGAACCACTCAGCAACACCAGAACTTCTCATATAGAAAGAGGCTGCAATAATAGTTTCATGTGATTCTCTCCCCTACTCCCCAGAAGCACATTTGTTCCTCTACATATTTTTACATTAAAGATGTTTAAATATTTAAAACAAAAAAAATAAGAGGCTGAAAACACTAAAATATATTGTAGCATAAACTAAAAGCAGGGAGGTTCTTATGCAATGCCAACCACGGCTGTGCAAGGAGGCACCAAGGGCACACCTGAAGTGCTCTCTCTGCAGATGCTCCCCGCTACGGCAACCCCAAACTTCACCTCCCCTTCGCTTTACATTTCTCAATAACATAAAGTACCCAAGTGGAAATAAAAGGCACTGGAAGAAGCGATGCTTAGAGTTTAATTACCTTGATCGAGTCTGTTCAGAAGGGTTCGGCAGGCGGCTTCTGTCTCAGGACTGGGATTACCCAGCACCTCGCGGCACCATTTTAAAGGTGAGTCCGTTTTCTGATCCGCAGAAGATTTTCTCGGGGACACATAGAGCCTTCGCAGGGATTGAAAGGAGACAGTAAAAAATGCTCATTAACTCAGAGCACACAGACACCGAAGGAGCATTTACTAAACTGTACCTAACAGTAAGCAATAGAAAAGCTATTCAAATTAAAAACAGGGGAAAAAAATTGAAGTTTTCTTTTTAATGTAATGTTAGGTAAGTTCTCCCAAAGCTTAAATTTTTGACAGTTCCAATATACCTAGCGTTGTTTTGTATATACATACGGGATTAGTCTTACCTACAGACAGATTTAATCACCTTATAGTCTTGGAGTATTTACAACTGATCCTGTGTAAAGTAGCATCTCTCAGGAAAGGCCCAAGGGTACACGTAAGAGCTGGATTGAAAAGCAACTCAGGAATTTCACTTACGTATCTCACATTCACATTTTTTAAGTCAAAAATCCCAACAGAGAGAAAAGTACCCTATATTTTAACGTAAATAGCAACATGCTGAGGGAAAAATCAGTGTTGTGTAGATACAAAAGTTAAACAGTTTTTAATTCTTGCACGTCAGTTGGAGAACACCCTCAGGCAGAGGCCACTGAGAGCTCAGTCAATCATTAGCAGGAACAGAAACAAGAAGTGTGGTCATTAATGGAATCTGCCCACACAGACAACAGAATCACAGAATGGTTTGGGTGGGAAGGGACCTTAAAGCCCATCCAGTGCCACCCCCTGCCCACCAGACACCTCCCACCAGACCAGGTTGCTCCAAGCCCCCTCCAACCTGGCCTTGAACCCCTCCAGGGATGGGGCAGCCACAGCTTCTCTGGGCAACCTGGGCCAGGCTCTCACCACCCTCACAGCAAAGAAGTTCTTCCCCACATCTCATCTCAATCTCCCCTCTTTCAGTGCAAAATCCAGTATCTGAGTACAAAGCGATGATGAGGATGGTTTTAAACTTCCAAAGAATGTCTGGCCATGCTTCAATTGCCTCCTACTCTCTCTTCTAGCAATAACTTTTGACACACCTGCAGCGAGACACATCAAGCCTTTCTGCTCCAGTTCCCCATCCTCACAGACACCTCACATTCCATTCACAATATACTCCTTTCCCCAACAAAACTATCATAAATCATCAGATATTCTACTAATCATCCCATTAATTTCTGATAACCTCTCATGTTTAGGAAATATAGAAACATACTATGGGACTCACGTCAGGTGTCCTATCCACGAAAGCAAGAATTGGCTAAAATAAAATATATGAACAACTGGGATATTTAAAATACAGCGGAATCAGACCTATTACCCCGTCTCTGATCCTGTATCCAGGTAAGGATAAGCAATAAGTCCCACAAGGCACAGGCGCAGGGTGAAAAACTACCTCCACCCACATGTGACAAAGCTCTTACCTCCTATTTACTCTTGATATTGCCTGGTTCTTGGGGCTGGGACACAGGTGGAAGGCAATTATTATTCTCCGCTGCCTCTTGACATACCACTCCTGACTTTACAGATCTTAATAATACTGCTGCCCCTGGCCAGACCCATCTTTTTCAGGGAGTTGAGATTCAGTCTTTTTAGTCATGTCTCAGACAGAAGCTTTTTCATACCAAGCTTTACACAAAAAACACATGCAAATAAAAAAAAAAAAAATCACAAAAGCTAATATGCTATTGAGAAAAGAAACACTGAGAAACATAAACACAAACACTCCTGAAAGTGCAATGTTATCTTTTCTGAAAGACCCCACAAGCACATCTTGCTGCATCTCTGCATGGATAAATGAGCATTACATCCACTCAGATCCAATAAAACAGAGAAAGCAAAGTGCTCTCTCTCTGGATTTATTTTACAGTTCAGACCCAAAAAGCAGCAATAAAACCCTCAAACAAAGAAAGAGGCCAATAGCCTCCTTAGGGCAGGTCACGCTGTTCTTCACGTATTTTAGGTTAAAGGAGAAACTCCTGCTCTACTTCGGGAAGGAGTTCTTCTGCCCAGCTCCTTCCACGCTTCTAATCGTGTTTCTGCCCAGAATTATCAGCTGAAAATGAGAACACTGGTTTGATTGCTAGAGCCGTTCCCACATGGGCAGAGCTGCCTGTTCCCAGGGTGTCCCCGTCCTCTCCAGTCTGCCAGAGGACTTTCATTTTTCAGCTGACAAGTCTCTTGGCAAGAGGTGGTCTCACTTATAATTTCACTAAACTCAATTAAGTAAGCACAACCCAATTTTTCAGAGCACTGACAGGCAACTTACAAAAAAAGAGAATTCTGGTTTGATTTCCAAGCTTCAGGTTTACTATTTTCCTTTTTAAGTAGCTTTGGGGACAGGGTCAGTGTATTTAGCCAGCAAACTTCCCAAAATACACTGGCGTAGCTTGTCCTCCTGGAGCACTGCACACCATCAGCTGAGAAACTAAAAGCACCAGCCCCACAAACAGAAGTGACTATTTTTCTGGACGTGATATTAAGAACCAAAAGCCCCCTTTTACTAGAGCCCCCCCCCCAGCCACTGTCACCCTCCGTTAGCCCGTTAGCCACCGTGGCAAGCAAGGCCAGGCTGGTACAGCACCACCTCTCCAGCTGAACTAGAACAGGCTTTCTCTGGAAGAGGTTTTTCCGAGCAGCTAAACTCACTCCGCTCTGTTTAAAAATACGCAGAGTTTTAATTCTGGTAGTTTCATCCTCTGAGGCTGTTTGATTTGTCAGGTTAATTTAATCCAATAAGCGCTGGAAAAAACGTACCCGGGCACAGCATTGAGCGTGCGCTGAGCTGCCAGTTCACGAGTCAGCCAAAGGCTTTTGGGTTTAACAAATCCCCGATTAGGGAAAGCGCTGTACCTTGCATTCTGTTCCTACAACGCCGCCTGTGCTGTTCAAATGGCAAAAGGTTAGGCTTTGAATGTTTCCTTTTGTCAAATCGCAAATGGCAATTAAGAAGTTATTTAGATAGTTACAAGGGCCTAATACAAAATTCAGAAAGTAAACATTTGGGTATATATTCTCAATGTGATGTCTTGGGGTTTTGCTGCATAACTTATTAAATATGAATGAGATTTTCTTCAGCTTCTGTGAGGAAACCCTTAGATAAAGCCTCTTCAGTTTCTGTTTACAATTCTCTGTGTTTCACTCTCCCATATAAAGTATTTAACAAAACGCACCTCTGTGAAGAGCCAAGTAGTTTTAGTTGTGCAACAACCACAACGCGAGATTTTGCCGTTGTTAAGAATGTAGGCACTCAAAAAGAAATCTGTGGGGTTCTTTGCACTTTATTCTGACACATTCCAGTGCTCAAAAAGCACAGCATCTTCTGGAAATACTATTTTCCTTCTGGGGTCAATGTGACAGGAGGATTTATGGGCATTAACAACCACTGTTGTTTGATTTCAAAAATACTGCTTTAAATAAAAAAAACCCCAAGAATCTAGAAAATACTCTGACAACTTCCTCAACTTGCACACTGCTCTGGGAAAATAAAAAAAAGCATCTTCAACAATTCAGTAACGCATCAGGTAAGTTCTAAGAGTGTAAGCCAGAACTGCCTGAGAATTTAAGATCCTAATCACGTAGGATAATTGCACTAGTAAATCTATAGATCATAAGAGCAGAACTCAGGCTGCAGGAAGCTCTAGAACTTGGGCGTTAGTAAATTAAAGTGAAAGTGAAATGAACGTCAGCTTGTAAGACACATGCTTGGTTTATTACACGTCTTCCACAGCACTCAGCCCCAGCCACAGGTATTTGAGTTGTCTACATCAGCACAAGGAGAAAGAGACCTGAGGTCGCTAAATACGTTTAGAACAATTTAGGTTCATAAGATACACCTCCATAAAGTGCTAAGGCGGCAGCTAAATTCTTCTATAAAGCATGTATTTCAAGTAGGTAACGCATTCATTTTCCTCTCCTTTGGATATCAGACTTCAGAAAGTTGATTTTTTCAGATTTATTACTGATAAAGTTTAAGGCTTTTCACTTCTGCTATTTCTTTATCTCTCTGTTTCACCCAATGACACATTAATAAGAATGTTTTATAGTTCAGAGGGGGCTGGAATTTGAATCATTTCATAATTCCAAGTCAAAATTCTCTCTCCTGAGTCTTACCAGGAAAAATAACTGACAATTGGCAAAACACCAAACAAGTAGCAAGAGAATGCGTTAACAAGAGGCTGAACACAAATCACTGCAGGAAGAACAATAAACGAAAGGCACTGAAAACCACAACTGAATTCTTCTGTATGGGGAGTACCAAAGAACGAGAAACACTGAGGCAGGCAAACCAGGCAATGCTCTTCCAGGCACATCTTGTTACTTCCCTTCTGCAGGGACAACAGCCTCGTCACTGCGCTGGAGCGGAGCGTAAAGGAGTGAACTGGTGACCAGTAACATGTCTTAAGTTAAGCATCAGGCTGAGCTCAGGAGCGCCAAAAGCCGCCTCTCACTGGATCGGGTCTCTGGGATATTTACAATTTTGAGTAGCTATTTGAGAAAGCGACCTAAGAAAGCACGTCCAGGGACGGACACCAAGGAGGGACAGAGTTACAGCTGCTGCAGGGGACGCCGTACCTCATGTTTCACAGGAGTTCAGGCATCGCAACCTCAGCTTTAAGGCTGCGCTGTTAAAATTCATCAATTCACCAGTAACAGGAAAAAACAGTCACTGTGAATTTCCCAGAAATTGCCAAAAATCTTAAGTATCAAAGTACAGGATACACATGTTCCAATATTAGCTCCGGGGTTTTTTCCTAAAATATATAATATTTTAAAAAGGACTGCATAAAAAGGACATATTTTAAAAAGGACTGCATAATATTTTAAAAAGGACTGACCCCCTCATCAGCAAGGCCACCTTATTAAAGTTGATCCTAAATCTGTGTAACGTTAAGGTTGGTTTGGTTTTTTTGTTGTTGTTTTTAAAGACCACTGTTTTCTGGTTATTGCCAATAGGAATGCACAAATATCTGCCCGGACAGTATGCGAGACACGTGCTTATGAAGAGAATTTAGGATATTTGGCAATAAGCGCAGCCAGGCACTAGTGACTGTACATACATCACTCGTTCCCCACTTTGTCTCGCTGAAGAGCTCTGGAACATCATAAAACCAGCTTGTTTTACCAGTTTTATTTGACAAGAGGGAAACAAAACAAAGGGAAGCAACGCACCATGATCAAAGGTAATTTATGGTAACAGAACTTGCACAAGAGCTCTGCAATACCACCTGTATTTAAGCTCCTTGGGGCGCCTCTTTTTAACCTATCAGCCCATATTAACCAAATCTGGTAAGAAAAGAGAGCTATCAAAACCATGAAGATCCTACAAGGCCCAGCGAGAAGGGTCCCTGGTAAAGAACAATGATCTAATTAGCCACCAACTCAAGGAAAGGTTAATAAACTGAGCCTCTGGGTGCAGAATCTCTCCCGATTGCCCTGGACAGTATTCACTGCCCAAGTAAATCTCAGACTCCATCTGGTTTCTTTACCAAGTCAATACAGTTTGAAGGATCTCTCATATCACACGAATATAGAACTGGCTGTTTTCATTAACATGGAAATAATAAAAATAAAGCCCCTCTTCCAAATTCAACTTGTTAACTATTTTTACTTATTTATTTATTTTTAATAAATCTGCACAAAATACTGTGTAGGTACCCTAAAGAGTCGCAGTAATCAATTTAGAGGCAGTATTTGGGTTTTAAAAGGAAGCTTGCAAAGCCAAAAAAAAAAAAAAAAATAAAAAAAATCATGACCGGCTGTAGAAGCTAAAACCAAATGAGAAGTCACTTGTACCATCTGCAGCAGGAGATGTGTGAGCAAATTTCCTGAATGCCCAGCAAAAGAACACGTAAGAAGAAAGTCAATTTTGAAGAACACTTCTAACTTTATACCTTCCTTTTCCAAAACTGACTAATGCTCAAAATTGGTCTTCCCTCATTTGTCATCTCAAAAATGTTTTTCCCTATTTTTAATATAAGCTTAAATTTCAATGTGAGCTGATGGCATTATGATATTGAGCCCCGTTCCATTAATAAACAAATTTTACCTTCACTTACAATGGCTAATGAATGTTTAGAGAGCAAGACTTGTTTTGTGTTCAGCAACCCTTCTGCGATGCTGTGTCTTTGCTGCCGGATTCATCTCCAGCTACGCTATTTTGAACCACAATTTGCAGATCCCCGAGGCTATCCTACAAAGTCTTAAAATTAACAACTCCAAGTAAAGCCTCAAGTCACAGCTACTGCACGAGCTGGAATCAGCCCCGAACTTTACCCAGCTTTGGAAGGGTAAGGGAAATTAATCTGCTGATTTATAAAAGGAGTTCTAAACAAGGCTGCGGATGGAGAGTGCTACAAAGAAAGGTCAGTTAAGGATTACATCATTGATCTGTTTCAGTTCGTGTCTCCAAACAAAAGAAACAGGTTAAACTGCAACAAAACAGTTCTCAGGAAATGGAAGTGATTTGTCTTCTTAGATACAAGTAAAAGCCACGAATTCCACATGGTCTGAGGCCTTGGTTTGTGTTTTACAAAATTCTTATTTAAATACAGTATTTGGCAGTTATGTACAAGGCTTAAAAACTCCATTATTCATTCATCTGCATGTGTTATTATACTTAACCAAACTAACAGGGAAAGGAAGGCTTTCTGTCCTTGCTAGAGCAGTGTCAGGAAGAAAGGGGGAAAGAGAAGCCTTATAGTTAAACTGATATTTTTTTAAAAATAATGCTCTGGCATAATGGTCTTAAAAATAAGAGCAACCTATAATAAGAACTGCATTCTTGCTGCTAAAAATCAAAGCACTGGAGAGAAATCACTTTATACCCTTAAAAATTATTGCACAACTAAACACAGCAACTCCCAACCGCAGCAGCATAAGTTCCATAGATTACTAAACTTTCGAGATACTTACCAGCTATTTTCTTCTTCATTGCAATTTTCAAGTTCTAACACTTTCACTTCATCCAGATCGGCGCTATTCCAAAGATTTTCTAGATCTCCACATTTGGCATTGGGATTTTGTTCGTTTATTGGGACCGAGGAGTTGATACCTGCAATGACAACGCTTCCCATAAGCTCCGTATCCGTATGTGAAGAACATCTAACGCCACCATCGCCCTCCGTTTCCACCTCACGCGTGTCAGAAGACAACTCCTCAGTGGCACTGTTGCAGCTATACTGCATTTGGGCATCTCTGCCTTTTCTTAAGCAGTTGTTCTCTCCTTCCTCTTTTCTTATTTTGCTTAACTGGTTGTGCAGATCTGCCATTATTTGCAATTCCTGCTTCTCGGTTATGGCATTGATGCTGTTATTAATTTCCATCCCATTAAGACCGGAGTCATGGTTATCCACACCAGTATGGAGCTCGCTCTGCGTGTTTGTCCCGAGCACGCTCCTGCTACTCTTCATTCTCGGGTGCTGGTTCTGGATCTCCAGCCTCCTCACCAGCTCCCGCAGCTTCCGCACCTCCTCCAGCTCCGGCCCAACCTCCTCGGCTGCCGGCTCCGGCTCCGGGCCCATGGCAGAGCTCTCCGTCGAGTCTCGTCCTAGGTCAGGCTCCAGAGCATGATCCTGCTGGATAACCGGGGCATTCCCAGGCACCACCATCATCCAGAATGCACACTTTCACTGCAAGACAGGAAAAAAAAAAACCAAACAACATATAAAACCTCCACAAAGATGCACGGTATTTTAAGCAAACTGGAATTAAACACCAAAAATTCCAACTTTCATCAGCATAAACTACCCCGGGGTACAATGTGACTGAATTTAATCAAAATCTACTGGAAAAGAGCAACTGAAATTAGCACGAAACTTTGCAACAAACACAAATTCCTCGTTTCAAACAGCTAGGACGTGCAACTATTGTGCTACAAATTAGACTGTATAAAAGGAAGCTGATTTAATCATGCACAATAGTTTGGTTTCCATCTGTTTACAAACAAAATACATGAGAAAAGCCCTGATTGAGCAAAGTCAGGAAGCATAATTAGCAAGGTGCTGACGTCAGACAATGACAGCATTAAGAAAATGGTAAAAACATCCTTTGTTCCTTACCACGTTTATCCTGGAAAAGCAGAAAAAAGCTTGAAAACATTTCTCTATCAACTTATACGAAAAACTAACAACAGGAACTGCAGTTACGTGAAAATAATGACTTTAGTGGCATATTTTCCTGTTACCACTGAAAAGAGAGGGGCAAGCTCTCTGATGCAAACATAGCAAAAATAAGAAAAAAAAAATATTTATCACACCACAAATTATATCTTCCAGTAAGTTTCACAAAACGAAGCCATCTCTCTGCTTTTCCTGTCCTAAGTGCTTCTCTTCATCCTGCGGTTGTGTTGAGCGAGGAAGAGCATGCAGAGCAGCTTGAAACTGCAGAGGTACTCAGGCTTCCCCAAAACCATCAAATAATCCCCGTGCATGTAACATACAGCTCTACAACACTTACCCAATAATCAGCAAACACTGGTTTTTCCCTACACTAGTGATTTACATGAGTTCTCAGTTTCAATGCAGGCATTCATTTCTGAATTGACTCTTCATTGAAAGGCCCCGAATAAAAGATCAACGTTCCACAGAGCAAGTAGAACAGATTCTCCTGAAAAAATTATAAATCCCTTCTATTTCGCAGAAGGAGGGCAAATAGCTCAACTGACTGACAGATGAGGGAGATAGATAACACAGCTAATTCAAAGCTGAAAAGATCTGATGCGGGCATTGCAACTGCACTCGAACCCGGGTTTTTTTGTGGCTGTAGGTGTTCTCCCCCCCTCCCTTTGCTGCATGAAAATTTCTCCTGTTTTTAAGGCCTAACTGCCAGCGGGCAGAGGAAAACAGGAAAATTAAATGTCACCCAAAGTAAGCAAGGTTAAATACTGACACCTCCCCATGCACACCTCAGCATCTCCCTGTCACTTGCAACAGCAGTAGCTGAGTATGTTTCCTTAAAAATATAGTTTGGGGAGCGTTGGGTTTTTTTCACTTGACAGATCTTGGCTTTTTTTTATTTTGGTCCTCTACGTGCAAGATGAAATTTTTAGGCTTACGTGTGAATGATTAATGAACACGAACAGCACTCGTGAAGAGCTGTAAGAGAACAGAGCAGACTGCAGCGTGCTCTAACCACCGCTTTCCGAAGGGTGCCTCTCAGAAGCAGCATCGCTGAACTCCTTTTTGACTTGGGGAAAAGAAATTTAATTCATAGTTACCCAGCAATCCTATTCCTACTCATAAACCTACTTGGAAAACCTCCCTGCATCATCCTCCCTGCTACCAAACCAGCCCATCGCCTGCCGGGTGACAAGACCGGGGTGATTTCCGCAGATGTTTCCAAGCTCTTGCTCGGTGGCTCGACGAGGACGCGCCAGCGGGAGTTTGAGAGTTCTGCTGCCAAAGCAAAACACAAGGACCCTCGGGAGGGGGAAGGCAGTGAGAGTCCTCACCCAAAAAATCAGTTTCCCCCGCCCCGAGGCAGAGGAGCAGAAAAAAACTGCATTTTCATTGATGGGGTGTGGGGGGGGAACAAACAGATTAGAAGCGTTTAGCCTTTTCCCACAAGCACCAAGTCTAAAAAAATAGCTAAATAAAGCCAAAAGGATGTGGGAATATAAATCTGCAAAACTTGGTTTCACTGTGAGATGGGCAGAAAAAAAAAAAAAAAAAGAGAGAAAAAAAGAAGGAAGAAAAAAAGAAAAAAAGAAAAAAAAAAAGGCACATTTCAGGCCGTGACTGTGTCGGAGACAATAATTTGGACTTTTTCAAACAGACATCCGGGTTTCTGCCGGCAGGTTAACGGGCTCTCCCCACCGCCGGGGGCGGACCGAGGCCTCCCCCGCGCCCCCCGCCCCGGCTCCCCCCGCCGGTCCCCGCTGATGGCGGGGGGATCCCCACCCCGACCCCCCGCCGGGAGCCCCGCAGCCTGGACAGCTCCCGGTGCGCGGGCACGGAGGGGAGGAGGAGGAGGAGGGTGAGGGCGGGGAGAGGGCGGCAGCCGGCACCGGGTGCTGGGGGGGAGCGGGTGGGGGGGGGTCCGGCCTGAAGGGGGGGGGGCCGGGTCTGTGAGGGGCCTGAGGAGCCGGGGCTGTGAGGAACCAGAGGGGGCGACCCTCACGGGTCGCTCGAGAGCGGCCGCTCCACGGCAGCCGGCACCGGGTGCTGTGGGGAGAGCGGCTGTGGGGGGGGGCCCGGGGCTCTGAGGGGCCTGAGGGGCCGCGGCCGTGAGGGGACCGGAGGGGGCGACCCTCACGGGGCGCGGCCGCTGCACGCCGAGCCGAGGGCTCCGGCCCCCTTCCCTCCCATTCCTTCCCCTCAGACGGTACCTGCCGCGGCCGCCGATGGACGCCGCCCGCTCCGCCGCCGCCGCCTCTCCCCGGCGAGCACCGGAGCCCGGCTGGCGAACGGCGGGAGGGAGTCGCCGCCGCCGCCGCGCGCGCATTCGGGCCCCGCCCCCGCCCGCTGCCCGAGGGGGTCTGCGCGTGCGCGGCGGGAGCCTGAGGGGAGCGCGAGCCCGGCCCTCTCCCGATGGAAATAGGCGAAATAAAATAAATAAAAGATTTTGTGGTCTGCCAGCGCTGTGGTGAGCGCTAACGTCCTCTCAGGACGTGGTCGCGGCAGGCGACGATAAGGGCATCGTCATTCTCCTCACATCCTCCTCAAAAATGTGTGCGTTGGACCCAAACACACCCTCCGGAGTCTTCTGATAACGTTGGATGTTTTCTTGCGGTGATGAGGGACAAGCGCTCTGATGTGGCTTTGGTTTTGAGTTGGCCTGAGCAGCGGGTCTGGCACCGACAGCCCCGAGGGCTCGCTCTGTGCCCAAGATGGCAGCTCCTGAGGGGCCCCGCTCCACCCCGGCCTCCGAGGGCCCTGCTCATGCCACCACCGCAGCTTGGAGCCTCGAGATAACCTTTATGTGATTTATAATCTGGGCAAGGTTTGTCCCCGCAAGCAGCCGGGATCCCTAGTGAAATAAGAGCTCTTTGTGTCTGTGGAAAATACGTCACCTCACGTGAGAGAAATCTGCGCGCAGAATCACAGAATGGTTTGGGTTGGAAGGGACCTTAAGGCCCCCCCAGTGCCACCCCCTGCCCTGGGCAGGGACACCTCCCACCAGACCAGGTTGCTCCAAGCCCCGTCCAGCCTGGCCTTGAACCCCTCCAGGGATGGGGCAGCCACAGCTTCTCTGGGCAACCTGGGCCAGGCTCTCACCACCCTCACAGCAAAGAAGTTCTTCCCCAGATCTCATCTCAATCTCTCAGCGTAAAACCGTTCCCCCTCATCCTATGGCTCCCCTCCCTGATCAAGAGTCCCTCCCCAGCTTTCCTGGAGCCCCTTGAGGGACTGGAAGGGGCTCTAAGGTCTCCCCGGAGCCTTCTCTTCTCCAGGCTGAACCCCCCAACTCTCTCAGCCTGTCCTCACAGCAGAGGGGCTCCAGCCCTCCCAGCATCTCCGTGGCCTCCTCTGGCCCCGCTCCAACAGGTCTTTGTCCTTCTGCTGTTGGTGCCCCCAGAGCTGGAGGCAGCACTGGGGGGGTGTCTCCCCAGAGCAGAGCAGAGGGGCAGAATCCCCCCCCTCACCCTGCTGGCCACGCTGCTGGGGATGCAGCCCAGGGTGCGGGGGGTTTCTGGGCACATCCCTTAGGCTGGTGTGCTGTGGGCCAAGGCTCCCTTTTTCCCACGTAACAGCAGGATTTTAGATCAGACAGAATTAAATTGTGTGGAGAACATCAGATCATGCTGAACCCACCCCATCCTTCTCCTCGGTACCTTCTCTTCTTTCTCAATGCCACGTCCTCCAACAAAGCATTTAGTGACTTTACTAAAAAAAAGGGAAGCAGAAAATGACAGAGGCCATCAGATCAAAGGGCACACACCAGGAGTGTGCTGTACAGATGAGGAAGCCACATGTGAGCTAGGACTGTTTATTAGAGCCGTGAAACAAGAGGTGAAACAATCGCTACGGGGACAGGCAGCGGTGCGGAGAGATGGTGCAAAACACCTGGGGAACGAGATTTGTCCCACACCCACCAGGGCCACGCACCCACCAGGAGCTCTGGAACCAGTGAATATGTCATTTAGAATCATAGAACCATCTAGGTTGGAAGGGACCTTCAAGATCATATAGTCCAACCATCAACCTGACAAAAAAAACATCACTAAACCATGTTCCCCAGCACCATGTCAACCCGTCTTTTGAACACCTCCAGGGATGGTGCCTCAACCACTTCCCTGGGCAGCCCATTCCAAGGCTTGATAACCCTTTCAGTGTAAAAATTCTTCCTAACATCCAACCTGAACCTCCCCTGGCGCACCTTGAGGCCGTTTCTTCTACTCCTGTCGCCTATGACTTGGGAGAAGAGACTGACCCTCGCCTCTCTACATCCTCCTTTCAGGTAGTTGTAGAGAGCAATAAGGTCCCCCCTCAGCCTCCTTCTCTCCAGCCTGAAAGAAATTTCTGCAGATCAGCTTCTCAAAGCGCACCCGCAGTTACAGGCCCATCTGTTTCAGTGTTTTAAACAATCCCCCTTCGACCATGGCATCACGAGGTGCGTAACGGCTGCTGTGCCAGTGGCTCCCCACCAGGGCTATGGGGACCAGTGAGGAACCGCTGGCCCTGGTTTGCAGAAATCAGCGATCTGGGGAGACAAGATGCTTTGTGACCCTCTTCTGTTCAAAAAGTAATGTCTCTTTGGAGCACTGTGTCCAGTTCTGGGCTCCCCAGTTCCAGAAGGACAGGGAACTGCTGGAGAGGATACAACAGAGGGCTACAAAGATGATGAGGGGCCTGGAGCATCTCTCTTATGAGGAAAGGCTGAGGGACTTGGGTCTCTTTAGTCTGGAGAAGAGAAGGCTGAGGGGGGATCTGATCAACGCCTATAAATACTTAAAGGGTGGGTGTCAAGAGGATGGGGCCAGTCTGTTCTCAGTGGTGCCCAGTGACAGGACAAGAGGTAATGGGCACAAACTGGAACATGAGAAGTTCCATCTCAACATGAGGAGGAACTTCTTTCCTGTGAGGGTGGCAGAGCCCTGGCAGAGGCTGCCCAGAGAGGTGGTGGAGTCTCCTTCTCTGGAGACATTCAAACCCCCTGGACACGTTCCTGTGGGACCTGCTCTGGGTGGACCTGCTCTGGCAGGGGGTTGGACTAGATGATCTCCAGAGGTCCCTTTAGCATCTTAGGCAGCCAAAATCAGTACCCATTTTTGAACATCATGCCATTGTGACTACCGGGTGTTCAGGGGGCTGGTGGTCCCCGGGCTGTACCTCGCCGTGGAGCTGCCCTGTCCCCTCTCGAGGGCACAGCTTTAAGGTCTCACCCTGAAGCTGGTCAGCGTTGGAGCTGTCACTGCTTCCACCTGGAGTTCCCCCCGAGGTTGTACCTCTAGTTGGGTTAAATAACTGGTAGAGTGGCCTAAAAAACAGCTAAAGCAGCGCTTGTGCTGTAAAACACTAACTGGGGAAGCGTTAGGGTGCCAGCTCCCACCGCCAAGCGCAGGAGGAATCACCTCCCCAGCGACAGCCTGCGTTAGAGCTTTTGCCATCACCTGTTTCCAAGTCAGAGCTGCTGCGGACCTGGCTGGGGTGCTCTGCTGACATTCCCAATGTTTTCAAAGAGAAAACTCTCCAGATAAAAGTACAGCTCAGAATGTAAGGCTGACTTCCGGGTTTTGGTATTCAGCTTTCTCAACCTCTCAGCATCTGAATTAAGGGCTAAAATGATGCGATTCTGACTTTTAGCAGGAACAGCCTCTGCTAGAAGTTCAATTTTGCGAGTGAGCGTGTGCGTTGTAGATAATTTCAGGCACTAAGAGAGGCATCACGGCAAGCCTTGGCGAGGGAGGGGGGAAACTCAGATTCCAGTCAAGCAGCGTTCCTTGTCAGGAGAGGGAATGGAGATACCTGTTCTCTGGCACGTTTTGTGTGGCCACGAGACACCGACCATCAGAGGCCGAGTTAAACACCCAGGTGAAAGCCAGCACTGCCTTCCCCAAGAAGCCGCAGAGACAGGCGCTGCTGCAGCGATCCGCCGGGGAGCGGGCAGGAAAGGGAAATTAAAGCTGACACACAATTAGAGTAAAGTGAGTCTGCAAGTGCTCCTGAAAGCCCGTGGAAAGCAAATGGAAATCAGGCAGAAGCTATTTCCAGGCAGAATTTGGGGCGGGGGGGTGTGTGTGAGAGAAGCAGAAATAGGCTTTTGCTAAGAACTACATCCAAACCCTCCCAAGAATCCAAATTTAGTGTTTAACACTTGTGCTCAGACGCACGAAGCTGCAGCCTGATTGCAGGAATGAAAGGAAAAAAAAAAAATAGTCGGAAAAGGTTTCTTGCAATTAGCTTAGACCTAAGGAGCTCTGCCTGATTTCCAGCACGGGGAGCACTCTGGAATCTTAATGGAGTTAAAGACAGGCAGAGGGGGCTCAGCACCTTCGCAAAAATCAGCCCCCTTCTCTTTTGTCGATGACGCTGCCTCATCTTGTTAAGGTTGGCACTTGTCTTGTGTGCAGCTGACAGCGGAAACCAGCGGATGTTAAACTCATTCATTGTGATGAGGCAGCGAGAGGGAAAAATAAGCGGAGGAGAGGAGGGAGCAGGAATTCCGCGATCTTAGCCCATCAGGAGCTGCTGGGTATATTCCGATCCCTGCTGCGGAGGATGTTCCGCTGGCTGCCTCCTCCAGCTCGGCGAAACCCTGCAAGGGAATAAAGGGAAGGTGAACACAGGGGCACAAACCGCTGTGCTGCAGAGGTTGGCAGAGCAGGTGGAGGTGCAGGGAGGGGATGGAACAGGCCAACCGGTCCCATTGCATCAAGAGGCAAACAAAGCAGCCATGTACGCAGCGAGGCAGGTCCCCCCTTCCCTCCTTCTCTCTATCAGGAGGCAGGAAAGGAGGTCCCTTTTTATAATCTCAGTGCAGGGGCAGGGTTTCTGGTTGCCACCGAGGCCGCTCCTGCCCCATCCTGATAACCTGGCAAAACAAAACCACATCCAGCCTTCCTCCTGGTTGGTCTGTTGACAGAGCCTACAACTCTGTTTTTCTCAGTGGTTTTCGCCTCAAAGGATCTTCACGTAAAGCAGTGACAGCACCTGCCCCTGATGTGGTGCCTCCTTGCTGGAGGAACGTTCTGGCTGCAAACCGCCCCCAGCAGAGGGTCAGCCCAGGACACGAGGAGGAACCCTTTAATTACTGTCAGAGCGGACTCTCAGCCTCCAAGGGACATTTCTCTCATCACTCCAGCCAGCCCTCCGCTCGCCTCTCCCACGTGAAGCCAACACAGCCTGTTTATCGCATTATGGCCAGCGATTCTGGCTCTAACCAAGACCCCCGGGACCAGCTCCAGCACATCTGTAGCTAATTCTGCAACAAGGGTCACCGCTTCCCACTAAAAAGCCACAGGAAAGTCCCTGGATGGGTCACTCGGTAAATGCGAGGGTTAAATGCTCTCCATTCAGTAAATTCCATGAGCGCTCTCATCCAGCCGTTTACCCCGACACCACAGAGGGACACTCACCTAGAAGAGCTTCTCGTAGCACTTGTCACAGTGGACAATGTCCCGGTGGATGAATATTTTATCCAGAAGATCTCCCATCGCTTTGTGGCAAATTCCACACTGACAAAGGGAAAACAAGAAGGTGGTTGGACAGTAACCAAAGCAGCAGGCAGGAGGGGGCCGGGAAAGCAACAGTCCCTGTGTCATTTCATGCAGGTGGGAGGGTGCCAAAGCAGTGACCTTTGAGGCCAAACATTTCTCCAACAGACTGACGCCACCGCCGGCTTCTTCCACCCGCGCTCACCATTTCCACAGAGTTGGAAACTTTGCAAAGTTTGAGAGATTCAGCAAGACCTGCGCCGGGGCACAAAGGCCACAAAGCAGCCGGTCTACCACAAGGACAGGGACACAAGGACAAGGACAGGGACACTGTTCTTCTATCAGGTGACAGAATTCTCCTTCTTGTAATAAGCATTTGAGGAGCTGAAAAACTTTTGGGGATGAAACCAACACCTGTGACCGCGTGACTTTTTGGTGTTGGTCCCGAGGTGGATGCAAGCATTTGGCACACGCTGTGTACGTCACTCTGAACATCCGAGGACAGAATTTGTGCCGAGATTCCTCCTCCCACCACTCCATTTCCCAGCAGCACACAGAAGGCAGGCGGCAATTAAGGATTTTTTTACCCTGAAGCAGTATTCGTGGCAGCAGATGTTAAGATGCTCTATTATGATCTTGGGGCAGTCTCGGATCTCGCGGCTGCAGTAAGAGCAAACAGGTTCGCTGGACCTGAGAGAAGAGGAGAGTGAATTCCTCCATAACACAAACTGGTTCCAGTCCCAGCACTGGTTCCAGAGGTTTTTTACCTCACACCAGCACCACTCTGCACCAGGTACCTGCTTCTACATGTGCTACAAAGGGCTGCAAAGATGCTGAGGGGCCTGGAGCATCTCTCTTATGAGGAAAGGCTGAGGGACTTGGGTCTCTTTAGTCTGGAGAAGAGAAGACTGAGGGGAGATCTGATCAACACCTGTAAATACTTAAAGGGTGGGTGTCAGGAGGATGGGGCCAGTCTGTTCTCAGTGGTGCCCAGTGACAGGACAAGAGGAAATGGGCACAAACTAGAACACAAGAAGTTCCATCTAAACATGAGGAGGAACTTCTTTCCTGTGAGGGTGGCAGAGCCCTGGAAGAGGCTGCCAAGGGAGGTGGTGGAGTCTCCTTCTCTGGAGACATTCAAACCCCACCTGGACACGTTCCTGTGCAACCTGCTCTGGGTGGACCTGCTCTGGCAGGGGGTTGGACTAGATGATCTCCAGAGGTCCCTTCCAACCCCATAGCATTCTGTGATTCTGTGAGTGACTGTGTCTAGTGACAGCATGGAGAGACACATGTTCCCCCAGGGGTGCAGAGACCACAGCAGCGGGGCACTACAGACCTTTAAGTGACCGTCACTGTATTTTCCAAAGACGATTTACACTTCGTGCCGTTATTTCACCAAACACACACCAATATTCCAGAAAAGCAAAACCTTAAAAATCATTTCTGTGTATGAGTTTGCTGAACCCCCCGATGCTGTCCTACCTCTGCAGGGGAGTGCTGGACAGGTAGCTGTGGTGGCCGTAGGTCGCTCTCTCCACATCGGTCAAATCCACAAGGCTGCCACTGGAGACAGAAGGGAAATCTCAGCACCTGGCAGCGCTGCAAATGCCCAGCAAAGCCTGACAGGGCCAAACATACAGCCTGAGAACTGCAGGGCAGTGGTTTCATCCTGTCGCTTATTTTAGAGGCGAACTCGCTTAGAGGGGAAGCTTTCCCCTTCGTGGCTGTGGGACAGAGGTCCTCCTGTCACCACGACGAGAGGTCCTCCTGTCACCGCGAGGGGACCAGACAGCCCAGTGGATGGCAGAAAGATCCCTCTCCGTCCCCAAAGCAGCACTGGGCTCTTAGCAAAACTCTCTGCCCACCCCATGTAATAACCCCTCCGGGACTAATTAGCTGAGGCACGACGCCACGCTGATGCAGCGCTAACTCGGGAGCATGCACGGTGCGTGTTGCTTCGCACACGTATGTAGACACATGAGCGTGTCTCTGGACACGCCTCATACCTGCCATAGCGTGGGGAGGCCGATACCTCGCTGCTGTTCATGTACTCCTTCACAAAGAGGACCCCTTTTCTGGGAAAGGAGAACAGAGGGAGAAGCATTTGCATTAGAAAAGGCTGGGGCTGATGAGAGACGGCGCCGGGGGCCACATGTGTGCGCTCGGACACGTAACGCGCCCGTGAAAGGGCACGGAGTGAGACGCCGCCGTTGTTCTTGAATAAACACCAAATATCAAGCATTGTTGCTAAATAACACCCCAAATACCCCTCTAATTAACCCACCGAAACAAATCGAGTTAATTAAAGAATGGGACGGATAATATAACTCTTTCATCCAGTTATCCCCTGTTTTGCCAGGATAAGTCTTTCTCAAATCGTGTCAGGATTATGCACACAATAAGTATTTAGAGCTCGTGGTTCCGCCCGTTACCGTTACAGCCCTGCTGGCACCGCACCACGCACAGGGACTGCTTCCTCACCGGAGCAGCTCCAGCGTTTTCACCCATTATAAATAAATCACTACTGGTTTGTTTGGGGGATGTTTTTGCTTCCAGAGCTGACCTTTCTCCCATATTCATCCCTCTTTAAAATCCTGATTTCCCAATGCCGTGCCCCCGTCTGTCTGTCCGTCCGTCCGTCTGTCCACAGCTCTGTGGCAGAGCGAGGGCAGACGCTGCGCCACCGGCTCTTCCCGCAGCCATGAAATGAACTAATCAGCTCTTTCTCCATGGTGCATTTTCATCGCTGCCTGTGAGCTAGGATTAATCCTCTCTTCTTATATGAGCAAACTAAGCCATGTCACAGCTAAGGAAAGAAAATAAGAGCTTTCTTTTTTTTTCCTTTTTAACTTAGCATAGACACTTCCCATGATCATGTGTTCCAGAGGAGAGTCTCCTCCTCAGCCAGGCTGCAGCGAGGCCGGGAGGACCCAGATATCGCCCATCAAAACCTACGCTGAACCTCTCAGCGCTTTGAAACCCCTCTCTAAGTGGTGTGAAACTGTGCAGCCGTTTTCCCTCGGAGGTGGAGCCCGAGGGAACCACAAATCCCAGAACACGGCTCCCAGTTGGCAGCTGCACCGTGACGGGACGCTATTCTCTGTATTACATGAGAGATCGGGGCCCTGTGCCAGCCCCAC
The DNA here is from genome assembly GCF_964106895.1 of Numenius arquata. Taxonomy (NCBI): domain Eukaryota; kingdom Metazoa; phylum Chordata; class Aves; order Charadriiformes; family Scolopacidae; genus Numenius; species Numenius arquata. The sequence goes on from NC_133580.1 coordinate 1,040,134, forward strand.
CGACACCCGATGGACTTGCTGTGAGCTCCTCGCTCGCTCATGAGTGATGGCAAGGCAAAGAGCCCACCAAGAGCCCCACACGTGTGATGAGTGTGTACGGTGTGAGGAGCTCCATCGTCTGCCTCCAGCATGTTAGGGAGGATTTGTGGGTTTGCCACGCTGAAGAGAAAAGACCCAACTCATACACTGCGCTACGTCCTGGCCTCTGAAAAAGGGCTCCTGGAGAAGAGCACCCAGCCCATCTCTCTTTTGGGTGCCTCTGGCCACAATGTCCGTGCTGGTGGCCAGAAGTGGCTGAGAAGTGTCCGGTGGCCCAGAGGCCAAGCAGCAAAGCCTGGTTTGTCTCCACCAAACAGGACGGGTGGGTGCAAAACCTGGATTGCAGGGGGAGGACCAGGACCACCCATTGCTCTTTACCCGGCAGCGCTGGCGTCGGGCTGGTAGCCAGAGGCGGCTGGGCTGTGGTGCGGTAAGGTGGCCATCGGACTGCAGAGCCTCTCGCTCGAACTTGAGAGAAGCCTGGTGAGAGAAAGAGAGAAAAGTCTGTCGTCACTGGAAACATGAACCATGAGCCAAACTGGTGGCCAAGAAAAGACCTACCACTGCTGTTCGGAGGGTGCAATATTAAGGTCCTTAACCTTACAGATTAATTAATCTTTATCACAGGCCAAAAAGGCTCCTTTCTCTTTTTATATCTGACAAATATCAGTACTGCAGTGATTTGGAAAATCTTGTTTATAGGGCCATGGGAGAAAAGGTCAAATAAGATCTTCAATTAAGCACAGACAATAAGTGAATCCCGCAGCCTGACTGGGAGCAGCAATGGAGAGAAACGGCAGACAGCAGGAGAGGAGGATGTGGGGATGGATTGACCAAGTCCAACATAACTATCCCCAACTTAACAATTTCAAAAGCTGCAGGAGGGAGAAGGAGGCAAAACTATGGCTACTAAAATGTCCTCAGAACACAGCTCTGGCTCTCGCCTCAGCAGTGAGGCCTGGCAGGGATGAAGCTGATCCTGCCCGGAGCTTGTGCCTCCTGTTCGCACCCACAGCACGCTCCCCTTTACAGATCCAACACTCAGACCTGCGCTGGTGCCTCCATACAGCGTCAGAGTGCGAGTGGACGGGCTGACACTGCCATGAAGGGCTGGAGAAAGCCCAAGGTAATGGTATTCCATATCCATTCTGCGACCAGGTCAGTCAGGTAATCATTGACGTTCTGGAGATAGCGATCCTTTCTCTCGACATCTCTCTTTGCTTTTAGCTCTTTTTGCCTGCAGCCTCTGCAAAGGCTGATTTCTGGTCAAGGGAGGGGAGCCAGGAACCAGCCCTTTGTTCTCCTGTCACTCTGTTCTGGCACCCCACATGGTGAGAAATCCCCAGAGATGGATGCATGACAGGCCCTGTGCTGGGCAGCTTCTGCTAGGAACGGTTTAAGAGTAGTTCTGTGCCTCCAGATCACACATCCATGCCCTGGAAACCATTTGTCTCTCCCTCAGCTCTTGGCTTTGCTTCCCAGCTTCTCTTCCATACAGTTTCGTGGAGGTTTCCCTCACAACCCTCAGGGCTCCCCATTTACCTGGTGCTGCTATAGTTTAAGCTGTCCATGTAGAACGGCACCCTGTGGCTTCTCTGGGAAATGGACATGGTGGAATCTCTGGGAAGGGAGTCGTGGCTACGAAAGGAAGTGATACAATCTCAAGCACTGAACTTGAGCACGTGAGGGATGAGAATCTTGGCTAAATGTCTCCCTGCTCAGCACCAAAGTCACCCCCGCACCACAGCCGTCCATGCAAACAGCACCTCTCTGCGCAGGGAATTAGTCAGAGGTGGGTCAGGACACTCCAGATACAGAATAAAGGCAGCTGCGGGGTGTTCTGTGGGTTCACCAGGCTGGATTCCCGTTGACTTCTTACCGTCCGGCTCCAGGGCTGAATTCACAGTGCCCCCTGGCACTGGCACTGTCATATCTGCTGCTCCTGGGGCTGCCTCTTCCGTCATAAACCCTCCCTTCGTAATCCGGGGTAGGTCTGGCAAGGAAGCACAGAGCCCTGGTTACGTTGGACCAGGAGTTTCCACATTGGCTAATTAATATTTGGTCTCAGCAGTCACTATCGTGACGCATTCTCCCTTTGCTCTGCCCGTTTCACCTCTGCTGGCTCTGCTGAGGCCAGGAAAGCAGTCTCAAAACCTAACGCTCGAGAGTAAACCCAAAGCAGTCCATAAATGGATATATCTTCAATATTTTTTCCTTTCCCAGTGTTCACCAAGACCACCGCTGCACCGTCTGCACGTGTGAGCCACTGACCAGCCAGCCCATCTGGGCCTCACCCCCCCCAACATTTTCCCTTTTCCACCACAGAACTCGTTATGGGAATGGCTTTAACCTGTGGGCAGAGCTCAGGCTCTTTCCAGAGAGAAAATTAGCTTACAGCTTATGGTCCTTCTTTCCTTGCAAGTGCCCCGGGGCACAGATTATGTTTATATTGTATATCAGCACTGATCCTGATTAAAGCTTCAGGCAACTGTATAACTTCATGTTAAACAACGCTGAAAAGCACTGCCAATCAGCACGGCATTGAAGAGACGGAGGGACAGGCTAAGCTCGTGGTAAGATGAGAAAAACCCTGCTGCGGGCGAGACGTGCGTCTGGTCTGTGATATAAACCCCAGGGCGGGAGTTTCTGGGGCTGCAGAGACACGTCAGCATCTCCCGGTGCCGGGGGTGACAACAGGCTGGGAAGTACAATAAAGGGCTGTCCCATTTTTCCTGCTCCTGGTCTGAAAATGCCTCCAAAAGCCAACGAGAGCTTCGTGACACCAACTGTCTGAAAAATGCTGAAAGAGGTGAAGGCTAAGTTCAGATCCCGTGACTGTAGATCTATGTACACACGTGGCAGTTGTAAGGGTACAACTTGTCTCTTATGGCATCGAGGGGCATGAGAAAGGACCAGAAAGGTCCTGAATCATCATCTCGGCAGTTACAGAGCAGCAGATGTGGGCTCTGCACATCTGTCTGGTTTCCAGGCACCATTTAGGTGGTCTGAATGCAACCTGCCAGGGACTCTGATCTCCCAAATCCTTTTTCCAGCCCTTCAGGTCCCAACAACGATCCTGTTCCACGTGTTGTGAGACCTGGCAACGTCACTGCTCCCTCCGCAGACAAAACCCTGTTCTCGCTTCTTCCTGCAGTGATTGTACGACCCGGGCTGGAGTTTCTGCCAAAGGTTTCAGTGCCGGCAGCTCTCCCCGTCTCTGCATCCCCTCCTCAAACCGTTACCTCCTGGTGCCGAACGCCTGGCTGTCTACGTAGGAGGGGATCCTGTGGCTGGGCGCCGACACCCCAAAAGGCTGGCGCTCCGTGTACAGCGGCGTGGGGTGCTGCGTCTCGTAGGCACCCAGAGCACCCTCTCTCGAGCTGAAGTTCGACCTGCTAAAGAATTAGAGCCAGTTGGACCAAAAAACCAATGACTCTGTATTCTGTATTCCGAATTTGCCAAGATCACGCCTCTTTCTACTGGAAATAAGGAAATCCTGGGACACCGTGCTGTTAACAGGTTCTTAAGGCCAGGGGGAATGGCAGAGGTCTGTGCTACTTCCCCTCACCTCACGCTGCAGGATTCAGCAGTCACCTGAGTTAATTTGATAACTGAAATGAAATATGAACAACCATTTATGAGTGGAATCCTAAACCTACTATTCCTTTGCCAGTATCGTTTGATTAGAGCACACTGGGCAAATTTACATCAGACTAGCCAGGTTTGGGTCAAGAAGCAGGAATGGGAAAGGCTGAGGATGTGAGAGCCGTCGATGGGGGATGCAAAGGGACATCCCACCATACCTGGCTGCCGCTGGGTTAGGCTCGTTGTGTCTCCAGTCTCCTGGGGTCTCGCGGTGACCATCTGTGGTGGGGCAGGTTTGTTCTTCATAAGCTGGAGTGCTCCTGGTCAGGGAGGAAAAAGCCTGTCAGCAGCTTTAGCGCTTGTGCCTAAACCTCTCCACCGCGGTGAGTAAACGCAGCAATATCACGATTATGTTGGTTTCTGAATTCTGTAGCCGAGAAATGGGCATTGCCCTTTGAACAGGGGAGTGGGGAGAACACAAGAGGTGCAAAACGGGAGGAAAATGGCCCCTGGCTCCGTACCTTTCCCAGGACAGGTCACCTTCACGTGCACGCTGGGTGTCTGGAGCAGGGATGCTGCTTTCTCTGGGCAGAGAGCTGGACCTGCCAGGGCAGAAGACCGTTTATAGTCACAGAATCACAGAGGTTGGAAGGGACCTTTTAAGATCATCTAGTCCGGCAGACTGTGCCTAGAATAACTGTAGAATGTAGATGCAACCCCCGGTGAATCTCCTGCCTCAAGAAAAGTGCAATATCCCTGCGTGGGAATGTGCCAGATAATCCACAGAGGTGTGGAAAAAAATACCAGAGGGAAAATACAAATCTCTTCAGAAATAACACTGGGAGGAAAGAAAAAGAAAGCTCCTGATAAGCATCGGTTACCTGTTTACTCTTTCCAAACTTGATGTTTTATCTCTGGTCATTTAGTTACGACCATTATTAGTTATCCAGTACCTCCACGTCACATTTCAGACTAATAAAATTAAATTTCAGCACGAGCTGCCCTCACCTGGAGACCATCTCAGGAGCGTATGCACTAGATAAACCCACTGCAGCCCCCCCCTGGATCCACTGCTCTCTGCCACAACCCAGGGAAAATTTTGTTCACTTTTTCTACCCAGTTTTGTGTGTTTGCACCCACCAGCCCCTCTGGGGATACTGACACCCCGTAGAAAATCTGAAACTGGCCGGGATTCCGGCATCAAAAATGCATTTAGTTAGACTCCTAAGAAATTAATTCTCAAAATGCTTTCAAAGATCCTACCCTGAAACATTAAGGCTGACGGAAGAGGAGGCAGCCCTTACACGTTATTTGCTGCCGGTTGAGGGCTTCCCTTTGCCAGCATTGATTCGATCCCTGCGAGTTCACTAAGGGGACGAGCCAGAAACCGATTGGTGCAGTCACCCAAGAGAGAACAAGATCAATTTATTTTGATTCCTTTGCCACAGAGGCAGGCACCTTAAATTCTTCCTTCTGGCAAAACACTCGTGGTCACTGAGCTATAGATTCCCCCTCAGGCTGGGATGTTCTAAGTGCCTGAAGACGATGTGTTTGTCCAGGAGCCCAGACTCAAAATGGATTTACTGAAAAGTGTGGGAGAGAACTCCCAGGTCCTTCAGGGGAGCGATGCTGCGGGAGGACTCCTGACTGCTCCCTTGTCTGAGCCAAAGTCACCACGCCTGGAAGCACAGAGCCCCTCAGATGAGGACTCTGTGTTTCTCTCGGGAGCTTGGTAAGCCTGAGGGCTCATCTGAAGGGAATCTGTGGATTGGGGAGGCATGGAGTGGGCAACGGATGGAGTTTTGTCCATCTTGGCCACTTTGCTGGGGGGTACTGGAGAGAAAGGAGAAGTTTTCTTCTCTCTGTAACTTTTTGCTTCAGCAGTTTGACTTCCACTCGTGTCCCTGGGGACTGGGAACAGCTCCTTCGGCCTCCCTGCGTGATGACGAGCTACAGTTTGGAGTATCTGTGGTACATCCAGGGTAGCTCCGTTCGTCAGAAGAACCGGAGAGTGACACCATTGCTCTCTCCCTGCTGCTCTTCCCATGCCCCTTCCTGAGCTTCCCCCTCCACGGTCCTCACTGATCCCACACTCTGCTGTCCCACCACTCGTGGTGTATCTCCTGAAGAAAGCCCAGCTTGGTGACTCCTAACCCCAAACACAGCATCCCCAGTCCCTTCTCCAGAACCACCTGCAGTAAATTCCCTGTGTTTTCTCAGCTGAAAAAGCAAACCCGTTCTTCCTCTTACCTTCCTGAGGTGACTTCCTCACTCTGCACAGAGGGTGATATCCCCTTGTCCATGTCCATGCTCCCACTAGAGCTGTCCTTGGAGCGTGGCGTGGACCTGGAGGAGAAGAAGTCTGGTTTACAAGTTGATTTGAAGATGGGTTCCTCACTGAAACACGAGTGAGGAAGCCCAATTTGGCCAAGAGCCTCAACTCTTCAAATTTAGGGGCAAAATACAGACAAAAACAAAGAAATCAGCCTGTGAAGTCCTTCTGTATGGATCTTGGCCCTGCGCTGTTTTGCGCGAGGCAGGCTGGAGGCACCAGGACAGCCACCACGAATCCACATCAGTGGGAAGGGAAACAGTCCCATGCTGGGGTGACTAGAGTCCAGCCTGGGGCCTGATGCTGGCTGGGTAAGCTCAGAAGTGTGACTCTGTGTTACCACGGGGGCGTTACCCCACACCAGATTAGGCTGTTATTTGGCATTTGTCTTTAGAGAAGTCTCTGCTTCCAAATTTAAGGTCCAGACAGCAACTAGGTAGTCCATCTGGACAGGGTTTGATGCCTCCAGCTCATTGGGATGTTTTATCCCAGGCTTTCGTATAAAACCATGGTAGAAGGTTCACTCAGTAGAAGCAGCACTAGAGTCAGGCACAAAAAGGGAACCTGGGAGAAGATTTTCTTTATGTGGGAGAAGACACACAAGGAATTAACCCTCATCTGACCGGAAAAGGTGTGTGTGTGGGGGGGAATTATCCTTGCCTGGTCATGCTGGGTTCATGTTCAGTATGCTCCTTTGACCTGGGGGACTCTGGATGGACATCGTGGTCAGAGTGTTCTTGTCCCTTCTCAGCACGGTCGGTTGAGTCCAAAAACCTAAAATAAAGATCTGTGCTGAAGGCAGTGGACAAAAAACACACTGGGGTGGGTGGACATCCATTCCCATTCCCATTCCCATCCATTCCCTGCTCCCATCAGGCAGGGAGCAGGAGAGACCGTTTGGCCAGAGCTATTCCAAACTGCCCCGGTACCAGACGTGATGGGAATCACGCATACAAATCCCGTTCTCGCTTGCAGGTTCCCAGCTAAAGGCCTCTCACCCAAGATTTGTCGCAGAAGGAAACCATTAGGCACAGGAGAAAGCACTCGTGTCAGAACTCCTCGGCCTGACAGATGCTTTTAACACCTCAGGACATGCTCACACATGATTTTGCAGCGTTCATAAACGCTTGGATGGTACTTGCTGAGAGCCCTGGGCAGCAGAAGCCACTGCCTGGCACTGGAGTGCCACAGGAACCACGCTGATGCCAAAGGACTCCTGTCACACCCTGTCACTGCAGAAACTGCCTCTTGGACGTCACACTCACCCCTCTCGGACCAGCTCTGGTTTAGACTCCTCCGAGGCCCTTGTGCTCTCGTGCCCCCTTTCTCCAGGGGTGTTCCCTTCTTGGAAATCTTGGGAAGACCTGGCAGAGGAAGAGAAACCCCACTCGTGGCTGCCAGGCACGAACACCTGAAAGCTGGGTTCAGCGCAGGCTGAGGAGAAAGGGAGCCAGGAGGCTCTGGTGGAGGATATTCCAAGGGCTACGCTGTCACCAGCACAAGGAAACACTGACTTCAGCGCGGCACAAAGCGCCGCTCCATTCACTGCTCGGAATTCAACGGACGGGTCAAGCAGCAACATTTTCACATGCTGAAATCAGCTCTTGGGACAGGAGCTGTGAGAAGAAGCCTCTTCCTGTGCCTGCCCATTCAGGTTTCCCTTAATTCTCAGTATTACTCATATGCCCACTAACGTTACCCCGCTCTTACCTTTTAGAGGAATATTCTGTGTCCTCTAGGCGCGCAGGGGCTCTCTCAGGAGAAGGAAAAGGGACATCGGACTGCACGTTAGACCTGTCAAGAAAAGGAAGGAATCTCCAGGTTGGTAACTTGCCAAAGGCCTTGAGGGGGACTAGTTTGAAATAACAACACTGCACTTTATATGAGAGCATAAAACGAAAAGCAATTTTCCTCAGAGAACTGATTTTCCTTCAGAAAAACACATTTTCACTCTCTCTAATCAAGAAGAGCAGAGGCTGGTAGTGGAGCTAACGCAGTTACTTGGCCTCGGTTCACACACGTCTTGGCCGGATACGATCCTTTTCTGGCCTGTCACGGGATCACACACCTGGGACAAAGTACAACGGGAATAACTTTGGGGAAGACGTTCCTATGTGACCAGCAGCAGCTCTAGGTCCTGGGAGTTACACCATCCTACTGGGAGCTTTGTGATCCTCCTCACCTTGGTTAGGAGGTTTGAAGGTATCATTTGCTCACCTCAAGCCCTTTGGTAAACCAATACATGGAGTCAAGTTCAAAAATAATGGACTGAAGTAAGTGAAAAAAAGCAGCTTCAGGGAGATTAGTGTGTTTGCTGTCAACAGCAGCAATTCCTTCCTGACTCTGTCAGGGGAACAAGCATGGTCTGAAAAGCACATGGGATGGAGACACTTTTGAGATCAATGCTAAAGGCAATGATAAAGCTGCCGGATCTGCTCCCAGGCTGCTTCTGCAGAAAGAAGTCGATGTGTAGCGGTGAACAGAAAGAAGCTGTTCCCACTGTTCAGCCGCGGGTGATCTTCTGGTTCCCCTTCCTTTCTTGCCCAATTTGGATTGTGCTTCCAGCTCTTATTCTGGGGGAGTTACTGCTTCTCCCCCCACGTCTGCCCCCCGCTAGCAATGCTGTGAGGACCAGCGCCAGGCCCTGACCTTGCGGGTTCCGACGTGGCATCATCCAGGAGGGAGGTCTCGTACCGATGGTGCAGCTTGTCCGTGGCATCTGCAGCTCGGTCCCTGCTGCTGGAGCTGGACCTGGAAGGGGAGGGAGATCCGTGGCTCACAGAAGGAAGCTTAGCAGGTTGGAGAACCAAGCAAGAAGCAAAAATATCTAATATGAGATTTTCCTGTCTCAAACATAACATCTTTTCCTCCTTCCTGCAGCAGACCTGAAGGGCAGAGATATAAATCCAACCAATTCACACCAGTGCAAGGAAGGAAGCTGAAAGATCTCAGCCTCTTGAGCTGGTGGATCCCCTTTTGCAAGAACACACTCGTTAGGGCAGTCCTTGGTCAGGAAAAGACCCCTCTCGCTCTAAAATTGAGATGAAAAAGGGAGTTTTACACTGTTAATAGGTTTACACTTACTGTGGTGAGTAAAATCCGTTGTTGGTTTCTGTGTGTTCAGGATAACTGGAAAGGAGAGAACCCAACTTTAGAAAGCGTCTTTGGTTTGGTTTGGGTAATGTTCTACAAATATTTTCTTCTGTATTTAATAAAAGAGAGAGGAGGAAATCCCTAAAACTTCCCAGAGATGTTCCTCAGGTTATTTCTACAGGGAAAATGGCGAGAAACTTTGGGGGAACTCAGTGTGTACGAAGTGGAAAAGAGCATTTAGTATCTCTGAACCTCATCGACACACGACGGATGCCAACGGTATGGAGTCATCTGGAAATTCAAGCCAGGACTCTTCCAAACAGAGCTGCGACACAGGCACCTCCTGTCAGACACTCCACAGGACATGCAGTTTCCTTTTGGGTTTGGCTTTTGGGGTTTGGGTTGGATTTTGTGGGGTTTTTTTTAGGGGGTCAGTTGTTACAAAAGTAAATAGGTAGGTGGAGGCCTAGAGATACATTGAGTGTGAACCTCTCCTTACTGTAAAAAAAATAATAAAATTACATTCCAGAATTGGGTTACAGTTGGGAATAAACCCAGAAAATGCAGAAATGACCCACAAAAGTGATTTTGTTTTTCTATCATATAAGCTAAAGAAAAAAAACTGGAATAAAACATCAAACAATTTTATTGAAGAGGGTAGTGCTTCCTTTTTTCCCCCTCTTCTTAAATAAAATTTTAGAGAAGCGGCCGCAGTTCTGCGAAGCACAGATGGAACTGTGTTTTTCCACCCATAAACACCCCTGCAGAGTTTCCAGCCAGCTCAAGAGCAGCAGTTTCTGACTCGCACAAGGCCCCGGTCGATAAAGGAATTTCTCGCTGACTCTACCTTCCATTCGCAGAAACCGCGGCTGCTCTGGGGGCCGGGTCCTCCCAGGGGAAGGGCTCAGACCTTTCCTTCAGAGGTTTGTCGCTGGAAAAAGGAAAATGCCAGTGAGATACGACCTGAGAGCACTTATATCGTCTCACCTCAGAAGAGTCTGCTGACATTCAGTTTGGAGGAGCAGGAAAAAGGGCTAAAACAGTACCTGGGGTCAGGAAGGGCCAAACTTCTCATAGAATCACAGAATGGTTTGGGTTGGAAGGGACCTTAAAGCCCCCCCAGTGCCACCCCCTGCCCTGGGCAGGGACACCTCCCACCACACCAGGTTGCTCCAAGCCCCCTCCAACCTGGCCTTGAACCCCTCCAGGGATGGGGCAGCCACAGCTTCTCTGGGCAACCTGGGCCAGGCTCTCACCACCCTCACTGCAAAGAATCTTCTGAGCACAGCTGGGGGGTGATGAGGAGAGTCATGCTGCTCCCTGCTAATTAGAGGTGTTGCTAATCCCGTGGCTTGGGTGAGCGTTTGGACTCTCCAACAGCTCTTCTCTCTGCTCACAGGCCAGAAGGACCTTCCTCCAGGTCCATCAGCTGGACCTTATGTCCACCTTCCCCTCTCCCAGACCCATCAAGCTGCACGTCCTTCTCCTTCCTTCCCTGCCAATTACTCTCTCTCCAGTTTTAGGTGGCTTAAGTAACGAGGCATCCTCTAATTTCTCTGGGAGATGGGCTCACAATTAGCAGCAGTTATGTGACCCTAACGACTCCCCGCACAACGAGGGCGTTGTAACCCAGCTGTCCCCGTGACGACATGCAAGGATATATTTCTGGGCCTTGGCTGAATGACCATGACACTAGCCCGGCCTCCACCTTTTCTCAAGAACTTTAGACTTGGCTTCAGCCTGGGATATCAGTTTGGGACCATTTCTAGCTTTATCTTCACTGATGGAGGTGGAGAGTGCGTTACAATTAACTGTGTATCCTACAGAAACTCATCTGGTAAATCCAAACCTTCTACAGGTGCTTAAGGACAACAGAACCACACCTTTAGGTTCCCAATCACTTCCTTTTTTCTTAGGTTTTCCTCCATACAACAGAGCTTTTTACACTTTCCCGTTGTTCAGCCGCCCCTTCTGACTTCCTGCAGGATGCAGAGGACCAGAACCAATGGTAGCAGGAGCCACCACCAACTGAGGTTCCACACATCCCGTGTAGGTGGAAGAAGCTCCCCAGGGAACGGCAGTGAGAAGGCAAGTGGAGTAGGAAAAAAAGAAATAAAAATGCATGAAGTAGACTCTAGGGACTGAGCCAAAGAGGAGAATCCTTGAGGGAGGAGAAGGAAGAGCAGAGAACCAACAAGTTGCAGCCAAGCCAGCAGCTGGTGCTCTTGGAGAGCAGCCCAGGACCACGACTGGGGAGGTCCCATCTGTTTGAGACCCGGAGCAGGTAGATGCTATTTCTGAGCACTGAGCAAGGTGAGGCCTGATGTTCAGCAGCACAGATCGGCCTTTCTCAACTTCTTACCCGTCCCCGTGCCGTGACATGGTTTCAGATGAGGATTTCCCATTAGCGGCCGGTCTGCTTTCACCGTTTCTGTAACAAACCAGCAGGAAGGATTAGGTGGGGAGATGAGGAGGCACAACGCGAGGCACAGGAACCGTGTGGCGAGGTGTTTGCCGGACGTGCGCTACGTACGCTGCGGGGATTGGTTTGAAATGAAGGTCTGATCAGTCGAGGGGATAGAAAAATCTGCATTTTTGGGGCTCATTTTCATCAGAAAGAACTGAGTAACGTTCAAGCAGTGGGAGGCTCACAGCTTCCATCTGGCTCTATTTCCTCCCAGATTGCTAATGGTTTTGCAAAGTGCCACTTTCTTAGATTCCCTGCGCTACAGCATTTATCGATCTGTGACGGCACCGCATCCAGAACAATCCTGTGTATCCGGGAAAAGGCCCCTGGGCAGAGCCAAGCTCCTGGCGCAGCACGGCCCTCGCCACCCTCAGTGGAGCTCCGGGGTGACGCAGACCCAACAGACCTACCTGCTCTCAGCAGAAGAGGGGAATCCCACTGAGGTTTCACTCAAGGATGTGGTTGTTTGGCTTTTACTGCCTGTTTCAGGGCTGCGAGAGAAGGCAAAGGAAAAAAGCTGTGATTCCTGAACAAACCAGCTCTCCCCGCTGCAGCGGGATGGAGTTTTCCTGCACTGAAGCCTTCCTTTCCGTGAATAAATAAAATGGAAAACAAACATCACTGTTTTCCATAGTCACTTACAAAGCTGTCTTATCAGAAGCAATTTTTAAATTAAAAACATTGATATTGGCAGGAATATCCACCTTCTGCCAGCAATACACCCAGAATAAAAATAACACAACAAGACCAGTAACCAAAAGCCTGTGGAAAACCATTTCAACGGCTTTAGAGGGGAGACTGAGCTGAGATGTGGGGAAGAACTTTGCTGTGAGGGTGGTGAGAGCCTGGCCCAGGTTGCCCAGAGAAGCTGTGGCTGCCCCATCCCTGGAGGGGTTCAAGGCCAGGTTGGAGGGGGCTTGGAGCAACCTGGTCTGGTGGGAGGTGTCCCTGCCCAGGGCAGGGGGTGGAACAAGATGATCTCTAAGGTCCCTTCCAACCCAAACCATTCTGTAATTCTACGATTCTATAATTGGATCAAACAGACAAAGTTGGAAGCAAGTGAAAATTATTCCCCTACACTTATTTGGTGAGAAAGAATTCAGCACATCTGGGTTTTTTCCCTTTCAGGTTTTGAGCGCCTCTATTTGGATGTTGCCAGATCCTTGCAGGAGGTGACATGGATTTCAGACTTTTCCAGACCCATAGAACCTCCTTTTCAAACAGCTGCCTGCATCTAAGAAACGTCTCCCGTGTGCAAGGCTGAGACATTTACTTCGTTTCACCCGCCTGAGGGTGCCCACAGAAGTCTCTGACACGGAGAAGTCTCTGACACCTCCACGTGGGCTGATAGAGCCACCACAGAAGCCCAAGATGTCCTGGCTGTGCCCTAGCACTCACCTGGAGGGAGACACTCCTGTCGTCTTTGCCTCATTCCAGGAGGACCCAGTGGTGGTTTTTCTTAGCCCGTTAGTACTGATAAAAACAACAAGTAACAAAGAATTAAAGACAGAAGATTTTTAGGTGCTTTCTCCTCTGGGGGGACACATCCAACTTGCTGCCCACAGCTCCTGTCTCTGCTTCCCAGGCAAGGACTCGCACTTGTCCTCATGCACCAGTCGCACTGATGTAACTCCTGTCTGCTTTTCTGCCAAAATACTCAGCCTTTGGAAACTATTTTTTTTCCTATTTAACACAGCTGGAGCCGTTTCTATCCCCAGTGTCTGGGTTTGCACTAAAAATCAGCTTCCCCAAAGGCAGAGATGAAAGCTCAGGGTGTTCCCAGATCCATTTCAGCCTGTGCACGTGTGTGATGTGTGAGGAGAGGGGGGAAACTGCTGCCCAGCCCTGTCTCAAAACTGGGGCCAGTCTTTTCTCAGTGGTGCCCAGTGACAGGACAAGAGGGAATGGGCACAAACTTGAACACAAGAAGTTCCATCTAAACATGAGGAGGAACTTCTTTCCTGTGAGGGTGGCAGAGCCCTGGCAGAGGCTGCCCAGAGAGGTGGTGGAGTCTCCTTCTCTGGAGACGTTCAAACCCCACATGGACACGTTCCTGTGGGACCTGCTCTGGGTGGGACCTGCTCTGGCAGGGGGTTGGACTGGATGGTCTCCAGAGGTCCCTTCCAACCCCATAGCATTCTGTGATTCTGTGTTTCATCAGGAGAGGGGCTGGGCAGCAGGTTTATACTCTACAGCTCACGTGAGGGGTGGCCTGTAGTTAAATACCCCTTGTCACCCCCCAGGGCTGTCAGTTGGGTACGCGATGACACCCTGACCCTGTCCCCCTCTGCTTCACCACGTTAGCTGGACCTCACTGCTCGTTTTGGATCTCCCCCTTTTTGTGAGAAAGGGGCACTCAGGATTTTCTGAGAAGTCCCTTCTGAAACCCCTTCACCGCTCGCTGTGTTCAGGCAGCTGCTGCCTCGCAGATAAAGGCAGTTGTCTGCAAAGCGTGCCCCAAAATCAGAGACACTCAACACACCGCTCCAGGAGGAGGTAAGTACCTGTTGTCACCTGGTGGAAACCTGCATGAACCAGACGCAGTGGGACTCCTCCTCTGCTGTCCTTCCTCTTCTTCTATCTCAATTCTTTCAGAAGGCAAAAAGAGAGACGGGTATCACTGTTTCCCACTCCCCACTGCGAGCTAATTCAGGCCGTTTATTCTTGTTTTCCCTCAGGCTGTGTTTCCCCTCCGTTTCCCCCAGAGGCAGATTTTTCCGGCTCCTCCAGCTCCCCGTGCGCTGCTACTGGCGAGAATCTCAACCGGCTGCATGAAGTGAGATCTTCAGCCCAGATCAGTGGGGTTTTGCTGTCACAGTCACTTTACAAATAGCATCAGCTGAAAGCTTAAATGCCAGAGAGTGCATTGCTAGGCATCATTTCCCCGTCACACCGACTGCTTTAGAAGGTAAATGCCCGAAGAGTATTCATCCCGCTGGCTAGAACCAGCCCTCCCTGGATGGAGAAAGGCAGCGAACGAGTCTCTCCGTGTTTCAGGTTGCCCATAACCCAAAGCATCATCAGTATTTTCAGTGGTTACAACCCTGTGGGCTCTCAAAAGCCAGCGGGATTCAACCCAGAGCATCCCTTTAAGGGAAATGTCCCTCCTCGGCTTCGAACAACCTGGGGATCTCCTGTCCCACCATTTAACCACAGCCCTGGCCCAGTAACACAGACGCACAGCCCCGGTGGGGCTTCCAGAGGGCCAGTGACCTACCTCTTGGCAAACAAGGGTGGAAATTCTTGCGTGGGGCTGCTGCAAAGGAAGCATAAAGGCAACAGTGAGAAGGTTGGAGGTGAAGAGACACCTTGGGCAGAGGCAGCTCCCACAGAGTCCCTGGCCTGTAATTGCCCCATACGGTGCAAGGCACGAAGGGGTCACATCACACCATTCGGGCAGAGCTGGCAGTGACCGGGGGGGTTAAACCCATGCAAATTACAGAGCAGAGGAAATAAAAATAGGAAGAGCAGCGAGTTATAACATATAAAGTAAAGAAGCTTCCCCAAAGGGCCTTTTTACCTTTATACCTTCCTGATGGTTTTTCTTCCTCCATAGAAACCCGCCTCCCTCCAAACCCCAGGACACTCAGGGCACCAGAGGAACTGGCAGCCACCGAAAACACCCTGAATGTCCCTACAGATCCTGTCCCAGCATTTCCCTCGTTCCGGGCACCGCTGAGTGCTGCCGGCGCGTCCCCTCCCTGCTCCCTCCCACACAGGCAGCCTCCCGGTGCCTCATTGTGTCACCCTGAGTTATGTCACGAGGAAAAGGATTCCCAGTGAAAGCGAGCTGCAAAAAAAGTCACCATCATGGCTCCTGGGAGATCAGAGACCTTGGAAATCTGCTTTTATTTCCCCTCCCAGGAAAGAGATGGACAACAGAGCCTTGAACACCAGTAGCTCCGACACATCCTTCACGTTCCAGTTACACATCCATATGTTACTGTGCAGTTCTTTTTCCCCACAGAACTAATTTGAAGCCGCAATTAAGATCAGGATCTTGTAAATCTGGGTATTATTCAAACACACTGTAAAACTTGGCCACAAAAAGCTGATCCATATTGGATGCAGTTCATATTTGTTCTGATTTTCCCCACTGGAGAGAGCGGTATTAAAACCTGAGTCTGAAAATTGAAGTCTTGATTGTGGGCCCCAGGGAATTAGGGATTATCATGGTTTTTCTCTTCCTCAAATTCCATCCCTCTCCATAGGGAAGATTTCCCAGCACTCCTGGAGGATATTTTCCCCGATTCTGCAGAAACCTGCAGATATCCTTGGCACTTCTTGAGAGACGGCAGCTAAGTCTTCTCCGCTCACTGGAAAGGTACCCACCACCTCCAGAGTGCCTTGGGTCAGGCCACCATCCCCGTGAGACCACCTTCAGCAGGCCCTTCCCTGTCTCCTGCCCCACACTTGGGTGCTGAAGACTCACCCGTTGCTTTTCTTGGCCGCTGAGAGGACGTAGGCACGTTCTCTGCTGGCAGTACGTCTCAGGACGCTGTTGGCTGCCTCTGTCCTGGAAGGGAGGGAGGGAAGGGGTCACATTCTGCTCGTGCCTTGAGGAGGCAAGAGGTGACCAACCCACGAAGGCTTGTGCTAACCCTGACAGAGCTCCTGTGCTCTGGGGAGCAGAAATCCAGCCAGAGCTACAAGGAGTAACATCGTCTTTTCCTTTAGCATCATTCATGCTGGGCCACAGCGCTTTCATGTGGATGATAAGCATCAGGCAACATAGAAAATCCTTCCTCTTCCAGGAAGACAGAGGGAGTTTCCCTTTTCCAGACCTGAACTGTTGCAATATTGCGTGCCACAGGACAAAGAAATGGGACACATCCTACGTGGACTGCACGGGTCTATCCGGACATCGGTACCACCAGAGGTGGATGAGTGCAGGTCTCTGAAAGGACCGTGATTGGTTCATCCCCAGCTGGCAAATTACCAAGTTTTCATTTGTAAAAGTCTTATATCTGAGGAAAAGTATCTTCAGAAACCTGACTGAAAGCAAGAAGGCCTCTGGCTGCAGCAGAGGCAGATCTACCACATTCTGCTCCTGGTACAAGAACGAGAGACCCCCCTGGATCTGGACTTCGATGCGAGTCCCCAGGTGGCCCAGACCCAAAGAGACACACGTGGGCTGTGGGAGGTGGCTCCTCCCTCTGCTGCTGGGCTATTTGTACCTCTCTATCTTTTCACAGAGACACTACGCGGCTGATGGACTCCACAGCCCATTTCCAGCTGCCAAATTAATTGGAGGATGCTGTCAGGTTGAATCATGTCAGGCTTTTAATTATATTTTGTTGGGAGCGCAGTTGCCTGTGGGTAGAGACGGGCTCTGGGTAGAAATATCTGCTTATTTTTACTTTACTGCAGTCAGCCCTAATAGCTCAGCTGTAATCATCATCGAATTGACCCTCCCAGTAACGAGCAGTTAAACGGGGGTCAGTCCACTTGTCACTGCCCCTGCAAGGACACGGTGGTTACCTGGAGGACATACCTCTTTTTATGTTCATCTGGAGTAAAAGGCACATCCTCCTCGTCCAAATCCACTGATTTCTGCCTGACGTTATAGGGAGCTCTGAAATCGAAAGGGAAAAAGAGAGCCAGGGTGAGGGAATGGCCTCTGCAGACAAACAAAACCCAAGGAAAATCCAAGGGCAGGGCATGTGGAAATGGGTTCAGACCCTAGAACTGTGGAAGACACTTGTATTTTTCATGCCCATTGGGGTACACATGTCCCCATAGGATTTTCTTTTCTTGGTGCAGGGGTTCAGCCTAGAGGCTGGTTCATGATAAATGCTCGGCTGCCTTTCAGGTTAAAGCCACACTCTTTGACCCAAAAAGCCGTGCAGGGAATGTCAGCAGCGCTGTTCTGCCCCAAGGGCCCTCCTTTCTCCTGGTTTCAGAACGGCCAGCGATGCTGCAAGCCAAGTCCCCAGGCTGCATCCTCCAGTTTCTGCCTTAATTACTGACAAGTGATACAATTCACTACGTACAAAGGCTGTCACCAGTTCAAGGAACAACTTATGGCCCACACAAGCACCGGGAAGTGGTTGGGTTTCCAGTGGAAGTTCTGTGGTGTCCAGATGATGAAGCTAGGCCTGGCCAGGCACCCGTGTTGACTTGGTGGCTTCATCACCTGGCCAGCCACCCTCGGTGGCTTCATCACCGAGGCACAAGGTGCTGCCGAGCCCATGCACAGGCAGAAAATGCTGCTCCCCTTGGCACACTCACAGTTTCTTGTAGTCCTCAGTGGTCATCCTGTAGCCAGAGGAAGAACGGGACTGGCCATATCCCTTGGCGGCAGGGCTGCGGGTGGCACAAATCAGATCCGTCAACACAACCCTCCCGGGCTCTCACCCTTCACCACCCGATGGGGGAAACAAGGGCAATCCCAAATTTCCACTTTCTGAATTCAGGGAATGCTCTTTAATCAAAGGGCAGCATTTGCCACCTTTTCACAGCCCTGGACTAGGATTTGAGGTCCACTTTGCTTGCCCAGAGCTTTGCCAGTGTGAGTTGTCAGAGCGGGTATGGGCACACCCCTCTGTGGGACGGCGCGACTCCCTCCTGGGATCAGGCAGTGAGAAGGACGAAGACACCTTGTGGCATCATCCTTCTCCCCAGATGAATCAAAACAGGGGGAAAAATGGGATTTCAAAAAGTTTGACTTAAGCTGCAGTAAAGCACCCGCTTAGGTCAGGGCCGTGCTTAGATCTTACTTACTAGAATTAAATGTGAGTGCCTCTCGCAAGACAGGTTCCAAAAAACCCCACCAAACCCCACATTAAAAACATCAGAATGAAGTGTTACAGCTTTGGCATTTGTCCCCCCCTCAAAACTATTTGCCAAATTAAACCCAAATCCCAAATTTCACAGCCAACTGCCCTCCCGTGCTCTGGTGAGGAAAGCGCGGAGTGTGATGCCTTGTCTTTCCCCGTGTCTGCTGAGCGGAGCCGCACACGAACAGCCACTTCTTCCAGCATTTGGTAGGGATTTCGTGGAGCTCGGTGGAAGCCCACAAGCACTGGCCAAAGTAAAAGCATGACTAGAAATACAGACAATATTTAGAAGCTCATTTTCATGAAGAAGAGGAAGCCACACACCTACCTTTTTTGTGCTTCTTTAGAAGAGGAAGAATCTGGCGTGGAAGGGGTCTTATCGATGGTTTTTGTGAACACCCCTCTGGGGAGAAAAGAGACATGGTAAAGTTTTGGCAGGACAGATTTTAAAACTAAAATGATGAGACTTGCAGCCCCTCTTTGGCCACACGGTGTCTGTGTGTCCTGGCAGGAGGAAGCTGCTCACTCAGGACATGGAGAATTAGAAGACACTTCCTTGGGGGAGTCATCCTGAGAAAAGTCCCAACTTCCTGCTCCCTGGCCTTGGACACCCTGGTAAAATCAGCTTGCCCAGAGGCGTGGGTACGGAATCACTGGTGGGTTGTGCTTGTGGCATCGGAATCTCCGTGGGCAACAGCCCAGGTGTCAGAGGGAGCTGAAGGACACAAGCCCCACCACCGGTGCTGTGCTCATCACAAGGATGGTGGAACGTTTTCACAGCACGACAGCCCCTCCATGCATGATGACCGTGTCACACAGAGGAGATCTGATTTTGTTATCATCACCATCAAACTACTTGTTAAACAAAATATTCAAGACTCTCTTCACCAAGGTACTCCCTGAGCATTGTCATGTTCCCAACTCGTAGGAGAACCCAAGAGATAGTCATATTTTTCACGCTTGTTGCTCCTGATCGAGTTCTCCTTCCCCTACAGCCCAAATATACGCCACTCCGTACCAACCTGATGAGGTAACCGGGCTGAGGCTTGGAGACAGGAGACCTGGGAAAAGAACAGGCATTAGAGAATTAAGAAACACAGGGAAAAACACCAGCAGCAGCACCAGCGTTAAAGGGAAACGTCCACGTGGCTGTCAAGCCAAAAATTTAGCTAAATGGGCCTGGAGCGATACCTCAGCTGCGGCACCAAAATTAACCCTGGAAGGATTATTTAAAAAATGAATAATCCTTGGAGCAAGCTCTATAAAAGATATTTTTAGAAGAAAAGTGAATTTTAAAGATAGCTAATTAAAATCAGCCATGCTGACAGGGATTTCTGGCTCAAAATTAGTCCACAGATTGGTGGCACAGAGGGGGGAATTAGACATGGCAGAGATCCTGTGTTTTTTATTGCAGGCAAACATCACCACCTCACTCACTTCTCTGAGGGCCCCTGCTGAGGAAGGGAGCGCGGCAAAGCTCCCCTGGAGGGAAAGGAAACGGGACCATCAGGGGGGGATCTGGCTCCTGGCACCAGGAAAGGAGGAAATATCCCTGGAACCTGCTCCAAGCTGTCTTGGAGACGTCTTCCTGAGAATGAGGTGGGCACCAGGATGGGCCACAAGGACCTGGTTCCCACCAGATGAGCTCAGAGAGGGTCCTTTCACCCCTGCCCAGACACCACCCCCCCTCCTTTCCTGTCCGTCCAAGTGCTCTAGGACCACAAAACAGTTCAGTAAGAAAGCTCAGCAGGTCTCAGGTCTCACCTCCTGTCCCAAGCAGGGTCAGAGTTTCGCAGGAAGGCAGGTTTATCACTACGTGCTTGAGGGGGCTGCCAAGCTCAAATTTATCCCGTTGCCTTCACAGGCAGAGAAATACAAAGTCACCGCAGGCTTAGCCCAGCTCCAGAGCTCTCCGGATGGGATGAGCCGGAGGATGGCGAGTGCTGAGCACAGCCCCAAGCTCTTGCTTCTGCAGTGTCCTCAGAGCAGACAACAGCAGGGTGCAGCTCATCCCAGCCCCATCGCCGAGCTGTTCCTCAAGCACTCAGTTCTGAACGTGAGCTGCAAGGGACCTGAGACATTGTCCAGCTTGGCCTGTCCTCACTCTGAAGTATAAACAGATCCTGGGTGTCCTGGACTCCCCGTCATTCACCTTCTGTCAACTTCAGGCCCTCACACATTTGTGCGAAGATGCCCCTTCAGATGCCACGTTTCCAGTGCCACAAATGTCCCTGGTTTTATTCATCCTGCGCCTGATAAAGCATCACCAGGCAGAAGGAAGTAGGACATGGCAGGGAAACCAGATCCCGCCTAATTGCAACAAGAAGTGACAAGAGCTGGCACAGAAGAAGGGAGAGGGCAGTGCCCTCCCAGCAATGGCAATGTGGCTACCAAAGAGCTCTCTCATATGACTAAGCCCTTTCCAACAGTTTTATGTTTTAGGACACAAGTGCTACAAGCTCCGGGGTTCCCAAAGAGCCCTCGTGCTCTGGCCCTCAAGCAAATTCAGCTCCCACACAGGGCTTCGCTTGTTCTGAGGAGCCCGAGGCTTAGAGCACACAGGAGCTGATGTGCAGCAGTAAAATCTTGTGGGATCATGGGCTTGAAGGAACCCATTCATCTGCATTGAAGACATCAATCCATCCATTCATCCATCCGGAGATAAGCCACGAGGTGACAGTTTGTAGGACATGACACTGAACAACCCAGGGTCTCCTCAAGGACCACGTTTTTCAACACCACCTTAGCAGTGACTGGGTGTGAGGAGGTGAGAAAGGAGCAGACATTTGGGAAGAACCAGGGAACGCACCGACCCCATGAGATAACACAGAAGGGAAGCAACGGGATGGGCCCCCCAAAATTACCTGTCGTTCTGGGGAGCAGTAGATTTTGAGGCTGGGGAATCTCCACCGGCCTGTCCAGACCTGAGTAAAGAGAAAACACAATGATGTAATTAACTTCTGGTCTTGCTGAACACAGCAGTGATGTTCTCAGAGAGAGCTGAGAGAGAAGCAATTCTCTAAGAAGAATTCTAAGAAGGGCTCCTCTAAGAAAAGCAGCCCAATTTGGGTTTGTTTCCAATTAAAGAGAAGCTGGTGCAGATCCTGGTGTTTCCCGGTGTGTGACAGCCCTGTGTCTGCAGGGGGAGATGCAGACCTGGCTGTTTTATCATTTAAATTCCCTCCCGTCAAGGTCTGCCCCTTCATTAGTTGCTCAGGAGATGGTGAAACCCAATCTGCCTTCAAAAACACTATGGAGTTCTCCTGAGACTTCAGATCTGCCCGTGCTGCTGGATTCCCAGCTCCCAGGAAAGGCCTTTTCCCAGAACTTCTCCCCAGCCTGCATTTATCATAATTAAGCAGGAGCCCTGCTCCCCTTTGGTGGTGTCATTTCCTGCCATCATGGGTACCCCAAAACATGTGCCACGTGTGCTGCTTCTGCAGGCTGGAGAACAGAGAACTCCTGGGCGGCTGATGAGGGAAAGGGGAGGGAGAAGAGGAGCGCTCCTCGATGGCCACACTTACATTGGGCTGCTCTTCTTCTCATCCTCAGAGTCCGAGTTATGGTGGTGGATCCAGCTCTTATCTCCTTTCAGGGTGGTGCGAACCTTCATCTGCTTAATGATTCTCCTGCGGTCCTCATCCGTGGGAGGGATGTAACCTCCTGGGAGAGGCAGAGGGAAGGAGAAAGGAGAAGTTGCTGAGAAAGGGCAAGAATTCGGAGTGTCAGAAGGTGAGCAGAGGTGAATCTCGGAGCAGGGAGGACGGGTCTCCTTCCAGCCAGAGATTCACACAGTGAATGAGGCTTTTGCCACTTTTGATGGAAGATGGAAACAAGCTGCTGTCACCCAGACTTCAGGATCAATGTACCCTGATGCATCACCTCCTCTGCAGAGATCCATACGGCTTTTTCTCTCCTCTCAGAGGACTGTTTAACGTTAATGAGTCATTTTCCTTCGGGAAGACCAAAGACATTCAGTGGGTGGTCTAATCACATATTTGCAAAGAGTTTCCTCTGGCATTTCCCATCCCATCAGCTCCAGCATAAGGCTTTTTGGGTTTGTGGGAGAGGATGATGCATCTGGAGTATGAAGCTGAGCCAAGAGCTGGCGGTTAGAGGTAAGCCATGAAATGCAAACACCCAGCTGCCAGCTTTCTCTAGTGGCCTGTCGCATCATTTGGGTCCTCATTTCCACATTCTCATTTACAAAGTTCAGTCTCAAAAACATCTTCTCAAACCACGTCTCCCAAACAGGGTGGTTCTGGCCCAAATGTGGAAACGTCCCATCCTGTACGGTCTCTCTCTTTGGCTGCCCAACAGCAGCTCTGCCACTGTCCTCGTTCTGCACCTTGTCCCTCTTCAGGCAACAAACCACAACTACATTCCCTGCCTGAGAAAGCCAGCAATGGCAATCAACACGTAAAATTAAAACGTAGGAAATTGCAGAATGTCATGGATTAGGAGCTGCCAAATCCTCCTGGTGGGAAAAAGATTGGGTGAAAAAAGCACAGGTAAATGGGGAGGAGTATTAAAGTATTTATTCAATATAAGGAGTATTTATTAAAATATAAAAATTATTGGGAGCTGGCAGGGCAGGAGAGGGGAGGCTGGGGAAGGGGAACCCTCTCTCACAATGGAAGGGAATGAGCAGGTGACTGATGTGAAGGGCTTCAGTCCTCCTTGAGTGCCAAAGTCCTGCAGGACCAAACTGATTGCAGCTGGATATTATATTAAAAAAAAAAAAAAAAAAAGCATTTTAACTGGGAAATTCCCCATCCAGCCCCAGTATGATTTTTTCACACTCCTTTGATAATAAGACATTGTTAGGAGTTTATTAATAATATAGGCAGTGTTCTCATGACTGTATGTGCACTGCAAACTGCGCAAGGGCAGTCTCCAGCCCAACAGGCTTTTGGTTTTTATCTCTAGAAGAGAAAACCAGAGGGTGTGGGTAGACAGAGACTGAGGGACGTCATCCTCGTCGGCTGTTAATTGCTGCTGTATGTTCAGTAGACAGAGAATTTTAAGGAGGGTCTTGAAAAGAGTGTAATCTGGTAGTTTATTAGTCTTTTGCTCATCTCAAAACCTCAGCCAGGCTACATCCATACCTTCACGGATAGTGAAATTATACCCAAATGCACCTAATTTTGGAACTGGAGGGTGAAGCAGGTCCCAGACAAGGAAGAGGTGACCTCTACCCTGGGGCACAGCGCTCTGGGGGAGCCATGCAGAGACGATACGGCAGATACAGCTGAGCAGAGAAGGCCAAGGGAAGCCGTGAGAGCGGTCAGATCCCCAACAGCTTGGGGTGGGGAAAGGAATTACCTTTACTGACACCCAGGGACATCATGGTGTTCAGAAGCGCCTTCCCCTGCGGTTACCGTTTGAAGACAAGCAGCCCCTGAAAAAAACGGAAAAGGGGAAAAGCAGATTAGCAGTTCTGATAGAAAAAACTTTGTTATGCGGAAGCATCACAGTAGCCATGGAGCCTGGAGGACGGGGGGACTGTGGCACATACACCAGAGCTGTGGTTTCTCCCCATCCTTCAGCATCAAGGATAGGGAGAATCAAAGGGGGGTGTTCTCCACACCAGAAAGGCTTCAGATCGGCCATGAGAGATGTGTTCTTCCAGCTCTGGGAGGAAAGCGATGGAGGAGACCTTTGCAAACAAATGAACAAACAAAAGAACGCAAAACGGACCCCGTTTTGAGATCGTAGATCCCAGGTTAATTCCGCACCTGATCACACGGTTATCAGAAATGTTTCTTTTCTTCTTGCACTCTGTGAAGTTTTCCATGTAAGCTGTGGGATGAGCCCTTATTTCAGAGGAGAAGAATCAAGGGTAACTTCCAGCTTTTACAACCCTCTGTTCTTTCCTTGCCAAAACTCTCTGCTGAACCTGGATTCTTCAGGGACTCTGCTATTTGTGAATAAAATGCCCAACCCTGTTCGGGAGCCCGTGAATCTAAAATGAGGTTGTTATTACCTGCTGGTGGGCTTGTCCCTGCAGTATAGCTGCGAAGCCACACGCCCACGAGGAACACCGAGCCCTGAGCTCACAGCGCTGCCTCTTGGCACCCTCTCCTCCTTTGCCTGGTCTCAGCCCAAGATCTTCCCACTGCACATCCACTCCTCACCCAGTCTGCGCTGGGATGGAGAACAAGCCCTCTGCTCTCACCCCGAGCTCCCTCTCCCTTCCACAAACACTCCCAAACATTAAGTCAGCTTTCACCAGGAGCAGCCAGCCCACCTCTTTTCTTATCCTGCCCACATCCCCCTTCCCACCCAAATTTAATTGACGCTGCTATTTAGAGAGAGAGGAAAAGTGTAGTGTTGCCCTAGAGATCCATGAAGAACCTCAAAATACTTGGGTGTCTTTATGCTAAAGGCGGAGAAATGGCTGCAGCCTACAGGAGCACAACTGACAGACCTGTGATCTGGCAACTTTGGGTTAAAAAAGAAATCTCAGCATCTTGGACCTGCACATGGGGAAGCCACGTGGCTTCATTACCTACAGGGTCTGAGTGAGGTGGGCTCAGACCTTGCTAAATGCAATTCAGGGATGCATCTGGTCCTCTCTTCTACTTATTAAATTCTTTCCTACTCCTGGACAAAATAAAGCTGAAGCAAGTGGGAAAGAACTATCCCAAGAGTTTGATACGGCCCTGATCCAAGGAAAATTAGGGGCAGAATCATAGAATCACATAATGGTTTGGGTTGGAAGGGACCTTAAAGATCATCTTGTTCCACCCCCTGCCCTGGGCAGGGACACCTCCCACCACACCAGGTTGCTCCAAGCCCCCTCCAACCTGGCCTTGAACCCCTCCAGGGATGGGGCAGCCACAGCTTCTCTGGGCAACCTGGGCCAGGCTCTCACCACCCTCACAGCAAAGAAGTTCTTCCCCAGATCTCATCTCAATCTCCCCTCTTTCAGTGTCAAACCCTTCCCCTTCGTCCCATCGCAGTAGGTACAGGCTACAAGCTGTCATATAACGGACATATTTGGAAGCTGGAGAGCTGGCAGTGTAACTGAGAGGTGATTAAACGCCCCCCCTGCCCCCCAGCACAGATCTTTCAGAGGAATAAGCAGAGGTTTAGGAGTGTGTAGGACAGATTCTCGGGCAGGGCTGGAGCGAGGGCTGCGGCTGCCGGAGGTGCGGGATGAACTCCGGTCACCACGGCGGCTGCGCCGGGCACGTTCTGCAGCCCTGCAGGAAACATCCCCACTTATTGCTTCAACAGAAACTCCCCTTCTTACTCACACGATTCCCCTGACAAATACACCCAAAAAGGAAAGGGAAGCCGTGAAGGGCGGCACCCAGCATGTGTACAAAAACATGCCAGAAACTACTTGTTGGCCAAGCCTTCTCCTCCGGCGCTGCCTTCCCTCTTCCCAGCCCACATCGCCCTGGGAGGGACCACAAACGCTGTCGCACTCCCCGGGTGTTTCTGGTTTGACAAACAGGCGTCGGAACGGGCTGGTGGGGCTCGCGAGGGACTGGCGAGTGGTTTTTGTTGCCAGCCTGCTTTCTCCAGGGATGAATCACGCGACGGTCACCCAGCGGCCACACGGGGGGGTGTCCCCGCAGGGGGTGACCCATGGGGGTGTCTCTGCTCCGCTGGAAGAAACCTCCGGGGGTTAGAGCCGCCTCCTCTCCTGCCCCACACCGTAATGAAGGAGGCAAGAATGAAGCTTTCAGCAAATCTGTGAGAGGCACAGAGCGTGCAAAAATGTCCTTCTGCGATGGACGGAGCCATCTTTTTGCTTCTTTACAACACCATTTTCTCTCTTTCGTTAAGGAAGGCTGACAAGTGGCTATTTTTACCCTTCCCCTGAGGATCAGCCCAAGCAAGATCACCAGCAGCTGAGCGGGTTCAGCAAGAAAGGAGCCATTCAAGTACCCTATTTCTTGCCCATGTATTTAATCCCCTGCTGTAGGCTCCTGTTGGACATAGGATACCAGGCTTGGAAAAGTTTTGGGCTGATCCTATGTGTGTTTCTCATCCTCCACTTGCTTCAGCTTTATTTTGGCTGCTCAGTGACTGGAACATTAAAAGACAATTCAACCCGGGTTCCACTGCGAATCCCACGGTTAGGATAACTCACTGTTTCTCAGATGAGAAAGGAAAAGCTCATTTTCTTGTTTTCATGCTGGCTGGCAGCGATACCTGGCAGATAAACCGACATCTCCAAGATAGGAACTGTGACGGAGAAGCACGAGGAAGGGAGATAAACGGGGACCACTAACCCAAACCAGAGACAGATCAGCAAATTGCTATCAGGAGAAGCGCTCACATCTTCCTCGTGACTGTATTTGCCCAGATTTTGACATTCCAGCAGTTGGTGGTGAGAATATGAAAGAGCAGACATCGCTTCTCGGGCCGCAAGGGGACCACATCCCAGTCCATCTGCTCCGACTGGACTGGTGTGCGGGAAGCAGCACGGGATTTATGGAGCCAAGGAGGGTCAGGGAGAGGGTGTCTGGCTCCAGAGAACTGATACCGCACTCCTGGGAGAGAAAGGGCTTCTCACTGCTCCAGGGACAGCTTAGAAATCCAAACAGCTTCCTCTCTTCGTCAAAGTCTGAGTTTAGGCTTCAACATGTGCTACAGGACACGTTTCAAAGCATTTTTGCCTTTATCTTCAAATCTTTGTGAGTCCGCAGCGTAGCACATCTCAAAGACCTCAGCTCCTCTCATCACCACGCTTACAAAATGCGGAGATCTCCACCTCATGTAGACCAAAACCTCTTCTGCCTCAAAGTCCATCCCTTCCCTCTTGCCTCACAGTCAGAAAACAAGCTCTGCTGGGCTGGACACACCTTTCTCCTCTGTTTAGTCATTCCCTAATACAAAATGCTCCTGCTGGGTGACTAGGAACACCTCTATTATAAAAGGACATATAGTAAGTCACCAAGTCACTCTATTTTTGATACCAGAGCTGTTCAGGAATATATATTTTCTCCCAAACATTCACTACAAATATAAAACCTGAGACAAAAAAAAATCCATTTAAATTAAAATCCCCATTCCCTCCCTATTTATAAAGGAGTTTTTCCTCCAGAAGCTCCGTGGGAGCCCTTCAGAGCCAACTGCCTCCTGTTAAGTGCCTGCACACCACCAGTGCCATAGGCCCTTGATCCTAATTGGCACCCTTGGGTGCCATCGTTATGTAAATGAGCAATAATCCTTCTTCACTTCCTGGCGCAAACAGTTATTGCAGTCTCTGCTGCCCCGTTAAGCACTGCCCAGCTTGCTCCAAAACGGCTGCACTTTGAGGGATGATTCCCTTAAAACACTTCCCCTGGACAACCTTCAGGGCTGCCTCGGGCTTCCTGTTTGCAAAGAGCCCCAGGATACTGAAATAAATATGAGGTTGGCTTGGAAAGCACCAGTTAAACCAGTCACAGAAGGTAAGGAGCTGGGTCTGGCTGCAGAGAGACGCCCGGTTATTTCCTTTGCTGCAGCAGTTTGAGGCTGCAGCTGCACCACGGGATCTCCAGGGTCCCCTCTGCCGGTCCGTGCTCCTGCCTTGCCCTGACATCTTACCCAAATAAAGCCAGGCACTGTATTTCTTCCCAGTTGCATACTGGTTTCCATGTGGATAGAGCCCTGGCACTTGGGCGTATGGGAAGCTGTGGTGTTTGACAGGTCTTTTACTTGGGCAGTGAGAGAGATGGGACCAGCACGATCTTGTGAGCGTGACCTGCTCGAGAGGCATCAAAGAAGCAATAAAAACCCCAACAGAGTGGCCCTGGTGCCTACACCCGCCTGTTGGGGGGCTCCTTCCCCAGCAGGGCTCTGCCACGGGCAGTACGTAAAACACAGGTACCTCCATCCATCACCCACCCGTCACATACAAAGTCCCGGGAAAACGTCTAGGCAGCATGAGGGACAGAACTCACGCTCCTGCACCTTCTGACAGACTTCTCCTGAGCTAAAATAATTTAGATTTCACCTATTTTAAAAAGCCTGTGACTCACAGAGCCACGTGTAGTGTCCACGCAGGGCACGACAGGGTGCAAATCCAAATACCACCGACCTTCAAAACACAGTAACGTCCGTGGGTTCCACAGGCTGCAGCCCAGGCCATGCCCAGACACACCAAGAAGAGATGCTGAATCCTTTCTGTGGGCATAAATACATTATACTTTTTCTGTTCTACATAATTCCTTTGTCTTGGGACTCAGCAGAGACTGGTATTTCTGCACACGCAGCTCTGAACTGATGTTTCAAAGGGGACCCAGCACTGGGACCGGTGTTCTTCCAGCCAGTGTTAGGAATAATATTTGGAGAGTGTTTTGGTTTTGTTCTTATTTCTCCAAAAATAAATATTTTTGGAAGGGGGGGGGGGGGGAAGGAAGGAGACTGGTAAATATGCGCCAATTTCACAATTTTTACCTTAAAACAAAATGAAGATGGAAGTGCTTTACTTGCAGAAGCAAAGGGCTCTGAGAGATCTCCCTTGGTAAGAGAAACCAGGGGATCCCCAAGAGCTGTCACAGACCCCCCAGCCCCTGGTGCTGGGCACGGGGGTTACTGACACCCATGGCCACGGGGAGCAAACCCCAGACCAGGGGAGAAAACGCATCCAACTGCAAAAGACTGAATTTCTGAAGAAATAGCCCCACAAAAGCCCATCTGCGCACCAAGGTTTAATGGGAGGCGACGGAATCAAAGTGATTCTGTTTCCCGGGAAAAACCCCTGCAGAAGTTTTCATCTTCTCATCCTTAAAACCCCTGACAAGAACAAAGGCAAAAATCTGAATCAGCCTGGAAAGGCTACAGCTGGGATGCCTAGACCCCAAGCAGTGGCGTATCCATAAGAAATGCAGTCTGCAGACTGGAAAAAGCTGGAAAAAAACCCAAACCCCACAGGTTTGGTCTCTAATGAAGGGAAGAGCCCTGAGCCCTTCAGCGGGTGACTGGGAGCCTGTCCCACAGCGGCGGCACCGCGGCGGTAAGAGGGTTAACTCCCCACTGCCTCGGCTTTCAGCAACGGGAAAAACTCAGGCTAGATTGTGACAAACGGGCCAAAGGATTTAGTTACACGTTATGCTGCTATCTACACTCTAAAGAAAAATTACATGAAAATTGAGGGGAAAACCCCCACGTTGTTTCAAAACATAAATGAAAATGTTTCATTACAAAAGGCTTAAGTTCACCTTGGGTTTCAGGTTTTAAATTCTTTTTTCTTGGGAACAAAAACTTAATGAAACTTGCAGGGATTTTTGAAAGGGTTCAGTGTTGCTAATTCTGAAAAAAAAAGAAAAAAAAGAAAAAAAGAAAGAAATTGTGCCAGTCTGCCCACTGAGCTGTATCAAGTTCGTCGCTGCCCATCCAAGTTCCCAAGGCTACAGCCTCCCAAAAGCACTCCAAATGTCTCCTTTACCGCAAGCCTGGCCAAAAAAAGCAACCCAAAAGCCCCTAAGAAGACTCTTCCCCAATTAAAATTCACCAAATGCTCTACCCATAGCCCAGGCTTTGAGTCTGGGGTGTATCTTCCCGTGAGCCTAAGGATGTACCTGCTGCGATGCCCCTGGCCCTCCGGTGGATGTGTCTCCCCGTCACCCTCTGCTCTTAGGTGAGAGGTGACGCTTCGTCCTCACCACAGGAGTGTTCTCCTCCCAGCTGTGGGAGCCACACATGAAAGAGGGGAGATTGAGATGAGATCTGGGGAAGAACTTCTTTGCTGTGAGGATGGTGAGCCAATTCTGGCCTGGGCCAGAGACCAGGTTGCCCAGAGAAGCTGTGGCTGCCCCATCCCTGGAGGGGTTCAAGGCCAGGTTGGAGGGGGCTTGGAGCAACCTGGTGTGGTGGGAGGTGTCCCTGCCCAGGGCAGGGGGTGGCACTGGGTGGGCTTTAAGGTCCCTTCCAACCCAAACCGTTCTGTGATTCTATGATTCTCTGCTCCATGCCCATCTCCAGTGGGCCCCGACACCATCGTCACCTCTCTCATCTTTTACCTCCCTGTGTCCCAGACCTGTCCTTCCCTCTGGCTGGATCTGCCCACGGCCAGGATTCAGACAGGACGGCACCTTACTGAGGCTCTGGCTTCAGGGGATGTTTCCGGCAGAGAAACGGGGTCAACTCAAACCACCACCAGTGCCTTGGTCCTCTGTGGGGAGAAGGGACACGCTGGCCACCGGACAGAGCAGTTTTTAAATTCATCTCCTCTCCCCAGGTTCTCACAAGCCCTCTATGAGTCAGGATCTGACTGGCTTCCAGGCAATTAAACTCTAATTGCCTCTCCCCTCCCTGCGATGGCAGGTCTCAGGTATGTAGCGCAGGCAGAGCTCCGTGCTGGGTCTGCTGGAGAAGCTGAGGTTGATCATCCCAGTGATATTACTGGGAGAACTGTTGATAAGCTGGGTTTCCTTCTCCATCAGCAGGGAGAAGGGAGCAGCGGGGAAGAATTTGGCCCGGTTATGAGAGTTTAGTGTCTCCTTAATACTGCAGAGCCAGAGGGATCTCCAGACCTCCCCTTCACTCCCTCCTGCTTCTCTCTCCAGCCCTTCCCTATATAGGGGATATACTGGATGCCCCTCCCCGGGCAATGTGATACATGACAGATGGATACTCTTTCCGATATTTGAAATCATCTGTGATTTACAGACCAGTTTGCGAGTACAAAACACTCGCTGCAAGTCCCTCAACCTTTACGCTGCCTGATTGCAACCAGTGCTGTCAAACAGCAGCCGCGGGGATGTGACACTGGGATGGCCCAGGCAACAGCAGACCCACAAAAAATGGGTGTTACGATGGGTACACTCCTGCTGACAAAGCGTCCAACACGAGCACTCCAAAAAATAAACATTCTGCCTGTGCAGACCAAAATCCTCAGACCATGTCCTGCTACTTAAATCCATGCCAACTACTTATGCAAAAGCCCTGATTTTCGAAGGCATGGAGCCCCACCAAGACCAAGCATGGACCCTGAAATCACATGCAGGTTCTGCCCACCTCTGGGAAGTCCTGGGGTACACCAGTACAGAGCTGGACAGACGGACAGCCCTCGCTTCGGAGTCAATCCACTGTCTGCGGGCAGGGAGGAAATGGTTCCTGCCAATACGCTGTCTCCCGCTGAAGACACTGACTGTGAAGATCCCCATCACGTGAACGAAAACAATTACAAGCTATTAAATAAGGAAAGGGGAGCCGATACCTTGTTCAGATGTCAATCGGCAGGGCGCGTCCGTCTGCGGGCAGCCAGCCAGCACGGCTCGCTCCCGGGGGCCGCAGTGGTCCCTCCCCCCCCACCCAGGGATTTCCATCCGCTTTGAGTTTTAAACTGAAAGAGGGGAGATTTAGATGAGATCTGGGGAAGAAATTCTCTGCTGTGAGGGTGGTGAGAGCCTGGCCCAGGTTGCCCAGAGAAGCTGTGGCTGCCCCATCCCTGGAGGGGTTCAAGGCCAGGTTGGACGGGGCTTGGAACAACCTGGTCTGGTGGGAGGTGTCCCTGCCCAGGGCAGGGGGTGGGACTGGGTGGGCTTTAAGGTCCCTTCCAACCCAAACAGTTCTGTGATTCTATGATTCTATCCCAACGGTGGGCACTGTCATGGGTGGTACCAGCAGAGGAGCCGAGAGGTGGCCCAGGCACCACAAACTCCTCTCCTACCCTTAGCAGGGAGCGATCCCCAGGGATCACAGCCCGTGGGCTCAACAAGGGACTACCTACAGCCTTGTTCTTGTCTGTCCCCAAGGCCACGGAGGCTGCAGGTGGCCCTGGGCAGCTGGCGGAGGGAGGGAGTGACACATCCTTGCCCACTCATGCGGTCCTCTGCAAAGGAGCTGATGTACAGCCAGACCAGCGCTCTCTGCTAAGAAATTCAAGTGCCTGAAATCAGCAGCCCATCACTTAATTGGGAATGATGCTGCTTTCCATGCAAGCCACTTAAAAAGCCGTAATTACACCCCGGGAGATGAAACACTTACTATTCTTTAAAAGCTGACTGCAGCTCCTGTTACCTGCCAACATGCAGGAGAAGAACCTGCCAGCCATGAGCCTTCCTCATGGCTCAACCGCCGCTGTACAGTGGTAATAGCACTTTTTTAGCCTGCTGTTGTCAGGAGTTTGGGGAGCACTCGCGGTAATAGCCACCTTGTGCTCCGCTCATCCTGGTGATGAGCTGGATCCCACGTTGGACCTAGTTCTGAGGACTAAATGAACACCCTGGGAAAGGAAGCAGAGCCCCTTTGATCCTGTAAAAAAAACAGCTTTCCTGGAGAGCGCCACAGGGTGCCTTTAGAGCCCCCAGCTGTCCCCACGGGCCAGGCCAGCCCCCCAGTTCACGTTACAGCACTCCTGTCCCCACTGCCTCGTTCCCCGGTCTCAGGACGGGATGTCCCTTTGATGTCTGGGCCACCAGGCTCATTTTACCCTGCGAGAGCCGCATGGTGAGATGCTCTGTGCCGGGAAACGCTGGATCCATCGGACCCTTTCT
The DNA here is from genome assembly GCF_964106895.1 of Numenius arquata. Classification (NCBI taxonomy): domain Eukaryota; kingdom Metazoa; phylum Chordata; class Aves; order Charadriiformes; family Scolopacidae; genus Numenius; species Numenius arquata. The sequence continues at coordinate 1,072,873 of NC_133580.1, forward strand.
GGACAGGTACCCACAGCCCACCTAGGGAGTTAACAGGGAGTTAAACTCTTGGTGCCTCACCAGGAAGGTCATTAACAGACGGCAAACTGTGTCCTAAACCAGCTCCTTCAGCCCAAACCCCACGTGGTGCCGCTTATGTGGCCAACTGCAAAGCCACCCTGTGCTGCCCGCAGTGACCTGGGACACACAGCCAGCAGCTCCGGGCTCTGCTGCCCGCTGGCAGAGACCACCCCTGCTCTCCCGCTGCTTCCCGAGGAGCTCTCACACGCTCCTCCACAAACCTCCTTTCACCAGCGAGGAATCTGTGCACTAACGGAGGCCGTGGCCAGCGACCTGAACGCTGACCCTCGGCCGCAAACAGACCCGAGGTCAGTCACGCGGAAGAATATCCTGGTTTAACGATAATTGATGCCTACGCCGACCTTCACCGTCCTCAAATTAAAACGCATTTAAAAGCTTGCAAAAGGTTTGAACCTTCCTCATTTGAACCTCCCAAACTCTGCGGCGAATTTTGTGGTCTAGACCTAACTCAGGGTCCGAGTCCCCACTCTCCAGCCCATCTGGTGAGAGACGGGACTTTTAACAGCTCAAGCCCAACTTTTACAAACCCGCAGGAGGGAAAGCCCAGGAGAGGGAGCTTCTCCACGTGGGCTACACGCAGCCAGGAGACACCCTGCCCCAGAAAGGCAGCATTTGGGTTGCAGGGTTGCCAACCCGGGTCCCTGCACGCCAGACTCCCTCCAGTGATCTGCATTAGGCGTGGGCACGTACTGGCGTTTCTCCCGCATTAGGCAGAGCACACAATGCCAACTTTGTGCCAACCTCACGCTTTCATGTCAGCGGTTACCTGATCTGCTGTGAAGCCAGAGCGGCGTGGATGGACTGTACCTGATCCAGCATAAACCCTGCCAGGGCAAAGTTAACCCTTTAAATCCATCTCAGCAAGTTTGAACCAGCAAAGGGAGTTTATTCTGGATTAGCCCAGTGGCTGGGATGTTTCGAGCCAGCATTCTTTAAAACTAGATTTATTTCACCTTTGAGCTCTTGACTTGAACGACACCCGGTGCCTGGGAAGGACGGACGCTTCCGTCCCACTGTCTGCGCTGGGGGAAATGAGTGCAACAGGGATTGCACCCCAGGCTTCGCACCGTGAACTCACAATTTCGGATCTCAGGTGCGGCTGAACGTGTTGGAAGTGGGAGGTTGTGAGTCCCTGGAAGTCCAGACCCACTGCCCGAGGCGCACTGCAGGGCTTGGACTGAGCCCTGATAGCAAATCACACGTTGCGCCCCGATATTGGCCCAGTATTAGGAGCAACTGGGTGGCTGTGGGCTTTCAAAGGGAGACAAACTCATAAATAACCGCCTCTGAGCAGCAGAAAGGCTGATAATGCTTAAACGCCAGCTGAATGGTCATCCATACAGGCAGGGAGAGGAGTCCTCACATTTCAGACAACGTTTAGCTTCTCTGAAGGACCAGATTCCACTCTTGCCTTCCCCATTTCCCACGCAGTGACTGTTTGACACCAACACAGTTACATACGCACGTGGTGATACTCAAGAAGCACTAGGAGATTTCTAGAGTCAGGCTTGGGAACAATCAGAAATGCCACAGTTGAAGCAGCCCAGACAACCTTAAACCAACCCTTCTGGGCTCGTACAATACAAGAGCCCACGCAGGGATGCTCTAAGGGGAAGCCAGGCTACAAGAGGAGGCTCCTTTCCCCAGGAACCACCACTAGAGGAGTCTGAGGAGAGGATGGATGGCTCCTCTGCTGCAGGTGACAGTTTATGTCTCTGCCACAGTTCTCCCGTGATGCGAGTCAAATAATTTAAACCGCTTCATGGTCATCATACCGTGTGCCCACCTTTTCCAGGGTGTCCGACATGACCCTGAATACAAATCGCAGAAGTACCAAGTCCCTGCGGCTGCAGCAAAGCCTCAGCCTGGCACCACAGTCCCTCAGGATCTTGGTCACTGCTACTTGGGCACAGCAAATGCCTCTTCTTCCCCCAGCACATGGAAAAGAGAGATGAAAACCTGTGATTGCTGCGGGGAAAGCCTGCACAGAACTCATTAACAGGAGCAACGCAGACACGTTTCAGCCGTGCCCGAGACAACAGCTGTAGAGCTACCAATGCACCATTAGAATTTCTTTTAATTCACTTGCAACCACGTACCCCACACACCGAAAAAAATCAGTCCGACCAAGAGAAGTTGGCCAAGACGTAGCTATTGAAGTCAGGAAAGTGTGGCATAAATTTAATTAGAGGAGCACGGAAACCTGCCTGTCCCGGGAGATCATCCTGTTGTGGCAGGAGCTGTGCACGACCACCCCCAAACACAACACCTGGCTGCTCTTACTGCCAAAAATGACTGTACCATTTTTCACTATACTGCATATATAGTTTCATTACTCTAATTACAAGGCATTAATTCCTAATTGCCTGACTAATTTCTGTATTTGAAAAGGAAGAAGGATGTAAAGGGCCTTTACCTCACCCACACGCCGCCGTTGACCTTAAGCCTTGATGTCTAAAGATGAAAGCAAGAAGGAAGGAAAAGCTCTGTTTTGCTTTCAAAGGCAGAGCTGCACGTTGGCATCGCAGACGCACACACAGAGCAGGACAGAAAAGCTCCCTGAAGCTTCAGGACGTTGCAGAGGTGGCGCAAAGTTTTGCCAAGAAAAAAAAACCACAACGTTTTTGGAAAAGAAAACTAAAATCCATCATATGTGGAAATTGGGACTTCTAATTAAAGCATGATAAATTCGGGACAACACATTTAATGCTTTTTGTTTCCTGGGTGAATTAAATAAACCAGCCTAAGTACAACGTCCTGATCAATCTGATGAGGGAGAACATCTCTGCTCCCCACCTTGCGGTGGAGAAATATGTCCAGCTGAACCCAGCTCATCCCTCTGTTCGGAGTTTGTCCTGGAGTGGTGGAGCAGAGGGGTGGGGACAGGGAAAGAGAGAGACATTTGCCGGGCTGGGAAGTGGGATGAAGCAAGGACCAAGGGAGGTGCTCATCTCCTCCATACCAGCCTCACCACTCCCATCCCTTCCTTTCCCCGGTGCTGATTTCATACTAATTCAGAGAAAAACAAAACAAGGCAACAAGGCAGAGCAGGAGAGAGGGATAAATCTCTGTGCCCCTCTCTGTCCCATACGGGTCCTGGGGCAGTGGGGCTGGCGGGGCAGAGGGAGGTGCACCTTACCCCGAGCCTCTCAAGAGGTTGTCAAGGGTCACAGACTCCAATTTTCCCCGCGTTGCCCGGACTCTGCTGACTCCTGCCCACACACAGGCTTTTCCCCAGCTGGCAAAATGCACTGCCCTCTGGTAAATTAAGAGGGGCACAGATTTTAGGACCACGTGGGGCGATGGGCAGGGAGAGAACTCAGTGATTAGACAAGAAAAGCAATGAAGACCCACACCCAAACCTCCCCTCTTCTGCCCCATTTGAGCTCTTGTACTAACACCATCCCTCTAGTACTCAAGGATCCTTTTAGATCCACACTTTGGTCCGACACACTACAGAAAAAAGCTTCATTTTTAGGATTTAAGGTATCGGTTCAGGTCTCCTTCATCCCCGCTGCAGCAGGTTAGGGAAGCACAACCCTCCTCTTCCTCCTCCTCCTCCCCAGAGGAGGCAGAGAGAGCAGGAGAAGCAGGGAGAGAAGCAGCACCCCACTCCACAAGGCTCAGAGGACCAGCCTCCCTGCCCAGCCCTACCTGCAGAGCCTCCTCAGCTGTGGTTTCCCCTCAAAAAAAGACAGACGTGGAGCGGTCTGCGAGCAATGTCCCGGCACTCGTGCCCCCCAAGGGCTGGCAGCGGGGTACCTCCGATCCTCCCCGGCAGCAGAGGTGGCTGTGGGAGAGGCTGAGCGCTGGTTTACCTGCTGGGTGGACCGAGAGGGCTGGCTCCTGGAAGCCAAGCCTTGTTTTGAGGAGGAGACTTGGGTGTGTTTTGCCCTTCAGGGGAATCAAACAGGTTTCTCCATTCAGACGGTGTGATCTCCCCTCCCTCTAAGCTCTCCTCTACATTCCTCGCATTCTCCAGCAAATGCCACCGATCCCCAGCCCTGTGCTGCCATGGGGCGGCAGAGAGCAGCCCCCCAGCTCTCACCCCACTGAATTTCTTCCCAAGCCAAGCATTTCCAGACGGGTTTGCCCCACGGGAAGGGGGAGCAAGCACCCCACTGCTGCTGGGGTACCTGCAATCCCTGGAGTCTCAGAGCCTCTTCCAGCAGTGGTACCCAGGTAGCATCAGGGACTGGCACCGTAATTAGCACTCAACAGCAACTGTCTAACTTTAACTAATTAAATGAGGTACCCAGGTGTGATTATCGCTATTCACTGCAGAGGAAATTGCCAGGTGCTCTCACCTTCCTCGGTTTATTTCGCCTTCTAATTGCTGTGGTCACCTCAGGATCCCCGAGGCCAAGCTTTGGCGAGTCTCCCAATGCACACAGCGAGACCCTCGGATACACTTCTGCCAGTTCCTAAAGACGTGTAGTTGGGGATGTGAGTTTAGAGAACTTCTCAGAAGTCAGGGCTTCAGCCTAGGGCTGACACAGGTTGGTAAGAAGGTGATGAAGCTCTGACCAAACATCTATCAGGATCTCTCCCCACCTCTGTCCCCACCAGTACACTCTTTCCCCTGCCCCTATGAACTGCTCAGAAGTAATTAATGCTGAGTCTGCAGTAGGTGAGCTGCTGGAGAGACACGCTCCTGCACTCTCCTCCCAGCTCCGCAAAGGATCTGCTGCAGGATGGTGGGCAAACCACCAGCCGGGCCGGGCTGGGATGTGCTAGAACAGGGATAATAACCCATCCCTGGCTCCCAACGCAGATAACACCCGAGAAACCCTGATGTCAAGGTTGTTATTCTGATCCCAGATCGTTCTCTCTGATCTGCTCACGCTGCAACAGCAGCTCAGGCTCAGCTGAGCTTCCACCCCCAGGGGCTGCTGCTGATCCCGGCCGAGATAAGGGCAGGGGAGAAGATGTAATAGTCCCAAAGCCGCTCCCTGAGCTGGGAGCGGGCATAGAGGGGAGTCCGACTCAGGAAAATGCAAAATGTTTAAAGTGGGCTGTGTAAAATGCAGCCCAGTCCCTACCTCAGCCAGGCGTTCTCTGCTTCAGGGCTCCAGCTGACAGTGCAGCTTTATTTTCAGTAACCCCTGACTCATCCCGTCGTTTGCTGAAGGTTCGTTCAGGTTCTTTCCTGAAATAATAGTGAGTAATGGCCTGGCCAGCCGCGCGGGTACAACAGGTCCTCTGCCAAGCAAGCAGAAGGGACACCCCACCGTCTAAGGACTATGCTTTTTTTCCAGTCTGAACACACTGTTCCACAATGAATGTTCAATTAAAAAAAAAAAAATAAAAAAATAAAAAAAGCACCTATTATGAGCACTTTCATATTAAACACCAAAAGAGATGGATAAGGAGATCCTAAAACAACATGCACAGAAACCGGGCGTTGATTTACTAGATGCAGACAACTATTTTGTTGAACTGGCACATTTGCAGACTAAAACCTTAACTGTCTATAGCATCACTGTCTTCCTCAGAAGAAAGGAACACGGTAAAGAACTGCTTTTCCAATTAGCTAAGAGGAGGTAAGCGCGGTATTAGGTAACATTCTGTTATTAGCTTGAAAATACAGGTCCAAGCGTATGTACAAAACCTCCAAAGACAGGTCTTAAAGCCAGGGGTGTGGTGCGAGGCAGAGCAGCAGAGAATGTGTTTCCGAGCTGGCAGCTCCATCACAACAACCTGGGTGCGCAACTGGGAGTGAAAGACTCGCTGCGGAGCACGTAGCCCGCGAGATCCAGAGAAATGCCCAGAAATTCCTCACGGGAATTACCATTCAGGCCACATTCAACTCCCTAAAGTCTCCTCAAACTTCAACCTCTATGATCAACCTCCTGATGCCCCCCAAAGCCCCACTGACCCGGCACTGACCTTACGCAGCCTTGCTCTGTTCCAGGAGCCAGCTCTCTTGCTGCTCCAGTCTGAAATCTGTATTGGTCCCACGCGGGGCTCTCCACGCTGTGCCAATCCTCCAGCGATGCTCCTGAGAGAAGGGACAAAAGGAGACCTTTTATTTCACTTAATTTAGCCGTGGTTTGCTGCTGGAAACGCTGCCTACATCATTTCAGCTGCTGGCTCCCACAGTTGTGAGGTGTGAGGCTGTTGCAACGGCAGCACTTATCGAGTGAAGGAGAGGGTTTTCCTGCTCACTCCGTACATCACACCGGCCACAGGCAGGGTCTTGGGAGCAAAGCAAGTCGGGAGTTAAGACTGGTCTGGGAAAGCCGTGGGAGAACCATGACACTGCTACAACTGCCACACATGGACAGCCTCTGTCAGAATAAAAGGGACCTTATTCTGCCATATCTAGTCCCCCTTTCAGCTAGACTCCCATTTAAATGGAGTACAGTTTCATTTTAGAATCATAGAATGGTTTGGGTTGGAAGGGACCTTAAAGCCCACCCAGTCCCACCCCCTGCCCTGGGCAGGGACACCTCCCACCAGACCAGGTTGCTCCAAGCCCCCTCCAACCTGGCCTTGAACCCCTCCAGGGATGGGGCAGCCACAGCTTCTCTGGGCAACCTGGGCCAGGCTCTCACCACCCTCACAGCAAAGAAGTTCTTCCCCAGATCTCATCTCAATCTCCCCTCTTTCAGTGTCAAACCCTTCCCCCTATTCCTATGGCTCCCCTTCCTGATGGAGAGTCCCTCCCCAGCTTTCCTGGAGCTCCTTTAGGGACTGGAAGGGGCCCTAAGGTCTCCCCGGAGTCTTCTCTTCTCCAGGCTGAAACTGTATTTAAGAAGCCACGATTCACTTGTGAAGTGCAGCCCCGGGGAGGGGCAGCATCACGCGGTTTGTCCTTCCCCTCGCGTGCCTGGTCCCTCCAGCACTGAGGAACCCACGTCTCCTGCAAAGGCATCGCTCCCCTGCAGCAACGCCTGCGCTTCAGCCAGTACCTTGTATGAAAGGTGCAATTAAAGGTATGATTTTTTACGTACAGAGGAACAACTACCGAGACCCATCCAGCAGCTCCAGTCGTCTCCCTCCTGTCTGGTTTGAAGCCACACAGCCCTTCACTTCAGGGAGTTTCTTTCATTTGCAGGAACGTAATTGCAAGGAGAACCAAGCTCATGCATTTCAGAGACTCGAGGTCGGCACAGGAGGATCACCAAGAGCAACATCTCATCCCTAAAACACTGCAGCCTCATCACCGTTTAGCCCATGGTTGCCAAAGACTGCTTTCTGCAGAAAGAGTAAAGCAGGGAAACTCTTCTAGCCATGGCTGTTGCTGAAGAGGAGCAGAGAAGAGGATGTTCCAAGGACACCACGAATGTCACAGACCTCCCAGGGAGTGGGTTTCCCAATTAACAGCAAGAAAACTCGCTTTAAAAAGTCTGGAAAGGAGGAAATCTCAAGAACAGTTGTCTTCCAGGAGTGGCAGAACATGGAAAGGGACCTTCTCTCTTTCTCACATGGACTAGGACAACACCAGAGGGGTGGAAATAATAGATACCACAAGAAATATAGTATATATGTATAGACATGTTAGTATACCAGTATACTAATGTGAACCACAGCTTTGTCTTTTATTTCCCAGTAAGGAGAGTAGGACTGGAACACATTTTTTTTTTCTTTTTCTTTTTTTCCCACTGTAGAAAAGGCTTTTCATACTCTTTGTTCAGTTGAAAAGAACCATGGCCAACCACGCAGATGGCTTACCTCGAACTGGAGATTCCCGGGGCTGTCGTGTCACACAGTTCACAGCTCTCCCGTACAGCAAATACAGCTCAGCAAGTACATCTGTGGCGCCCAGCAGCTGGAGCAGTTAGGGACAATCAGTCCCAAACAAGTCCTTGTGGTTTTATCCCAATTAAGCTCTTAGATAAACCGCTCTTTCCAAAGTACAGCTGGATGTCACTCACACCAGCAGGCACAGAAACCCTGATGGGTGTTTTTCTTCCTCATAATTACAGGAACATATTCTATTTCTAATGACACGGCATTTCAAAATCACAGCAGTGGCCAGAGGCAGGAGGTTTTCTGCCAGCGAGGGGCAGGCCTGTGGGACATCTGGAAAAGCACCGTGCCACAGGGCCACTGAAACGCAGGGCCACCAGGTCGCCCCAGACCAGGGGCTAAAGGACTGTCCAGCCAGTCTGTAGGTAAAGTCAATTTACTTCACTTTAAGCACTTAACTGGGACAATCAGATCAGGAGCCTCATCTCTCTAGCTCCTAGAAGGGAAAAAGACTCCAGATTTCCATCGACTATGCAGAGTGTGTGTGCACATGCGTGTCCAGGAGGAGCGAAACTGGGCCTTTTTGCTTATACATGCAGCAAAACTACAGTCCGATGCTGCTTTGAAGCTAGGAAAACTATAACTGACCACTGCGAGAAGTAGCAGCTTTTCCAAGCTGGTGATATTCTGACAAATTCATGACGCTTCAGGAGAAAACCACCAAACTCGGTCTCACTGGGATGACCAGCCTCCTCTGGAAACATCCCAGTTAATCCACACATGGCTGGAGCAAACCCTGCGTCTACTGGAGTCAGCAACAAAAAGTCCTTTATCATCATCAGTTCGGGAGGAGAACCCAAGAGGGGCATTTATTCCCTCTCTACCAGCTTAAAACCAAGAGGGTTTGGCTTGAATTACCTCCCACCACCCCCCTGCTGCAGACCTGGACTCCCTCCTCCTGTGGGCCACGAGCCAAAGGTGCAGGTAAGGTTGCCATCCAGGTGTGCCGGAGAAGCCAGCCCAGCCCAAAGCAGGAGGAACGTCCCGTCACTGTTTCAACAACACAACCTTCTCCAGGGCGACACACACGCTCCTGCGGGAGGGAGGAACGGGTCGGGAGAGCCTTGTTTGCCCATCTCCACTTTGGAAACATCATTTTCCTGTAAAAGCTGTAGGTAAAATTCAGCCAGGAGTATCTGACTTTACCAAGAAGTGAATCTCCCTTACAAGAAAAGCACAAGCCCCCCTCATAAAGACGTTTCAGAGTTAGCCCTGGCGGATGCCTGTCTCACTGCTGTTTATCTGCCTCCCTTGCGTTCCCAGTGAACTGCAAAGCAGACCATTTGGGATCAGCGAGACATGAAAATTCCATCACACCAGGAAGCTGCAGCCACAGAAACCACTCGCGGGCTGGAGAGAACGCCTGACAGCAAAAGATTTAAAGGACTCGGACAGTTTAGGTTGAAAAAACTAAAAAATAATTTAAAATAAGAAACAGAAGTGGCTTGACCACAGTGTAAGAGAACCATCTTGGAGAGAACGTGGTGAGTACGAAGGGCACTCGCACCCGAGAAATAAAAATAAGACAAACTGAGGACTGAGCTGCAAACTAGACACTCTCAATGAGAGTTTTGTGTTCGGGGATGGGCTGGTTCGGGGTTTTTTTGGCAGAGCAACAGGCATTAAACACTGCCAGCGCTCTGGAACATCCGCAGCTGAGCTCTCCATTTCTCGAAGACAAAAGCTGTTCCAGAGGGGATCCTTTAGCCAAAGGCCAATAGCTGAGTTGTGCAGGGGCAAGCACAGCAAAGTCCTCCGCTAGCCCCGCAGGAGGTCAGGCTGGCCGGTTTGGCTAGCTGGGAACTGCAGTTAATGCCCGTCCTGTAGTCTCCTCTCGCGAGGGTAAATCCATCGGCTGTAAGCTCTGCTCTGCCACGGGCACACCACTGCCACCTCCAGAAATAGCCAGTTCAAAACCAGTTTGCGTAACTCCACAGCGCGTTCCTTCCCAGAGGTGCAGAGCACATACCTTTAGAGACAGGGATGTCTACGAGGTAGGAACCCGCTCAGCTCTGGAAATCCAGGCAGAAATGATGATTGTGCCGAGCAGCACAGCAATTCTTGTCATTCCTATGACGGTGACAGGCTCCTGCCCGCAGGCACGCGGGCTCCCCGACCAGCCCAGCTTGTATCTCAACACATTTGAAGCAATATATCCTTCAAATTTTTTTTGAGTGCTCATGAAAAATTAGTCAACGCCACCCCAGAGCGCCGAACTCCATCGGAACATTTCCTGTTTTTTCGATAACACTTTCTCCCATGTAACTACCCGGCCCCCATCCCAGCGCAAAAGGTGGAATGAAGGTGACTAAGCCACCAAGCCTCTGGGTCTTCGCCAAGGGGACAGAAAAGCAAAGCCTTGGCAGAGACTGAGCAGAGCCGCGATGAGTGGAAGGGTGTAAAACCACTACACCCATTTGTTACAAGGGAATCAAACTGGTTTTTCACGAGGCGTCATTACGAAGCGCTGCCAAAACGCCAGACCTCACCTCCCTAATAGCAGGCAGCAGAAGAGAATCATGTGTCCTTGAGTACATAGCGCTAAAATACCATGATCTCCCCCGTGGTCAGGAAGACACACCTGCACAGGAGGTCAGGAGCTCTCAGCACCGAGATAAATCATCCTGTCAGCAAACACCGGGCAAATAAAGAGAGGCTGGGGCTAAGTGCCAGGCTGGTGGCATTGCTAGGACAGGAAAACATGTGCAATTCAGGATCAGAGACACCTCAAACACGCTCTGTTGCAAGCAGGGAGATGCCTATTTATTTCTCATTGCCAGCTCAGCCAGCTTCCTCCGGGCTCCCAGGCAAACAAGCTGCTTTCCTTCTCCCATAATAAGGACCAAGTTGCACCATCACTTACATCTGCGGGGCCGGCGCTTTCCAAAGGCTTGCACAAGCACCAGCGAAACTGGGTAAACACTTCTGTGGAGGAGCAGGGGCCAGGCCACTCCTGCCACGCTCGGCTCTGCAGCCCTGAAAGGTGTGGGAACTCCTACCAGTGCTGGGTGATCACCAGCATCAGCAGATTTGAACAACATACGCCACGATTTACCCAGTCAAAGGGTTTAGTTTGAGCACAAAAGGCTGCATTTGAGCACTGAAATGGATTGTAAGTCCCTGTATGTATAAGTCACAGAATCACAGAAAGATACAGGGTTGGAAGGGACTTCTGGAGATCATCCAGTCCAACCCCCTGCCAGAGCAGGTCCCACAGGAACGTGTCCAGGTGGGGTTTGAATGTCTCCAGAGAAGGAGACTCCACCACCTCTGTGGGCAGCCTCTGCCAGGGCTCTGCCACCCCCACAGGAAGGAAGTTCCTCCTCATGTTGAGATGGAACTTCTCATGTTCCAGGTTGTGCCTGTTCCCTCTTGTCTTGTCACTGGGCACCACTGAGAACAGACTGGCCCCATCCTCCTGACACCCACCCTTTAAGTATTTACAGGTGTTGATCAGATCCCCCCTCAGCCTTCTCTTCTCCAGACTAAAGAGACCCAAGTCCCTCAGCCTTTCCTCTTAAGAGAGATGCTCCAGGCCCCTCATCATCTTTGTAGCCCCCTGCTGTACCCTCTCCAGCAGTTCCCTGTCCTTCTGGAACTGGGGAGCCCAGAACTGACACAGTGCTCCAGATGGGGCAAGTCACTGAAGGTATTGAGCTTCCACAGTGGTAACCACACGCCTGTGCAAAGCAAACGTTATCCTCCCCCTGAAACCTCCTTCATACCCACCCCAGGCTTGACTTTGGCTTCCCTCTGTGCCTTTTTGCTCACTGGACATGCAAGATAATTTCTCACCTGCTTTTCCTTCAAACGCTCCTCTTCCCTGCTTCAAGTAATTACAGCCAAGCCACCCTTTTTCCTTTTTGGCACCGAGGGGGGCCAGGACGAGAGCTTTCCCCACACTCTGAGGGCAAGGCTGGAAGGTGTTTCTGAGGCTGTCACACTCCTGTGCATCAGGCACCATTGCAAACTCTCTATAAGAGGGGAAATGGGGCTCTTGGTTACCTTAACTATACTTAGAAAAGCACTTTTATTCCTCTCTTTCTTCCCCTCCCTCTCTTTTCTCCAGGGTAAGCAACAGGAGATATCTCCTTCATCTCTCCCACCGCTTGTCAAACCAAAACCAGTCTCAGGTCAGCAAAATTAGGAGCTGCAGCAAGAAAAAGCCAGGAAAGCAAAGTGAGAGAGATAAGAAGTTTGACAAGAGTGCTCCAGGAAAGCCTTTGAAGTCTTTAGCAGCTCCTGGTGAGCGTTGCTGAGAAGGAAAAGATTGCAATTGCATCTGACCCTAGATATTTGGCAGGAAATTTTGTTAATGGCAGTTTTGCTGTGTAGCCTCCTGCTTGGTGACACACACACACACACACAGAGGTTGTGAAGAGGTGACGTGACAAATAAGTCACAGGCAGGAAAGTACAGAAGGATCTCACTGGCTTGCCCAGAAAACGCAGGATGGGACTTATGCAGGTGCTTATTAGGATGAGAAAACGAGTGGAGAGGCTTGATCAGGGATAGAAGAGGCTGTGGGCAAAGCAGGGCTCCTCCTCTGTTGTGGCTGGGGGTAGAGGCCCAGCAACAACCCCTGTTTACTTGTGTTTTGGAAAACAGAAGCCACTCACCCTGCCAGGAGAAACGCTGGCAACTGACCTAATTATACAGGGAGGACCAAGTCAAACTAATCCAGCATGATGCAACGCTTCTCTCCGTGCCCGGCTCTGGGAAACTGCTCGCCCCCACTCCAGCAAACCTCTGTTTTACCCAGCTCGTTTCAACCAGCCACGTGAGGGAAACCGTATTGGCTGCTGCTTGGTATCCAGCGGACTTGAACTCCCAGTGCCTCTTGCTTCTGTAGCACCTTCTGGTTGTCACCGGCACCTCTTACCTTGACAGTCCTCCAAAGGCATGGGGAGATGCGTAACTCTCGACTGGAACCGTGTCCACAGACTGAGAGGCAGCATTTTTGGGGCTGATTGAAGCTGCAAGGCAGATCTAGCTGGGAAATGCCACCTAGAGGCCAAAACGGGCTTTTACCTGTTGGGGTTTTTTTTTTGTTTTGGTTTTTTTTTTTTTTTTTTTTTTTTTGACTTCAAGTAATCATAGCGCTTGCTCCTTTTGCTTCAGCACAATCCTGCCCTCTCAGCAGGGCAGTGCTGTCCCTGCTTGGCAGATGAGGAGCTGAAGTTCTCTGATGTCCTGCACCGTGAGACCCAAAATCTGCACCATCTTAACGAGAACATATTGTCTGTCCCTCGGGGCTTCCTGTTCTTACCAGCTTGGCTTTAGCAGCCACCTCCGAATTGTCCATTTTCACGAAAGGCCATTCTTCTAGTAACGAGCTATGAGTTTAGTCTCAGTCGATTACGTTATAAAAACTAAAAGTGCAGCGTTACAGAAAGGAGCAAGGAACAAACATGCTCCCGTCCTTCCTCACCCCTTAAAGCAGGTGAGATGCCTGGCCTCTTACAAAACCTTGGGAATAAAGCCTCTCAGCCAGGCCTGGTTTCACCATATGAGTTCTTTTTATATGTCACAATTATGTTTTGGTTGTTTTTTTTGATATAGATGGGGCACTGATAACACACACTTACAGAAGCAGTGAGGGAAGAAAGGGTCTTTCCATGAACACTGAATTTGTGCCGGTGCATCGACCGCTAACACCGCTTCGGTCTCGGGAAGCAGCATCTGTCTCCCACTGAAACGGGATGTGGGATGACACAAGCAGATTCCAGAAAACCTAGGAACCACAGGACTTTATTTTTGAACAACATACAGCTGAAGAATCGCAGACCAGAATTCAAGCTTTGAATATTTAACCCTACAGGCTGAATTACAAAAAAAAGCCCAGGGTGGCTGACCAGTGCAAACCAGAACTGTGTGAACTGGCCCAAGGAATTGGCTACTATTTACTTCAAGATCAATTAAGGAAAAAGTTGGTAAAACCAGCTAGCCATTAAAGCAGCAAGTAAAAATTTCCAGAAAAAAAAAACCAACAACATAAAACTCTCCAGAAAATGGTCATAAGTTAAAATAAAACTAATTTCTAAGCAGCGTATCGAGCTCCCAGAGGAGGTTAAGGCTCATCGAGTGAGGCACTGCCCGTACTTCCGAAATCTGAAACACCAAAACGGCCGTGGAGGCAGGAACTGGCAGGGAGGGAAGTTCCAACTCCAACCTCAACTCTTCATCTAAAAACAAAACAGAGCTGAGGTGCTTAGGAAGATTATAGGGTAAAGTACACTTCCTATACATGTCAAACTCAACAGCTCGGTGAACATAGCATTATGATAATTATTTTCTACCAAGTAGTCAAAGCAACAAAAATCACCATTTCCAGCAATTAACATGTCAGACCAGATGAGAGCTTTCCCCAGTAGGATCTTCCAACCACTGTAGTTCTTAGGGGAAGGGACGGAGCTACAATAAGATAGTGTGTGCTGACTGACAACAACCACAGCAAAGATCTCCCCCCACCCAAAAGGGAATGATTAAAATCCTGTTTATGCTGAGATGTTCCGAACAGGCTCTGCCCTCTCAAAGATGGGGCACAAAGTTAGGAAGTCATCTCTTCTCGATTTATTTGGGTTATTTTTGAATAGAAATAGGCTCCTGCAGAAACAAAGTCAGGTGCTTCTTTACAAAGAGAGGCCTGACAAGCCTTTTCTCATGTTTCCCCCAATGCCACAGTAAGAAGCCAAATCACCCACCAATCACGGAGGCAATAACAAAATCAGCTTCGATGATTTAAGAGGTGGTGGCAGAACTCCTTTTTGGCACGAGCCTCTCCTTCACTGCTCCTGTATAGAAAAAAAGCCAAACCACAGCGAGGAACCAGCCACGAGAAGTACTTCATTAACCAGTCTGCAGCCAGGAGAAGAGGCGGCTGTTATCACCCGAGCAACAAAACAGAGGAGCAGGGTGGAGAGAGAAGACGAAGGAATGCTGATGTGCCGGGCTGGGGCTGAGGAGGGCACAGCAGGGTGTTTATTCAGAGTCCATAGGGTTCAGCAGCTGTTTCAAAACAAGAAGTCGTATCAAAGAAAAGAACTGTGCGCACAGCTCCTGCAGGAGTTTATTTTCAACCCAGATAAAACCGTCTTGATAATGGTGAGGAGGAGGAGGGACTTCGGGAAAACTCCCTGTTCCAGAGAATGAGTGAAATTTGCTTCAGCGTTCACGTTAAGAGATCAAAGAAATTACGAAAAATCACGTAGAAAAAAGTCCATCTAGGACTTCTCAGGCCTTGGCCCGGCGGAGGTGGGGGTAGCTCTGCAGAGTCCTGGCTATGGCTTCATCCAAGCTCACCACTGGCTTGTAGCCCATGTCTCTTTTGGCTCGTTCACAGCTGTAGTAGTGAAACGTTCCCGCTAACGCTACCCGCATGGGGGTAAAAGTGGGCTTGACGGTGACCAGGGGACTCAGCAGCCACAGCAGGAGGGAGAGGAACAGGGCCAGGTAATAGGCCAGCCAATAGGGAATGTGGTACTTGGGAGGATCGTAGTTCAAGCCAGTCAAAATACGGGACATGAAAGCCCAGAAAGGAATTGGTTCATCATTTGTGATATGAAATGCCTGGAAAGAGAGGAAGACAAAAAGCCAGATAAAATCATTGCAGTTTTCACAAATTTGTCTCATGTTCATGCAGGGACTGACATCCCTGGCTTGACTGAGAACACATTTTCTTGAGAAACTGCTTTGCACCTCTGTCTGAAAAGCAATGAACCCCTTCTTTGCTAAGAAGACCAGCTACTTCCGACACTCCAGAGGTTCAGGTTACTGAGAAATGGTCAAACAAACCGAGTGACGCAACACAAACACATGAAAGCGTCCTCGCTGTACAGGGTGCGCCCAGAGCACAGCAGAGCCGTGAAAATCCATAAGTTTCTCCTGTCCTGAACTCTATCGCAAAAGCTAAATAGCTACGTTTCATATGTACGCATCTTGGCTGCCCACAATTCCGGCTGCATTTCCTCGCACAAGGAGTTTTATAGTGTGAAGTCAAAGTCTATTCATACATCTCAGCCCACGCGGCTGCACACAGCGGTCACCAGACAGGCCACCATTCATTGTGCCCACGGCCAGAAAAAAACCAACTCATTTGTGTGTTTGAGTTCCACTCATCGCCACGATAAACATGGCATGAACTGCAGAGCAGAGACAGGAAGCCAGGCGAGGCTTGCCGATGGAGTTGGGCTGGGGAACATCCCCTCCCAAGGTCCTTCCTTACCTTCCCACACAGGGGAGAGCCCTCCTGAAGCTGTTCTGCAGCCAAGATGTGGCCGTGCACCACGTTTTCCACGTAGGTGAAGTCCACCAAGTTCTTTCCATCCCTGCACAGACAAAAGGAAGAAGTTTAGCCTTAAGGCTAAAAAAAAAAAAAAAAAAATCCACTTGTGGCAAAAGGAAGGACTTGAACACAAGATATATTTATTCCAAGTTTCCTCCTCTTTCAGCCTGGAGAAGAGAAGGCTCCAGGGAGATCTTATAACGGCCTTCCAGTACCTGAAGGGGGCTCCCAGAGAGATGGGGAGGGACTCTTTATCAGGGAATGTAGTGATAGGACGAGGGGAAATGGTTTTAACCTGAAAGAGGGGAGATTGAGATGAGATGTGGGGAAGAACTTCTTTGCTGTGAGGGTGGTGAGAGCCTGGCCCAGGTTGCCCAGAGAAGCTGTGGCTGCCCCATCCCTGGAGGGGTTCAAGGCCAGGTTGGAAGGGGCTTGGAGCAACCTGGTCTGGTGGGAGGTGTCCCTGCCCAGGGCAGGGGGGTTGGAATGAGATGATCTTTAAGGTCCCTTCCAACTCTAACCATTCTATGATTCTCCCGCTCTCTTGTGCTGTAACTTCAGGCTATGCCCTGCCAGAGAGATGAAATGTATTATTTTGGAGACAGAGGAAAGGCTGTTGTTGTCTCAGCTCTTGTGGAGGCCGTCAAAGTTTACATTCCTGTAACGTAACAGTACCATTTTTAAACCTCCCAAGTTACCAAGTTTCTAGGTGTGGCAGATCCTACAGGTCTGAGAATCAGTAGAGTGATCCACAGAAGCAGAACAAATGGAAAGAGAGTGGTAACTAGTACAGAGTCAGTCATTTAAGGACAAGCTTTCAATTATGAATTTCTTGGCTCATGAAATTCTAACTTACTCCCTCAACATGCCAACTTCAGCCCCAGCTGAAAGAGATTTAACCCTCTGTGTTAAATCTATCTCTGCACAGATACAGAAAATGACAGTGAATCTCCGTATCACTTTCAAGAGTCCAGCGAAATGAAACAACTGGTTTGTTACAAAACCATCCCCACGCTCATTTGGCCACAAAACCAGTATTGCTGCAATCCAGCATTCTGAGAAAGAATCATTTTCATTTCCTCTGTTCGTGGATGAACGGCTTTATCTGCTTCCTTGGAAGGGATGTATGGGTCTGGGTAGCGGTAGGGAAATTCCAATTAGGAGCGCAGGTCTGAGCTGGAAGCGAAGGCAGACTTGCACGAAGTGGAAACCTTGAGTTTGTGTAGATTTACTGCTCCCAGATCACTTTGAGAGATCAATTCAGAATGGAACCATAAGGAAGAGTAAGAACCCAAAAAACCACAACCCCAACACCAAAAAACCCACAACCCTATTCCCTTTCTGCCTTCTACCCCAAGGAGATACTCACACGTGCACACAGACACTCAAACCAGCTCCTTCCATGTAATAAAAATCTATTACAAATTAAAAAGCAGATTTCTTTTCAAGATCATAATACAATCGATTAAAAATATCCTTAGTAGTAGCTTGAACTATTTCTTGCCCTAAAATTTCAGTGGTCCACTAGAAGCTCTGCAAGGCTCAATAACAAGGCAACTATGTTTGATCTTATCATCAGAAATACTGAAACACTGCCACAGAGGCTTTTTAATTGCAAGAACCTCAAATACCAGAAGCGTGTATTAATTAAATTAACAGTAAGTAATCTGAGCTCTCTCATGTTTAAAAGGACTGTTCTTTAGATAAGGAAAAGACAGCTCAAGCTATGGCAGCTCTCCCCACAGACATTATTTTTGCATTATGAACACTTACCATGGGAGTGCATGAGTCCCTAACAGAGGGATTTTTAAAAATCCTGAATCACAAGTGAAAAAATTAAAGAAACATACTTTTTTCCATGCCGCACCACCACTACTGATTTAATATTATTCTCCTCCACAGGGGCTTTGTAGATTCAGCATCAATTTTAAGGAAAGCTATGAAATGACCAACCCTTGCTCACCCAATTATGAACTTCATTTTGCCGCTCTTTGCTGCCTGGATGAGGATGGGAACCAGCTGAGGGTCTCTAGGACCAAATATTCCATGGGGACGAATAGCAGTAGTGAAGAAATTGTTGCCTGGGTCATTCGCGCTGAGCACTTCCTGTCGGGGAAAAAAGATAATCAAATCAGGTTATCTTTGTTTATTTGTATGCGTTGTTCTTGGGTTTTTAATAGAAAATCCAGCAGCTGGATGAGTTCTGAAATGGCATGATCACGCAGCTCTTGCAGTGAAAGCGACAGCTCTGGCAATTCTCTTATTCTTTCTCTAGAAACAACCTCTGTAGCGTAACACACTATTTCATTCAGCTTCCCTGGTAATTTATGTCACAGCTTTAATTCATTCTCTTTTTATGAAGTGAATACACTACTTAGGAGTTACACCAGCCAAGGAGGACAGAACTGATGACTGATGTATTTGGACAGTATGCCAGCCACTAGGAAAGCCTCCCCTGGACCAACCCGTCGGCATGGCCATGGAAAAGGATGTGGGTCACTTGTGAAAGACACAAACGGCAGCCACCGTCCTTCTCTGTAACAGAACAAATGAATCCACAGCCCACAAGCCTCCACGCTGAGAAGAGGAGGGCTAAAATCTGGCAGGTTTGTCTAAAAGAAGGGAATTTTTGACCTCAGTTATACTTGGAGAACTCCGGCAGGCGTTGCTATGTGTGTGCCATTCCGTGCAGATTTTCTCTGCGACTGTAAGAACGAGATACTTCTTTTTAATACAAGAGAGATTCTAGAGAACAAGAGAGATCTGTTCAGTCTTGAAGAGCCCGTTGTGCCCCCGAGGGCATGCCCTACTTTTAGAAGGGCAGTTGTAAGCACCGAAAACAACAACGTTTACCATATGATGACAAATACCTTCTCCTGTAGGATCTTCGTCTCTGTGTAATAGTCGATAGGTTTTTTTGCATAAGGGAGGTCTTCTGATCCATTTTTTATGTCATTGCCCTCAAAAACGACACTGGCACTGCTGGTTAACACCAGTTTCTGCAATAGACATGAAAGAAAACAGTCGTTTAAAGCCTAAGACAAAAGGGTCATTATTTACAAAGGCTGAGTAAAGACAATAATAGCATTTAATCAACTGATTCTACAGATAATAAGCTAAGTCTGGAAGAACATGGGCTCACAGGAGGTGATCTGAAACTGCAGGCAAGAAAACTCCCACTCATTTTAATTGACATTGTCACTTGTTTAGTGCTACCTAAAGGAGATTAAAACATTTCAATAAACACCCAAAGCAGCCAGTTAAGGAGAAAACATCTCCAGGAAAACCAGAGTGCCCACTTGGCTTGGTACATCTGAGCACATAACACACAATGAGCGTTTTTAAGATATATTACTCATCTTGACAATAACAGTAGATTAAACCAAAAAATAATTTTTATCTTGGATGTTTTTGTTGGATAAAAACGTACCGTAGTGGATATAAAACAGGAAGTCAGTGATGTATTTGAATAATGAGAAACATGTGGCTTTAAACAAGATCAACATTGTAATAGAAAGATGACGAGATCCAACAAGTCCCAACAAGACTTAACTCCTCGCTCAGAGAGAATCCAGACTGAGCCCGAAGGTAAACACCGTGTGGCCCATTTCCTACAGCAGCTTTTTACACGAGGCGGGGGAAAAAACCAAACCACCAACTGTGGGGCTGGGAGTCCTACGTGATATACACAATTTAATTCTAGACATTATCACTTGTGTATTTGTACTTGGACACGGCACAAAATGCATGCTTTGGAGGCAACATCTCTGCCCAAGATAAGCAAGGGATCTTCACATGCATTGTGCTTGAAAATTTGCTAAGGATTTAAATTAAAACTCCCATGATACCAGAATAACATGAGGGAAAAAAAAGAAAAAAACAACAAACCAAAAAACTTGCCTGAACAGCAGCCTGGTTTCCTCTGGCTCTTTCTTTTGTGGGCAAATGACTTTTAAAACCAAATTATAGTGAGATTATGGCATAAGTGTGTTCCTTTCGTTATATGTCAAAGAATTCACGTAGGTAATAGATGCCATGAATACTTCCACTGCTGGATAAGCTATCTTTAGAGCTGTCCTCTTATTACAGCATGAAAGAATCCACTTGTCAGTCGTGGTTCTCCTGTGGGTGATTCCCAGACGTCTAGTAGGGCAAATTTTAATGGATGCTTTTCCTGCAGTCAGTCAGGAAGACTGCAGTGTGCAGGTTTTCTGTGGCAAACATGGGCTGAGCTTACACCAGACACCAAGTGGGAGACCAACAGAGTCTCTCTCTTAGTAGTCTCTACTCATTTTCATAGAAAAAGTAGGAATTCAGTATGTGAGACCCTTGCTCCTCTATCAAACTAGAATAAACTGGTCCATGCTGCAAATGTTATAATGTCACATCAGCGTCTTATCGTCGCCATGTGCTTTTCTACCCTTACCTGCACTCCAGCTTCTTTGCAGGCTTCAATAACTGCTTTGGTTCCTATAAAATTCACCTTATAAAACAGTTCCCTGTTGTCACTTGAAGGTGCTGGCGACGCGCAGTGAAATGCCACTGACACACCTTGTAAAGCTGGCAGCAAAGCCTAGAAGATACATCACACGAGACAGCAATGAAGCAACGGCAATAGTGCCTACTCAGAACAAATAAAAAGGAAGGAAATAAAACACAGGTTTTTTTCTCATGGAAATAGAACCTCTAAATTCCAAGTTATGTTCCTTCCATAAAGCTGAGCAGCTGGAATAGGACTAGTGTCCAGCATCTTCATAGTGTCCTCTCCTTCTTGCTAGCCAAAAAAGCACTATATCATCTTTTCTCTCCAGAGGAGAACCTGGGAACTTTCTGAGACCCGGAGGCCACCTAGACTTAACTACTTGCAATAGTCTCAAGTGCAGGTTTGAGGCTCAAAGTGACCTGGAGACAGGAGGTAGAAAACTCAGGGAGCAGCAGGTTTAACAGCCAGCACTACCCCATGGCAGTGTCTGCGTTTGAGGTGACTGGCACAAAGCTCCGAGACGTGACACTTTGTGCTGGTGGGGAGACGTCTCTTCTCGTTGCATACAAAGGTTTTTGCCAAGGCTCACACGCATGACTTAAGGCAAGAGGTTTTAGTGTGCCTTAACTGTTCAGAATAATGCCTTCTGCAGCTGAGGTTAGCCAGGAGAGCACCCACCTGCAATTACCAACAGTGGCTGTAATTACAGTGTAGATCTGAGCTAACAGTAATGCAAATCACAACACAGAAACAAGCTCTGTTCTTTCCAGCTTCAGGCAGACATCAAGTATATTTCTTTAAATGTTCTAGATGAGGGTTCCACAGAAAACTGCTCAGGCTACCAACTTCACAGGGAAAGGTTGGGGGTATATCTAGGTACCCTTTTACCACCTGTGCAACGCCATCAGGTGTTTTAGTGCTTCAGGCAATGAACGTTTATTTAAACAGATATCCTTTCTATCTACCCACGCCATGGAGTGTCGTTAGTCTGTACCTCCTTGTCGCAAAGGTCTCCCAGGAAGAACTGCACTCTGTCGTCAAATCTCTTCTGGATGTCAAACACGTTGACGGTGTAACCCTTCTCCAGGAGCTGCTCCACCATGTGCTGGCCTAAGAATCCCGACCCACCGATCACTGTACATTTCTTACCAGCCTGCAGAGGCGGGGAGAAAAGCCCTTCAGCCAGCAGACATACCGGGCAAGCAAACCGATCTGAACTTCCCAAGATCTTAGCGTGCTGGAATTTTGCACTAGTCAGTAGCTAGTTTAATTAGAAGAGTCAAAATTCAGATATCAAAAGACTCTTCAATATGTCTGTGCTATCACAGTAACTTAAAAGTTCAGAAATGCTAATGGTCCACACGGCTCACATGCTGGTTTGTACTGGGCAGGGCACTGCCTCATAACTGAGTGGCTCATGCAAGAGGGAAGAAAAAGAGGACTGGCTCCAAGAAACTCTGCCACGATGGTAAAGCAAACAGGATTGGCTTCAGCCACATGGCACAGATAATTCACAATGCTAAAACTGTCACCATTGGCAAGGACAAAACTATTTTCAGAGCATGTGAAACTTAGGCTTCTCCCAGCCAGGAAAGCAATCAGGTACAGGCAAGGCTTATCCTTTTAAGTTAGTCATTAGTTCTTCCTTTCTTTTTTTAAGCTTTTAAAAATCAATGGCTAGAGTCACTAATTAACAGATTTGTCTGGTCACTCGCCTAACTGGGCTGAGACTGAAGACCTTGCTGCCAAGACAGAACACACAAGCACAGGTCTGAGGAAGCTTTTGTACAAAGAATGCTCTGTCCTGGTCAGGAATAGATTTGCTCCTTATTGTTGCCACACAAACCCCACCTCTGCAGTTATACCATCGAGCTGTGAAACCACGCAATTGTTCACAAGTTGCTAAGTGCTACATCCTTAAACAAAGCCTCTACTGGAAGGCGTCAGTTATCCACAACAGAAATTAGAAGAGTTCACTGCAGTTGCTCAGTTACATTAAAGCAGAAGCAGTTATTTAAACGATGCATGCAAAGCACAGTCTGATTTAAGTAATTTTTAAAAATCGGTCTATTTGGTTCGGATAGTCGCAAGAGGACAGACGATATAGAAGGAATATGAGAGTTTAAGGACTCTCTGTTGTTCACCCCCCCTGTACTCCCCCACTACAACAGGTTTGCATTTGCTTTACTCGTCACCTTCCTGATCCTCTAAACCCCATGACAACCCTCCCCTCTGTGGTGCCCTCTCCTTATCGAGGGGTCCGGCCTTTTCAGCTCCTCCTCAAAGGGCAGTCGCCCCATTCCATCACTATTTTTACTTGTCTTCCCCTGTAACCTTTCTCATTCCAGCGTGTTCTTCGTAAAATGAGAGCACCCGAACCACACACTGTGCGCAGATGCACTGAACCGAAGTTTTACAGCGGCAGAGCGACGCCCTCTGTCTGGCTCTAAACATCAGAGCCATTTCCTACCCGTACGGATGAGACAGTCCAGGGTTTTCCGGATGACAGTTTTCCACTTGCCCAAGGGACGGACACTATTCTAACTGGTGATGAGAAGTAGACTATTTAAACAATCTTTAGTGCACATTTATAACATGAAATACAATCTGGTACACACTCCTCTTGGGAAAGTACTGAATGACCCAGCTCAATGGCCAGAACCAGGATAACTGCAGCTAACAGTGCTGCACCTGGATTAATTAGCTGTTTTAAAAACCGCAGGTAGAAAGCCAGCTACACATGATTATATTTATTTTAGGAATTGAATTACTACATATCTAGGGGTTGTGCTGTGAAGATACAAGAGCTTGTTCATGCTCTCTAAATATCTGAGATTCACTGCTCTTCCATAAGCTTTGCACGAATTAACGAGAAAATAGTTCAGAAGGTAGAAACTTGTCTATAAACAAGAACCACAGGCAAAGCAACAGAACAAGCTTAATAAATTGTACTCCTAAGAGTAAGGTTCAAACATCTCTCTGAGCTGCTCAAAATGCTACTCTTTCCATATCCCAACCCCCTGTATTCCATGCAGTAATCCCAGAAAGAGGTTACAATGGTCGAGTAGATCTCAGGGACCTCAACTGGGCCTTCACCTGCACCACAACATGAAATAATGTCATAATGTATGTAGAAATGATCCTGGAGTGACTAAATCTCCAGGCCAATGGATCTGGCAGCGCTGACAAAGGCACTGGTGTTCTTGGGGGGGTGTGGAACATTCCGGGATCTCTTTGGAACAAACGGCAGCAAATGACTCCTTGGAAAAATCACGTTTTCCCCACCAATATCTCTAGTGTTAGTATTAATGCAGGAACAGTCTCGTGTCTTCCCTAGTAATGTTCAGAAGAAATATCTATGAAAATACACTTCTGCTTCATAAAGCACCATTTAAGTCCTCAACTTACCGATCTGAGGCGTGTGGCCATTTCTCAGATGATTCACTACCAACCCGATTCCTTTAAAAAGGAGAATATTATTTTATTCGCAATACAATACTTTACTTAAGCCTGCCATCAACACAAACCAAACTTTTTTTTCAAACACGTTTCTAGTTATAGGAGTCAAGGTTTGAAGCCATTATGCTAAAGCAGAAGCATGAAAAGAGCGAGCTAATTCTCTCTGCCACCCTGAACAAAATAAGCAGTACCAGAGTAAGTGACATCAAATAGCTTCCTCAAAGGCATAACTTTATTATAATAAAATATCCTTGATAACAAAGGCACCATCTTATTTTAGCTAGTATTAGCTTCACACACTTCCTCTAAGTCTGAATATTTATACTCCAAATAACATGAACACAGTTGCAGGCTATGGCAATGTCCTCTTCAAAAATAAAGTTGCTCAAGGGTGTTTGGAACGACAAAACAAAACTGAAGTTCAGGCACTTCAGGAGCACCATGTCCGCCTGTTCCATGGCAGCAGACACAGCACGGGGAGTAACACCAGCACTCACTGGTGCCCATCAGCAACGAGTGGGAAACCACTGGTGAGACTTTCCAAGTTTCCACATCTCAGACTGTTGATGCCACCAATTTCATTAAAATACGCTATTCCTCCCAGCAGTAGCAAAAAAAATTCCCCACTCAGCTGGGATCCTACTGTGTGGGGTAGAATTTAAGGCAGAAGAAGACAGCACGCCTACTCAGATCTGTTTCCAACATAAAGACAAGCTGCACACTGAGACTTCTGATGGCTTTATGGTCACTTTAAACCATCGCTACGACAAACTACTGCTTTAGAGGCTGATGTGATTCTCCGTATTCCTGGTCAGTGCTTCCCAGTGTCTCCTGCTGTTCAGGCACTAAGATGGATCAAGGCCCTGATTAGCTGAAAATTAATCATTTTCTGCCTGAGTTGGTTTTCAGCCAGAGCAGTTCTTTGACCCATCTCACGTCACGAACACTAGTGCCAACACAACTGGATGAGATCCAGGAACAGCCACACCGATGCCGCTATAAAATTATCACAGTACCATGCCTCACGCAAGCAGATACATCTCTTGGACTGGCTTCCTGCAAGCTACCCAGTTTGGCACTCTTGTTTTTTTTTATTTTTCTGAAAAGCCCTTTGAAACAGCAAGGAAAAAGCCAAAAAACAGGCAGAATTGGTGTCTGTCCAGCCAGGAACACCAAGCTGGTTTGAAAGTAAGGGCATAGGGTGACCCATCCTCCAGTCGCCCCCTCATCTCCCTTTACAGAGGCCTTGCCACTCTCCAAAATACAATTTATAATTTATGAACTGCTCAGTCTCCAGTTTCCCTCCAGCTCTTTCAGCACCCCCTCACCCTCCTCCCACCCCTCCAGACGCCCTCCACACCCACCCCAGCTTTCCTCACACCCCTCTCCACCCTGCCCTTCCTCCCTGCGGCCTCCCCTACCCCCACCACCTCAGACCCCAGCCTCCCTCCCCACAACCTTCCCCACAGCCTCCCCTACACCACACCCCCCGCAACCTGCTTCACCCCCACGGCCCCCTCACGGTCCCCCGGACCCTGCTGCCTCCAGCCCGCCCCCCCACAGTCCCCTGGCCTCCTCAGGCCCCTCAGCCTCCCTCACCCCAAGCCCTCTCCGCTCACCGCACGGCCGGCGCCCTCAGCCCCTCGCTGCCCGCCCTCACGCCCGGGCACGCACCTTTTCCACTCGTCCACCAATCGGCGCGGCCGCTTCCAGCAAACCCCGCCCACTCCCTCGGACTCACCTCCCACCGCCCTGGGCTGAGCATCGCGCTAGCCGGCTCTCTCTCGCTGATTGGCCCGCGGCTACCTGCCTTCGGCCAATCGCCTTGAGGGAAGGGGGAGAGGGTCGTCCCTCTCGGTCAGAAGCCTCTTGGCCCCGCCCCAGCCACGCGTTGGCCAATCGCTATGGCCTCAGCGCCTCCCGCGCCCGGCTGGCCAGCAAATCGGAGTGAGGGTTGCCATAGCAACGGCGTAGGGGCATCAGCCAATGGGGAAGGGCGGCATTGAGTCTCGGCCTGCCAGGATTGGAGCCGGCCTGAGGCGCCAGCCGCCGGGATGGTGAGTGCGGCCCGGCCCGGCCCGGCGCTTCCCTTCCCTCACCGGCGGCAGGAGCGGGCCTCGGGCCCTGCTCCGCTCCCATCCGGCCTCCCGGCGGCGGGGCTGCGGAGGAGGCCCCTGTCAGCCCGGAGCGGCCTCGCTGGGGGCTGAGGCGGCTGCTGTCCTACGAGCGTCGCCCGTCCCTTCCCGGGCCCGAGCGTCGCGGCGGCGGCGGTCTGATCCTCCTTTGCTCTTGTGTTGCTGTGCCAAGGCCTCCAGCTTGAAGAAGCCCTCTCTCGGAGCCGCCTCCCAGAGGAAGAAAGCCAGTCCCAAGCCGGAGCTCACCGAGGAGCAGAAGCAGGAGATCCGGGAGGCTTTCGACCTGTTTGACGCAGACGGCACCGGGAACATAGACGTTAAGGAGCTAAAGGTAAGTATTTTCTTGGTGCTAGAAGCACAGTTCTACTGGGGTTATAAAGTAATAGGGGCATAAATGCCTAAATGCTCTTAAACAGGAGAGATTTATTACTTCTGCCAGCAGAAAACCTTGTTGTCAACAGGTTTTTCTCTTTAATTATAGCTCTTTACTGATGTTATTGGTTGTCTTTAGGACCGGGTTAGCCAAAATATATTGATAGTTCTGCATTTTCTGTACTGTCTCCCTCTTTGTTAGTAAAACGTCAAAAAGGGTTTGTGCATATTAAAAAGGTGTGCTTTTTTTCCCCTTTCTATGTGTTGTTGAGGGTTGCGTGCTTCGCACATTAGATTGTTGTATTCCACAGTTTGGGCAATGTCATTCATGTTTTTATTTATTGCAAAATATTTTTGGTCCCTCCTCATCCCTTTGGGAAGAAGAGTCATCAATAATTTAGGACTTCTTTTGCTTTCAGAATTGTGTTTTCCCAACATTCATTTGAAAAAGATTTTTGTCACTAGAATGGAAAATTAACTGATTTAAGTTCCCCGTGGTCTAACACCTTAAGATCTTCCTTTTTTGTGCCACCAGATCAGGCTGTTGGCATTCGGTAGAATTGCACGTACGATGGAAACTTCTTTCATGGAGTCACTTGTCATGAATTTATTTTGTTGAAGCATTTCTGGGTGTTCCATTTAACCATCTTGCTTACAACAGGGCAAGAAATAAGCTCTTTTTTTAAAATTATTATTATTCAGTGTCTTGTTTCTCACTGCAAAGGGAATACTAGCCTTACCCTCTGAATTCTTGGCAGTTCTCAGCGGGGAGTGGTGGATGCGATGGTAAGAATGTGTTTAGGAACTTTCTGAATTAGCTAATTAACTGAATGTCAATGATTGCGTTCCTGTTTTCTGCAGCTCGATGTGCCCTCGACGTGTGCAGCGAAGCCTTGCTCCGAGTCTGCCCCTTTCAGTTTTCCTTGAGACACAGAGTGCGTGTTTTAACATGATGTGGCATAAAGTTCAACTTTCCCTCCCCCCGTGGTTTTGTTTATAGTTTTACATCATTTATAATTATTTCTTTTTTTGTCCTTACAGGTGGCCATGAGAGCACTAGGGTTTGAACCTAAAAAAGAAGAGATCAAGAAAATGATATCAGATATCGATAAGGAAGGAACAGGAAAAATCAGCTTCAATGACTTCTTGGTAGTGATGACACAGAAAATGGTGAGTAAATTTTAAAAGTCAAAGGGAAAGCAATTTTGAAAATGGCTCAGTACCTTTTGTCTCCTTTCAGTTTTGGTGGAGAATGAAAGCAGTATTTTAGTCTTAACAACAAAATATGTAAAAGTTAGGGCAGTCCCTGTCTTGTAATTCTATCTCACTTTTCAAGTTAAGGTTTAAATTACTATTTTGCAATCAAGGGTTTTGTGTGTGTGAGAAAAGGGAAAATACGAAATCAAGATTTTTATCATAGAGTAAACCCAGCTCTGGCCTGCGGGAAGCTGTCGGAGTATTGACGTGTGACATGGATCACTGTAGCAACGCACTGTATTTTCTTTTCTGGAGTTTTAAGACATTTACAGATGAAATCTCAGATTTAAAAAATTTTTAAAAAATGTTGAGTAAACCCAGATACTTAACAGCGGAAGATCCTGATACTGAAATCCCAAAGGCATCTGCTAGCTATGAAGGAAAAAAAATCCCTGAAGCCTTGAGGTTCAGGAAGCATCACTGTGTCTCTTCTCCCATCAGCTTTTGTACACACATGTCCTGCTGGCTGGGCTTTAAATTTCCTCTTAAGAGAGTTTCTCAGTCTTTCTGATGCTTGTCTTTTATAACTTTGAGTGTTAGTTACAACATAACCACTACTTTTCTTTCCTTAAACTTACACTTACTTCTTTAAGGCTGAGAAAGATTCCAAAGAGGAGATTCTCAAAGCTTTCAAACTCTTTGACGACGATGAAACCGGCAAAATCTCTTTCAAAAACCTCAAACGTGTCGCCAAGGAACTGGGAGAAAATCTCACAGATGAAGAGCTTCAGGTCTGTACCCGGCACTGGAAACCGCGTCACGGGGTGAGGCTCCCCATCTGCCTCCGTGTGTCCTGGGCATGGAAGGGTCCCCATCGCCCCATGTCACCTTCATGTGTTACTTCCCCACCTCGAGGGCTGTGTCCAGTTTTGGGCCCCTCACCACAAAAAAGACATTTTGAGGGGGGCTGGAGCGTGTCCAGAGAAGGGCAACGGAGCTGGTGAGGGGTCTGGAGAACAAGTCTTGTGAGGAGCGGCTGAGGGAGCTGGGGTGGTTCAGCCTGGAGAAAAGGAGGCTGAGGGGAGACCTTCTCGCTCTCTCCAACTCCCTGAAAGGAGGGTGTAGCCAGCGGGGGGTCGGTCTCTTCTCCCAAGGAACAGGCCATGGGACAAGAGGAAACGGCCTCAAGTTGCGCCAGGGGAGGTTCAGATTGGAGATTAGGAAACGTTTTTACATGGAAAGGGTTCTTAAGCCTTGGAATGGGCTGCCCAGGGAAGGGGTTGAGGCACCATCCCTGGAGGTGTTCAAAAGCCGGGCTGACATAGTGCTTGGTGACATGGTTTAGTGATGGTTTTATCGGAGTTAGGCTGATGGTTGGACTGGATGATCTTAAAGGTCCCTTCCAACCTGGACAATTCTATGATTCTACTTGGGTTTCATATTTGCGTTTGTTTAAAACCTGTGTAAACGGTCACAGTCTAAATCTCTGCCGGCAGAAATGGAAGAGGTTTGTCCATGTGTGTTTGGGAAAGGGATTCCGGGCTCAGGGATGGGATAATGGTACACGGCTGTCAAAACAGCCCAGGTGGAATTGCAGTTTTAGGGACTTACGGTTGTTTAAAGGCAACAACTTTGTTTCTTCCAGGACAGTTCCTATTATAATACATTTTCTACACAGATTTTTGTATAAATATATATATAAACATATTAGTGTCTAGTTTAGTAAATATTTTGTAGCATAGTAGGTCTGACGTTGAGCTAACGCTCTCCCCTGATGCAATTTGCTAAAAAGCGGTTCTAATTCTGAATTAATCTCATAATTCGAGTCGGTGTCTAATTTGCGAGCACAAATCTCTTCCAGGAGATGATCGACGAAGCAGACAGGGATGGGGACGGGGAAGTGAACGAGCAGGAGTTCCTGCGGATCATGAAGAAGACCAGCCTTTACTGAAAGAGGGCTTTATTGATTTTTGCACGCGTGTGCGTACGTTTGGGAGCTGCCTCGCTTTTTTTTTTTTGTTTTGTTTTGGTTTTTTTTTTGTTTTTACAGTCTTTTATTTCTCTGGAAACGGCAGAAAACACAGGTCAAATCTTATTTTTATTATCTTTATTTTTATCTTATTTTATTTTTTAAGGGGATGATGATCTTGAACTTGTGTCCGTGGACCGGCTGCCAACCTGTTTACACGCAGCAGCCCGGCGGTTTGGGCTGGTGAGCTGTTTACACTCGCTGTTTTCACCACAAAGCCCCTGTTTGGGTGTGATGCTCACACCCTTCTCGGGGTGACAACCAGGGGCCGCACGTACACCTCCGCGGCCCAGCAGCTGGAAGGTTTTGGGTTGGGCCCAGCTGTAGTCCACTCTTTATATGACTTATTGGCGGGGATCAGCTTTTTATACTCTTGTCTTGCGGTGATTTACCCCCTCTCCCTTTTTCAGTATGTTCTTTAAACGGAAAAATAAATAAAATTAAATAGACTGACTGCTCTTCAGTTCGCACGTTTGTCTCTTTGCAAAAGAGGGAAGTTGCCGTGTGCTGCTGCTGAAATGTCTGCGGGAATATTCGGTGGCTGCAAATATAAGATTGTATCGAATATAAAGTGTCTTTATTTTAAGCCCTGGGAGCTGCGGGAAGAAATAGACATACGAGATTTCCGCGTTGAGGGTTGTCCCGCCCCCCAGCTGAACCTCGGCCAATCAGCCCCCGTGCTTTCCCTGAGGAGCAGGAGCGCTGGCCAATGAGAGGCGCGATTGCCGGAAGCCGGTGGGATGGTGAGCGGGGCCGGGCCCGCCCTTCTCCGGGCCCCGGGGGGGGGGTCACGGCCCCGGGGGGCGGCCACGGCCCGCGGGGGCCTCCCTGCGGAGCGACGGGGAGCGGGGCCCCGGCTGATCCCCGGGAATGTCCCTCAGGAACGCCTCGGGCGGGGTGGGGCCTCGCTGAGGGGGCGGAGGGGGGGGGGGGGGCGGTGCTGCGGCCGGTGCCGGTCCCCGTCCCCCGCTGAGGGCGGCCGGTCTCCCCGCAGGCTTCCAGCAGCGAGGGAGGCGCCCCGAGGGAGGAACCGGCCCTGGCCTTCCCGGTCACCGAGGAGCAGAGGCGAGAGCTGCGGGAGGCCTTCGAGTTGTTCGACCGCGATAGGTCGGGCCTGATGGATGTCAGCGACCTGAAGGCAAGGAGCTGCCGAACCCCTGTAGGGAACAGGCCGGGCAGGGGGTGGCCTCGCAGCAGCCCCGAGGAGTGGCTTTTGGGCCACTTTCTGCCCGAACAGACTTTGCTGCCCGAATTTGGACTCCTTACGGAGCCATCGGTGGGGCCAGGATTGTGCCAGTTTACTGCCCAGCTATCCTGGGGAGGGGGGGGGAAGCCAGTGACGAGTGGTGTTCCTCAGGGGTCGGTACTGGGACCAGTGCTGTTCAACATCTTTGTCGGAGACATGGGCAGTGGGACAGAGTGCACCCTCAGCAAGTTTGCCGACGACACCAAGCTCGGTGGCACGGTCGACACGCTGGAGGGAAGGGGTGCCATCCAGAGGGACCCGGACAGGCTGGAGAGGTGGGCTCATGCAAACCGCGTGAAGTTCAACCAGGCCAAGTGCAGGGTCCTGCACCTGGGACGTGGCAATCCCAGGCACAAATACGGGTTGGGCGGAGAATGGCTGGAGAGCAGCCCTGAGGAGAAGGACTTGGGGGTGTTGGTGGATGAGAAGCTCAACATGAGCCGGCAGTGGGCACTGCCAGCCCAGAAAGCCAACCCCATCCTGGGCTGCATCAAGAGAAGTGTGGTCAGCAGATCACGGGAGGTGATTCTACCCCTCTACTCTGCGCTCGTGAGACCCCACCTGGAGCACTGTGTCCAGCTTTGGAGTCCTCAACACAGGAAGGACATGGACCTGTTAGAATGGGTCCAGCGGAGGGCCACGAAGATGATCAGAGGGATGGAGCACCTCTCCTATGAAGACAGGCTGAGAGAGCTGGGGTTGTTCAGCCTGGAGAAGAGAAGGCTCCGGTGAGACCTCATAGCAGCCTTCCAATATCTGAAGGGAGCCTACAGGAGAGCCGGAGAGGGACTCTTTGTCAGGAAGTGTAGTGACAGGACAGGGGGTAATGGTTTTAAATTGGAAGAGGGGAGATTTAGATTAGATATTAGGAGGAAATTCTTTCCTGTGAGGGTGGTGAGGCACTGGAACAGGTTGCCCAGGGAAGTTGTGGCTGCCCCATCCCTGGAAGTGTTTAAGGCCAGGCTGGATGGGGCTTTGAGCAACCTGCTCTAGTGGAGGTGTCCCTGCCCATGGCAGGGGGGTTGGAACTCGATGATCTTTAAGGTCCCTTCCAACTCTAACCATTCTGTGATTCTATGATTCTCTGTTCTTCCTGACAGCTCTTCGTGGCTAATTTTTCATGGCCTCGTCCTACTGATGTTAGACAGAACCTGTTCTCTAGAGACATAATAGTGGATGAGTAGCTGCTGATGAAAAGTTGGGGGGTTTTTTCACCACTTTCATATACCTGTTTCTTTCAAACATCTTTCCCTCTTTGTTTCCATCCTATTTGTGCAACAAGACATTGATCTGTTTTCTCTTTTTGGCAGATAACTGTAAAGGCTCTGGGCTGCGAGTTGAGGAAAGAGGAGATGAAGAGAATCATCTCTGAATTCAGTGAAGAAAGGTCAGGGAAGCTGAACTTTAGGTCGTTTCTGCAGGTGATGACTCAGAAAATGGTATGTGAGCCCAGCTGGTCACAAAGAGTGAAATTCCTCTCGCCTAAATTTACAGGCGAGGCAGCCTGTAATGCAGATAGCCACAGTGGATTGGGTCACTCTGGTTCCCTGCAGGGGAGAAACAGGAGTGTTTCAGGGGTTTATCTGAGCTATTCTAGAGATCTACCTTCAGGTGAATTGTCCTTGCCCCTCTTGCCTCTTTCCATGAACTACAGAGGGAGCAGGACGGCTAGTTCAGATAGAAACATGGCATCTCAGCAGAAATCTCCTTCCCGGCACCTGGGAGCCCCCACTTCCCTTCCTTAAACCTTTCCACGTGAAATTTCAGTTCCATCTTTATAGTCACAGGGGCCGTTTATCTTCAGTTCAAGGCAGCGGTGAGCAAATGTCCATCAGGTGAACAATTCACCATCTATAGAGAAATAATTCCTCGATACCCACTGACACTGTCCTCGCCTCCTGCAGGCAGCAGCCACGCGAGCTCGTGCAGTGTCCAAACAACTGCTCTTTGCTTCGTGTTCCGTAGTCCTCGTCGCCCATCTGACATTCCTGTGCCTCAAAAACTTCTGTATCCCCTACTGCCTGCCTGCACGCAGACATAGACTGTTGTCAAAGAGCACAGGCTCGCCTGGTTCTGCCTCTCCCATCCTTCCGATCTCATTCCAAGGCTTTGTGGGATGCCCAGGAGGTGACCGGGGCTTCGCTGGTGGGGCCTCAGTGGGATCGTAGTTGCCAGGGTGTGTGCGGTGCCCGTGTGCGAGGAGAGTAAGGGCAGGAAGAGCCAGCATTGGCCTGGGTCACTTTTGAAATAAAATAAAGCAGTTGGATCATTCTTGACAGCTGCTTCCTCCTCCAGCAGCTGTGCTAGTGCCCCTCTTCCCAACAAAGCTTGGCTAGGATGTTCCAGGCCAGGTCCCCGTGCTGCTCAGACAACTTATTTTGTAGCTTTTCCTTTAATACGCAGTTATACAGCGGTGGGGGGGAAGGCCAAGGTGAAGGAGCAGCAGTAGATAACCCTCTTCTATGGCCATGTTTTCCCCAAAATGACGCCTTGGATTTGATCCCAAGTGTTTGCTGGCTGAAGTCCCTGAGTGGGGATTGTAGGGGGGTATGAGGTCATGTTTACATGGGGGCATTTTTCATTTCCTTCCTAAGGCAGAGCCATGTTTGGAAGAGGAGCTCCTGAAAGTTTTCAAGGTGTTTGACTGTGATGACACCGGCAAGATCTCCTTCAAGAATCTCAAGGTGATGGCTGGTGAGGTTGGGGAGGAGATCATGGACGGGGAGCTGCAGGTTTGTGAAGCACAGACATACTCCTCTCGTGCTCTGCTCGGGGAGGGAGGGGAACGTCTCGCTGCGGGGAAGACTGGTGGGGGGATTGTGCTGTGGTGCTTTGTGATGGACACGAGATCTCTTGCCTCGCTTGGACATTGCCTGAGACCTTTGTGAGTGTCCATCCTCTCAGATCCCACCTAACCCGGTCTCCAAATCTCTGCTGTCCCCCAGGAGATGATTGATGAAGCAGATGTGGATGGAGACGGGGAAGTGAACGAACAGGAGTTCCTCCGGATTCTGACACTGACCGACTAATAACTGCAGCATTTTCTTTTTTGCTCCCATTCCCATATAAACAGCTATTTACAATGTCACGTCTTTCCAGCTTCCTTATTTCTTGTTTGTTGCCTTTCTTGGGTGTCAAAACACACCAAATATTGTTAATGTTTCGTCTTTGGGGTTGATTTTCCTGCCTCCACGAGGACAAGCAGATTTCTGCATCCCAGCAAAAAGTGTTGTTACTGGCTTTGTGTCTGTGATCTAAAGTCAGAGATTAATTCCAATTCTTCAGCCAGTCCCTGGAATTTCCCCTGTTGTGTTTACATCCCGTAGCTTTTCAGCCTGTCTGATAAATCAGTCAAAACATTCTTAATCTCAGAAATCCTGTATAACTCTCTGAAGTTAGCGCTTAAGGCAGAAACTTCTGTACCTTGTCTGAACTCGTGCATTGTGCAAAGGACAAGAGTCCCAGGGCTTGGGAACAGTTGCTTTCCAAAAGGTAACGAACAGCTTAAGCTGTGGATTCCCCTTCAGAAGTAACAGTATGGGAGAAAATGGCAGTTCTGAGGCCTGGTCTCCCCTGGATTTGTGTTTCCATCCTAATTAATTACTAATTCAGACTGAATGATACTCTGTGGTTGGGATACTGGCAGTTCACTCCAGGGGATTGTCGAAGGACAAAGGGAACAGTGGGCTTTTTGTGCTAAAAAACATGTCCCCCCACTTCCTGGCAGCTGCTGTCCCCAAACTGGCTGGTCCTTTGTGTCTTGGTGGCTTTTACACCTTCCCAGAACGTTATAGAAGGTGGCCAATGGGATGAAAATTTTTGGTAGGAGAATCAGTGGAAAAAAGGTAACACAGAAAAGTGACTGGATAAACTACATTTTCATGAGAAACCTGGGTAGAGTTGCTGCTCCTCTGGGCTGTTCTGCCACTGCCAGATGTGCTTGAACCCCTCTTTGTAGCACCGCTGCAGGACGTGGGGAAATTTCTTCCCAGCCTGGCCACCAGTGTAGTCTTGAGAGATCTTTCCATGTTGGTGAGAGTGCAAAAATATGTGTGTTTTGAAAAGGATGTAAAAAAGCCTGAAGGGTTTGCTGAGAAGAGCCTCAGAAAATCACTGCTGGCTTAGAAAACGTTTTACACGGAGAGAACTGAACAGCTCAGGCTGTAATGATTATATGATGTCACCTGTATAATGAGAACCTATTTTAAGAAGAACATACCAACTTCCATCTAAAAAGCTCCTGAACTTAATGGAGACAAACCTGTCAGCATCCAGGGGCTGGAATTGAGCTCCTCGACGACAGGAGAGAAATAAAGCATGGTTTATGTTAAATGATGCTGGTTAACCGTGAGAGTGAGCTACGGAATACTGCGGCACTGTTGTCGGGTCAAGGCTGAATCCTCCTTGCTTCCGCCGGGCGTAAGTCGCTGTGCTGTTCACAGCTCCCACAGAACGGTCAGATTACACGGAGAAATGATTCCCTCAGCCCTTAAAAACCCGTGTCCGGACTTATCTGGACAGCTCTGCCCAATTCTGGCTCGTTTTCAGTGCCTTCTGCTTGCCAGACTTTGCTATCCCCCAGCCATTTCCCAGCTCGCCCTTCAGGTCCCGGCCACACGGGGATCTCTGCCTGTTGCAATGCAGAATTGCTGCTTCCAGGTGCTTTCTAGGAATTTTCCTGGAGACTGGGAATTGCACGGCTTTCTCTGGGCTGCCTGACCCTCATCCTGGGCTCTATCTGCCTGGGAGCAGCATGGAAAGCTGCTTCCAAAATACTCCGTGCCATCCTAGTGGGTTTTCTGTTAATAAAAGGGAAGAATTTAACCTCTTCCCGTTAGACCTGGATGCTGACGTTGGTTTGATTCTGCTGTCACCCATGTCCTATTCATGCCCAAGTCAGGGTTCTACCAAACCCTAGCAAAACAAGTGGGATTTGTGACTTATTCCTGTACTGTTTTCCCTGCTCGTTGGCCACCCAGTAGCGCTAAAAGCGTGTCCTAATCCAGAGTAAAAAGCAGAAAAATGACAGCAGAATTCAGCTCATGTAAAAAGTGTCAGATTTTATTCGATAGCAGAACCGTGTTCCTTCCTTTTGCCGGTAATTCATCTGTTTGGTGAGGGGGGGAGCTCTGGAGTGACTGGCAAAGGTGGATGCGTAAGGAATGTCAGAAAGGGACCGATTCCTGTTGACATGATGTGTCAGGTCAGCCCGGTTGTGGCTGAGGTGACCCAGGCAGCTCTTCGGCCACTCGGAACCAAAGACAACAACTGTATTTGAGCCCTGTGGAAGCTCTGCTGGGTTCAGTGTGTGTCCACACTCCAGCAGCAAGTGGTGTCTCCTTGGTAGGACACCACGGCGCTTCCATTGCTCCGGAGTTCTCCCTCCTCAGCAGCCACCAGTGGTCTGGTGGGGGGGAGGACCTCTGTCCGAGGGGCAGTTTGCCTGTTGACGTGTGGGTGTAAAAGGGGAAGAAGGTTATCCAGGGCTCGGTATCACTCCAGAGGAGGTGGATTCTGTGGCCTTCAGGCCAGTCTAACCACTTCTTTGACCATTTTTCCGATGCCATCGTAGATCTCGTGAATGGGAGCGTTGCACATGAAGGCGCTGGTGGTCACCAGCTTGTTCTTCACGTCCACGTGGATTTCAGTGACGTGTTTGTTCACATGCTTGCAACCCAGCTCCTTCATGGTGTCAGCAGTCTTTGCGTAAGGCCACCTACAAGAAGAGAAGAGAATAAACCCTGCGTGTGGGAGCCATCATTGCACAGAGCGATTTGACGAAGGCATAGAGTGAGAATTCTGTTGATTACAGAGATATGGATGGTCCCTACAGAAAGCCTGCTCAATAGGATCCAAATCTTTTCCTATCAAAGGAGTTTCTCCAGCATTATAAAACCAGGAAAACCTCCAGACTACAGTGAGTTAAAAATCTGAGTAAGACAAAATAAACTGAATAAGCCAACATAAGACCTTGATGTTCCACTGTGGATGTTCCACTACTTGAGTCTGCCCATTCCAGACTTTGTGTTTAGGTTTGGAGGTCTTTTTCCACCAGCTTCCTTCAAGTGGCATTACTCCCTAGTCCTTCAAAGCAAGATCTACCATAGTTCCTTCCCTGCCACTGGGAGAATTTGGTCACAGCTTCCCCATATGAGTAAGGACAGTTGAACTCCCTCCCTCGCTTAACCCCACCAAGTCTTGTGCAACCATCCTGTTCCTCCAGAGGATCTGCTGAACTTTATGAGTGCATGGTCTGGTGTCTTTCCTACCCTGGGACCAAGGAGGTGCCTGATTCTGTGATGCTCATGGTGAGATTTCCTACCAGCACCCCAAGGTTACTCACTTCTCACACTCTGTGTCATGACCCACAGTCAGCTCGCAGCCTGGGAAGATTTTGGCTGCCAGCACCGGAGAAATGCAGCACAGGCCAATGGGCTTTTTGGCAGCGTGGAATGCCTTCAGGACGTCCTCCACCTCTTTGCAGACGATGCAGTTCTTGCCTTGGGTGGCCCAAGTACTCAGGTTTTTAGCCACTCCAAAGCCACCTGAGAAAAGAGGAGCAGATTAGACTGGAAGATTAGTACTCCAGGGCAGGGTTTTTTCAGGTATTACTTAGTAGAATGCTAAAATGGATTTGGTGGGTGACAGCGTTTGTCCAGTGTTGATAAAGGAATTAA
This sequence comes from Numenius arquata, assembly GCF_964106895.1. Lineage (NCBI taxonomy): Eukaryota > Metazoa > Chordata > Aves > Charadriiformes > Scolopacidae > Numenius > Numenius arquata. Next base: position 1,110,591 of record NC_133580.1, read on the forward strand.
AAATAGACAAGCTGAACCTTTGTGAGTGCCAGGAGATGAGACATCAGAGCACCTTTCTTGCTTCCATACAGAACCAAAGTGGGAAGGTGTCAATGTTGGGTACCGTGTTTCACCCACGAGCTCTTTTCTGAATTATGGTGGAACAGGCTGACAAGTTTTCACTTGTCTCTTAATCCTTGCTCCAGGCCTAATCCATCCCCGCTGAAACCACGTGGTGACACTAAATCACCAGCTGGACCAAGCCTTTCTGCTTCTGAGTCACCCCCAGAGAGGTGGCACGTTGGTGAGGGAGGGGAGAGTTTCACACCCAGTACAAAGCTCAGTAGATGGCACAGGGGATAATTCAGCTGGCAGTTACCTGCCCTTTCCTCATGGGTTTCCAAGGTAACATGCCAGTGCCAGGACAGATGGAAGATGTCCAGTCCCTTCTTCCAGCCTGTCTTCCCCCCCAGTGCCCAGTTCCCCTCCAGCCCATAACTCCCATGTCATTCGAGGCTTATGGCATGTCTAAGCTGTTCCCAAGACGTTGGGCACGCAAACCCCGCCTGCTGTCCTACCCGGTATGATCAGGGCATCCAGCCCCTTGACATCCAGCTTGGCTAGATCCTTGATGTTGCCTCTGGCTATTCTGGCGCTTTCAACGAGCACGTTGCGTTTCTCCTGAGTGGGCTGTCCTTTCACGTGGTCCACCACATGCATCTGGTCAACATCAGGAGCATAAACCTCTGCCTGGGGAGGGAGGGGAAAGGTCTGTTATCCTCCAGTCATTTATCCTAAGCATGTTAAAGATCATAAATTGTGAATGAAAATGCTTGAGTTACTTTGCTGGTGAACGCAGTGACCTTCAGGCTCACCTGTACGTGATATTGGCATCAGGAAGGTTATTGTCATAGGGAGGAGAAAGAAAAAAGCTTCTGCACAAGAACATTTACCCTGACTTTAAAGGAATGAGGGTGTTGTCAGCTGAAACCAAAGAGTTTAGCCCACACCGCTTGTTTTGGGGTGTGAAGAGCTGGAGAGGGAGCAGTGACTCCTCTCCTTCCTAGGAAGACCAGGTGTCGCAAGAGCTGTTGGTGAAGCCATTTCTTACAGTCTTCCACCCACCTCCCAAGGAACCACCTCCACTGAAGCAGCCCCAGCCCTGCCCCAGCTGCCCCCACAAAGCTGGTCATCCCCTGTGGCTGCTGCTGTCACACCATGTCCCTCCCTCAAGGACAGGACTTTGAGTTTCTTCTCCCCAGCCACTCTTTTCCCAAAGCCAGAGTATTTCTTTTTCTGGAAAACAACTCCCCTTCCTTCAGAAGTGTTTCAAGCTGACGTGCAGTGATTGAAAGTGGAGGGTGGCAAACAGATGGGCGATAGATTTTGGGACTGTACAAGCTTTGAAGTTTAAGAAAGGTGTTAAGGTACTCAAAGGTGTTCAGAGAAGGGCAACAAAGCTGGTGAAAGGGCTGGGAGACGTGTCCTGTGAGGAGCGGCCAAGGACTCAGGGTTTGTCTAGTTTGGAGAAAAGGAAGCTGAGGGGTGACCTCATGGCTCTGCAGCTTCCTGAGGAGGGGATGTGGGGAGGGAGGTGCTGAGCTCTTCTCCCTGGGTCCAGTGATAGGACGGGTGGGAATGGTTCAAAGCTGTGCCAGGGGAGGTTCAGACTGGACGTTAGGAAGCATTTCTTTACTGAGAGGGTGGTCAAATACTGGAACAGGCTTCCTGGAGAGGTGGTCGATGCCGTAAGTTTGGCAGTGTTTAAGAGGCATTTGGACAATGCCCTTAACAACATGACTTAACTTGGTCAGCCCTGAATTTGTCCAGTGATTGGACTGGATCATAGAACGACAGAATGGTTCAGGTTGGAAGGGACCTTAAAGATCACTGAGTTCCAACCCCCTGCCCTGGGCACCTCCCACTAGAGCAGGTTACTCAAAGCCCCATCCAGCTTGGCCTTGTAGGTCCTGTAGATGGTCATTGTAGGTCCCCTCCAACTGAAATAGTCTGGTCTAGTCTATCTTATTCTTTCTTTCCTTAGGCAAGCATGACCGAAAAATCAAAGGAGGGTGTTGAAATAACGCCCGAGTGTCGTCCACTAGAGGTCCCTGCCGATCAAGGGATGGGTGGGGGACGGTGCTGCCACCCTGCCAGCTCGGCGTACGGCAGGAGGGAAGCGACTGCAGCAGCTCCAGGAGAGAGGAGGCAAAATCATAGGCAGTGGAGAAAAGGTTTGGACAAGCCCCAGCTTTAAGCCAAGCAGGGAACGCGCACTGCGAAGGCGTTGGAGTTGGACGGGCTGGCTCTGCAGATGATGGACATCCCCACGGTGCCTCTCTATTTAATAGAGCAATCCCCGTTCCCAGGAGAACGGCTCTGACCCAGGTTTGTGGGTTGTTCAGAGCCAAGGGCAATGTTGCATAGGGCTCCTCTCCCTCCTCTTCCAGTCTGGCAAAGTGGCTATTGTGAGTAATGGGATGTTAGAACGGCTGCTTCTTTTACCCCTGTTCAAGTTCAACTCACAAGAACGTGTCTATTTTCAGTTCTAATCTTTGGGGGTTTAAAAAGATGAATTTCAAACAGCCGAAACCAACAGTAGTCCTTTAAACAGACACACCGAGGCAGAAAAGAGGAAGCGTGAGCCAGAAAGAACAGAGGAGGCATTTCGGAAAGTTTGTTTCAGGGTTTGGACATGCTCAAACAGGGAGCACGGAGCCAATCCTCCTGTAGAGCACAGCTGCAAGGGAGAAGCGGAGACCAGGGAGCTGCAAAGCTCCTCAGAGACAAGAATTTCCTGGAAGAGGGAGATATTGAAGAGCAGAGCAGGGCAAAAGGAGGCAGAAACGGGGCAGGAGCCCACCGAGGTGCCTCTTACCTGTGCCCCCTCCCTGCTGAGATGCACCAGCACGGCAGAAGCCTCGTGGATCTCGCTCCCGTCGTACACCCCGCAGCCAGCCAGCACCACGGCCACTCTCTTTCCCATGGTCGCACACCGGAGCGGGAGGATTCCCTGGAGAGCCCCAAATTGCTGTGCATCTCTGTTCGCTGCCTGGAGCCTTTTATAGCCCGATCCCTCCCCCAGGAGCAGGTGGGGCCAGGAGGGCTGGGCTGAATTTCTTACTGGCAAGAAGGTTTTATTTCCAGTGCCACAGGCAGGGCATGTAAATATTATTTGTTTCCTCAACTGACTGCTCCCTTGCAGATCATCTTCTCAGCACGTTGTCTCCAAAGCATCCCCAGCTGACGCGACCTGTTCAACAGAGCAGCTGTGTTTTTCCTCCTCAGTTGTCGATTTTCCGTTCTATTTCAGACTAAAGTACTGAAATCTTTGCGCATAGGTTTGTATCAAAGGGAGCCTGCCCAGAGCAAGTATTCAAGCCAGTGCGTTCCTCCAGTGCCCCTTTTTCTTTTAATCCTACACAGGCAGCCTCAGCCTTTCAACACCAAGATTTCCTTTTCTGACCGTAAATGTTCTTATCCTTCTACCCCAGCTCCCCAGAGCAGATGTTTGCACTCAGTTGTAGTTGTTCCCTGGCCTTTGGGTCCTGACGTTAGAAAACAATAACTTGATTCTTCGTCGACAGCACCATCTTTGCCAGGAAAGTGGTGCCGGGAACAGGCAGAGCCCTGACCTCCGGGGGAGCAAGGGGCAGCGAGATCCGCAGCCTGCGGTGGGGAAACTCCCTCGCTCACACAGTGAGTTCTTCCTTGTCCTTAACATGCTCCCAGCCGAGAAGATTCTGTGCCTCTCTATTTCAGCTTTGCACCGTTGGAATAGCTGTGGCCTGTTGAGGCTGTCTTGCCGTTCTTCAGAGAACAAACCCCTCGTGCTGGAGGATGTTTTTCAAGGGGTATTTATAAGAAATATTCCTCGCGTCTCTATCATATTTGGAAGAGACATGAAGTACATCCTGTGTATAATGAAATAGTGTTTTTGGCAAGTTTGTTAGTCATGGCAGGCGTGAGGAAGGTACTCATTGCTAATGGATGTGACTTTATTTACTGCATTTATCTCTTAAAACTAGTGATATCGGGCACCGCACACTCCTTGCTGCTACCTGTGCAGCAGGAACAAAAAACACATGAGAAAGGACTTGAGGTCCAACTAATTTCACTGAATTTCACTGAATTTCACTGAATTTTTAGAGTTGGAAGGGGCCATAAAGATCATCTAGTCCAACTCCCCTGCCGAAGCAGGATTGCCCAGAGCATGTCAGAGCATGTTACTCAGGACGGCATCCAGGCTGGGCTTGAAAATCTCTGAATTAATATTCCAGCACAGGCTTTTCCTTTCAGTTAATTTTATTACCCAGAAGAGGAATTAAACTGTGACATGTGGAAAACACTCAAAGCCTTTTCACTCCTGTTTGTTTTGGTATCTGGGGTATTCTAACTGTGGTTTAGACATGTATTATTTCCTCCTGTGTGGCAAAGCAGCTGAATCACGCTGCAGCTTTACCAGAGAGATTCTTCCTCCTTCAGCTGGTTAGAGAGCAGTCCTCTTAGTGATGGAACAAAGATAGCCAGAGGCTGATGATTTAAACAAACTCACTGCTCGCTGCAAACCACAGCCTTTAGCCCTGCCTGTTGCAAACTGGCTGAGCTGGTTCCCCTTACTGGTATAATTAGTTAGGTGTAACTGGACAAACCAGGCATCTTCCAGTGCTTGCTTCCCCAGGCAATAAGGTCAGTCTCAACAGACATGTTGAACCTAAAGATCTATCTGCAATAAACATATTCTTGATAAATAATACTTTTCAGCAGAGTTATTCCATTCTCTGGGGGAACGTCCGCACACATTTATTATGGTAGAGACATTGGGATTTAATATTAACACCTTGCTTTTAATCTGCATTAATATTCCAGTGAAGATGAACATGAAGGAACCCTGTTGCCTCAAAGTTCTTCTTGAGGGGTGGACACAGTTAAAGATAACTGTCCTCCAAAGCACTGAAGAAATCAGGAAACTTGGGGAGCCGTTAGAGGGCTCCAGCTGCGTGATGGAAGCATTTCATCATGCTCCAACTGGCCCAGAGAGCAGGAGGTCCATGTTATCTGTGGACCCAGACAGTCTGGGGTTGTTCTGGGTGCTGCTACAGATCTAATGCCTCCTGGGTGATGCTGGAGGCTTGTCTTTGAGCTTCAGTCTGTGCCGCTCTATGTCCTATTTCCAACGGCTTTTCTGTCCTCCAGCCCTGGCTGTGGAATGTGACTTATGGGGGGACATAGAGCAGGATCCACCAAGAGGAATGTCACAGTTTGCTGCCGTAGGGCCTCTTCAGAGTCACCCTTGACCAGCCCAGAATATCAGTGTGAAGCTCTTTACCCTGTTCTGCATCTTTTATTTTGTCAAGAGGCTGAGAGTGGAGTTTGCTTTAACAGGAGCTGAGTCCTTCACGGGAGCAGGCCCTGCACTGGTCCATCGCACACAACAACACGATGGAGGAATGTACAGAAGTGTCAGCCAGGGTAGCCCCTGTTGTCCGTCAAAGCTCTGTGAGCTCTCACAGAACAGTTCTCTGCCTAATTCCCACTTGTCGTGTCACCCAACACGATCCCGAGGACAGCATCCCCCTCTTTCTGCAGCCTCTCCTCTGTTGGTAAAGGCCTTTGTGCCCCCATCACACATTCTCCATGGGAAGCAGTAGGAAGCTGCGAACAGGTCCTTCACGTCACCTTTGGGATACAGCAATGACCATGGCAATGATGGATACTCACTCACTGCGTGTGTAGTTCTCCTGGAAAGCCAGCAAAGCTCCTCTGGAGTTATCCTCGCGCTGCTGGTCTTCAGAATTCATGTCTGCATTGACACCTCGCTCACGAAACCCTGGAGAAGTTCCCTGTGAGAGGCTGGGATGGATGTGGAGTGACACATGGACAGAAGTCACCTTTCAGGGGATGGCACTGAACCTGCCCAGGGTTTGCCCAGCACAGGACAGTGGTGCCAGGCATTCATAGCTGTGACAAGGACAAACAGCAGGACCGTGGCCAGTGCAAGGAGAAATAACTGGTCCCCAGGGAGCTCCTGGGCTTGCAAAGTACTTGTTTGCTCCAAAGCAAGATGGATTCTTTAAAAAAAAACCCTTAATTTTAACCCGTGCAATTTCCTCACTGGCAGAAGCAAAAAGGCAGTAATAGCAATAAACCCTCAGCGTTATTTTTCAGGTGTCTTTTTTAACAAGGGTTAATCAACAGTAAAATTAACAGGCCCCTGGAGGGAGCTACCAGCGACTGACTCACGGGCTGAAATTTATTGCAGCGAGGCGCTGGTTTGCATTTCCTCCCGCAGGCGGAAAGGAGCGCTCACAGAAGATGTTTGTAGGGAAAAGGGGTGGAGAGCAGGGAGGAACGCGGGCCAGCGGAGTTGCTTTGGTTATAAAGAGCTAAGGGAGGAAAGAGAGGCAGCATTTCAGCCCGCAGCTGGGTCTTCAGCGCGCTCCGCGATGGCCGACAGGAAAGTTGAGTCACTGCATTCCTCCATAGGGCTCTTGGGCATTTCCGCAGGTAGGGATCGAGTCTTCTTGGCATGGGAGGATGGGGTTGGGACTAGCTGTCATGGACAACCCCTTTTTTCAAATGGGGGCTCTGGAGTCGTGTTTATTCGGAATCTCCTCTGCCTGGGCAAAGCTTTTAGATCCAGAGATCCCGGTGCTTGGCTCAGCAGCCAACAAAATATTTGTCTTGGCTTTAAAGCGCTAGCCTGAACTTTTGTACTGGATCCATCCTGGGTGGGAAGCAAATCCAAACTTTTTGATAGTCATTTTCATAAATGATCTTTCTTTGGCTGTGCTTTCCGCTCTTTTCCTTTTCTCGCTGTTTTCCCGGCAGCTCTGTTTTGGGTGTTCCCTCCCCTTTCATTCGCTCCTTCTTTGCATTTCATCTTTCTGAGGGCTCCCCCTTTTCGTTTTCAGCCTAGTTTTCCATAGGCACAAGGCGTGTGTGATCATCTGTGGGGTGTGTGTGCGTCTGTCTGCCTGTTGTGTAGCTGGGATCGGAGCGCTGATTTTTACCTTTATCTGACAACGGGGGAGCACTCTCAAACAGGATTAAGTTCAAGTTTCTTAAAACCAGGCTCCCAGAAAGAGGTGAGACCTTGGATGCAAACCAAGTTACAGCACCCCCTCCCAAGCTCCTTAGATTTCATTATTTGCAGATCTTCTACTGTTATTTTTTGCTCTATTCCCTGCTCTTGCCACTCTACTTCTCTCCTGGCATTTTTTTGGGGGGGCAAAGTTTACAAGCTCTTTCTTTTTTTCCACCTCCCTTGTCGCACACAGGGTCTCTCCTGCTGGCAGTGCATTTCTACAGTGTACCCAGAGCGTCCCCCCTGATCCCCAGCACAGCTCTGGGAGTACTTCTCTTGATTTTATCATCTCTTTTGGCATACACAGGTAAGACTCGGAGGGCGGGGGGCTTCAAGGCCTCCCCCTTCTACAGCTTTGTGTGTATTTGGTCTCCTCTCCCAACAGGTTCATACGAAGCGTGGCAGCTTTGCCAGAGCACTGATTCCTTCAGCACATTTTTCCTATACAGGCAACCAAAGAAATCAGTGTTAGTTTTGAACAAATGCTTTACCAGAATCTCTGAGAGTTTCAACAGACTGAATAGATGATTTCTCTCTAAACGGTTCCCAGGCTTTCTGAGGGTGCTTTGGACACCCGAGGATTGAAATGACATGTTGATGTGTAAGTGCCAAGAGAAAAAAAACCACTGGCTATAACAAAGTCCACACTTTTTAGAATGAATGCTGAGTTATTTCTCCTTTTTAGCTCAGAGTGATGAGGACTTGAAAATCCAAGATTTGATGCTGGTAGTTTTTCCTCTACCAAGCAGACAGCTTGGGAGAGGCACTACATATTTTAACCCGTAAAATGTAGGTTCACCTCTTCTCTCAGTCAGTGGTGGCACAAAGCATTAGTAGAAGCAGCTGTATTGATGGGACCATGTGGAATGGACCACTGGGCAGGTGGTGGTTCACAGCTGGTGGGAATCAACAGCCCCCTACCAAAGGCAGGAGCTTCTGTGCTCCCTTGTTCCAGGAGATGAATACTTGTGTGATTGCAGTCCTTGGCAGCTTGGGGACTCGTTCAGCAGAGCTCTTGCTTCCCTTCCCAACTTGAGTCTGGCTCACAAAGCTGTATGATTTTGAGGAAGAAATGAAGCATTGGTCCATTACAAAGCTCCAGCTTGGAAGGAAGCTTTTGGGTCTATCCCTGCTGATCAGTGTCCTCACATTGTGAGGTGAGAAAGTATAGCAGTCAAAATAAGGTACTTTGTGATATTGTTTGGGGGGAAGGTGGGTTCCATTCAACTTGAATTATTTTAAATCAAGGTCTTTGTCATTTGGAGGATCAGGATAGTTCTTGAGAAGGAATGAGTTTTGCAATTCCTATGCTCTGTCTTCTGAGAAGGCTCAATTATTTATGGGATCCAGCAGGTTGTATGACACTTGTGGTTCAGACATTGGGCCTGACAGCTTACAGCAGGAACAACCCAAACCCCCAGGCAACCCAAAAGAAAGAGGTGTCAGGACATGATTTGCATTAATGTATGATGGGCTTGTTATTGAGTCTTGTAGGTGTCTTGAGGAAGAGAAGACAAGGGTTTGTTGAGCCTTGACTTTATCAGGGCAAACTGCATGGTACAGTACTCAGTTGGAGGAACTCAAGTGCTTTGAGCTCACCTCAGGCACTCTGATGAAGTTGTGCTGTGGAGTCCTTATGGTCATGTCTGCACGGTGTGATGGGGCATGGTGCAGACCTACCCAAACTCATCATAGCTCCGTCGAACATCATGCAGGACCTGTGCAGCTCCACGTGAGCTCCATGTAGTCATGGTTCCAACAAACCAGCTGCCTGTCCTACCTACCGTGTTCCATAACCTGCTCTCTCGAAACCACAGTTGTGTCTCCATTGTCATTTCTTTCACAGGAATTCGGAGAAGCCTAAGAAATGCCTCCCTGTTCTTGTCCCTCTGCCTGACCATCTCAGTGTTGTGGTGTGGCTATGGAGTGGTCTTCATCCTGGGAGGGCAAGGAGTTTTGAACGACACCGGTGATTTCCGCAATGCCTTGGTGCCTGGCCTGGTCACGTTTACCTTGGCACTACTCATTATTGCAGTGGTGGGCTTCCTGTGCAGAGAGGTCATCCTAGCTCTGGTTGCTTCTGCTGTCTCACTTGCCAGTGCTCATGAAGTTGCCATGCATTACAGCACAGCTTTCGGTTCCTCTGCTGTGGCTTGCAATTATATGGTTGTCTGTTTGGTTGGCGGTTATTTTGGTCTGGGAAGGATTCTCTATTTCCTAACCAAAGAGAAAATTGCCCTCCCTGGCACAGATCTGGCCACGAAAAAGACCCATGAACCGATCCAACCCACCAGTGGCAGCGTGAATGATTTTGCAGTCACCAGTCTGATCCTGAACATGCTTTCTGCCAGTGTCTTCGGCTGCAGGCTCCTGGGCGTCACTGGCAAACTATTTATCGGACAAGTGCCCTGGCTGTGGGCGGCTGGGATCTACCAGATCGGTATCTGCATTCTGTCATACCGTGCCATGGATGTACTAATGGCCACGTTCTTTGGTTTCACTTCCATCCTGAAATTTGCTGGAGGCTATTGCCTTCTGTACCCAATCTGGCAACCAGAGGAGCCATCTTTCCCTACGCCATTCCTCGTGGTTTTCTCGATCCTTTTTGCTGTCTTGGCTCTTTTTCTCACTTTTAAGAGCCCAGTGGATGGCCTGTATCTGCTGTTCTATGTAGCCTACTGCATTGCGTTAGCTTGCCGTCCCAAGGGGTTTTTTGAAGGTGGACCCCAAGGCGTGGATGTGGCCATCTTCGTGGCGTCTGCCTTGATGACTCTAATTCACCTGTACAATGGGAGAGCCAATGCCAAGATCCCAACAGGGAAGGATGCTGTGAAGGCCCTCCTTGCCCGCAGCAGTTTTCTGAAGCTTCGTGAAGGGGCAGACCTTCACGCTCCCTACCTAGGGTATTCCAAATATGCAGACGCAGAAGTGCTTGGCTATGCATGCAGTGTCCTCGCTTCTTTTGCTATGACAATGACAGGGGACCCACAGGCTCCACTCGCCACTGTGGTAATTCCATGGGTGGTGGTAGCTGGTGGGATCCTTAAGCTCTTAGGTGGCTCAGTGGCCTTTGCCCGGGGTAAGACCCTGGAGAGCAGTGCCTTCATTCTGTATGCTGTCATGTGGATCATCTGGGGCTTGACAAGATATGGTGGCCTCTATGGCACTACCAGAAGCTTCCACGCAGCCGTAGGCATCATTGCATTCATGCTTTTCAATTGCTTCATTGTCTTCTGCACGCTTTTCTTAAACACTGCCTGGTTCTTCTACTCACTCACTTTCCTGCTCATCGCTGTCAGCTTCCTGCTGGATGCCATCCATGCCCTTCCAGCTGGCTATGACATTGCTGCCACTCTCATCTTCGGCCTGGTCAGCTTTTACTGCTTCCTCTCTGCCCTTTTCAACAGCGTCTTTGAGGGTTCCTGCTTACCAATGGGTAGGCCCATTGTGCAGCTTAGTGGTGTGGGGGGAGGAATGACCAAGTGCCTTCACCTGCCTGCCAGGAAAGCTTCCTCAGTCAAGAGAATTGCAGGTAAGGGAATAACGTTGGGGGTGGAGGGTAAAATCTGGGAGGTTCTGTAGCGGAACGTTACTCTTAAAAGGACATTTTTCCAATCCAGATGTGGAAACCGTGATAATCTGATGGCATTTTGACAAAGTGGGCCAAGTTACAAGAGTCATTAGAAGCTAAATACACTCTGGGGGCAATAGGACCAGTTCCTTGAGAGGGGCTGGGTTCAGCAGTGAATTTGTTGCTGCTTCTCCTGTGTCATACCCCTGTCTGCCCGTCCAACCTGAGACACGCGAATCCCCCAGGCTGGGGCTGCCACCGAAAGCTTTGCACAGAGAAAGCAGGGCAAATGCGCAGTGCTTGCTCTCTCCACAGGGCTGAATGGCTTCTGGCCCTGATGAATGAGGCCCAGAACTCCCCTAAGTGCCAGATCTCCTCTTGGATGAATGCTAGAAAATGCACTGTCAGAGGAAATGCTTTGTTTTAGTTGGGCAAAGGAGAGATGAGAGCACCGAATTGGCTGTTTTGTCTGTGACAGCTCTTCCCTGAATTACAGCCCCTCACTTCTAGTCACTCAAGGGGTTCTGCCCTGTTCACATGCCAACAGATATCCTGAAGAACGGAGGGACTTGCGGCATCCCCACAGATACTGTGTATGTGCTTGTGGCAGCCTGTAATCGGCCTGACGCTGTGGAGAAGGCTCACCAGTAAGTATTTGCCTTGCTGCCCCAGTGAGGGCTTCCTTGGTGAGTCTAAAGAAGCCTCTAGGACTTAGAGTTGCTGCTGAGTAGTGGCTACAGCAGCCGTGGAGAGCAGTGAGACACGTAGCTTAGCCTTCATGGGAAGAACAAGGTGAGGAACCTGGGGGAGAAAACCTGAATGAGGAAAGGCGACAGTTGAGCTGGGATTATTTTCTAGGATATTGAGGTCTCCTGGCAGGTGTTGGAGCCAGGTAGCTTGGATATCACAAGGAAACCCAAAGAAGTGACAAATGGGGCAGGGGATTATTACACATATTTGTATATATATTTTTTCACAATCAAAACCCCTCTGGTGTTTAGCAGATGCCTCTAGATGTACTTTTGTAAGCAGCCGGGACCCCTCATTGGTGGGATTTCCCCAGAACTTGGGTAGTTGGGACTTCTACCCATCACTGTGCAAGAAGCTAAAACCTTTATTTGGAGGAGACATTCCTGATTGGAATAGCCATTAATGTTCCCTCCTGTCAGGTCATCTGTTGAACAGTCCTACTTTTACTACCAGTGACCTGGGGCAGAACCTATGCACCTCCAGGCCTCACCAACACAATTTCCTTTTCAGCATGAAATTAAATCCCCGTCTTACTTCCAGGCTCATTTTTCCTTGCCTCCTTCCCAGGTCCAAGCGCCAGGCTCAGGATCGCCCCATGTCACTCTGGATTTCTAGCCTGAAGCAACTGGAACCTGCAAAGCATTTGATCAGTCCCCTCCTCTGGGACTTCATGGAGGCTGCCTGGCCATCACCTATCAGCTTGGTGGTTCCCAGAGGTGAGGAAACACTGTTACTTCCAAGGTCTCTGGAGAGCTTTGGCTTTGAACCTCCAATTTTATATCAGGCATCCCCATGCTGACTCCATGACGATATCTCTGGTAAGATCCATTGTGTTGGGACTGATGTACGTTCATAAGTAATGTGACTCTTCCTTCTCCAGGTGAATGGGTGGACTTCCTGGGAATGAAGGACTCTGCTAAATACGTCGGTACCCCTCAGAGCGTTGCCATCCGCATCCCCGACTGCTCTGTCACCACACACCTCATCGACTTGGTGAGTGGCCAGAGCACACTCATCCCAGCAGTGCTGGCAACCAGACTTCACCATCTCGCTGTCCAGGGACTTGGCTTGGTGTCCATCACAAGCACCCAGGTCCTCTGGTTGCTGGAGAGAGGAGAGGAGGACAGTGAGAGGCTGGAGCACACTTCTTGGCATGTCACCTCTCCTCTTATGTTTCTTTTCTCTGTGAAGTGAGGATCCAAGCATGTTCAGACAGGTTTGGGGAGTGAAAAGTGCTAAAATGAGTAACTTCCACAAGAAAAATATCATTGGGAAGGCATGGGGTATGCAGGCAGCTGGTAGCTGGGTTTCTTGCAGAAAAGAGAGTGAAAGGAATAACCACTGGGTCAGAAAGCCAGAAAAGATGTAATTAACAGACACTTTGTCCGATTTCCTACACAGAACACTTGTGTTGCAAGCACAGGCTTATCTGAAGCCAGAATAACTTCAGAAGGCCAGAGGAACTGCAACACCCTGCACGTTCTGTTCATTTCTGGGACAGACATTGTAGGTCTTTGGCAATTGCTGGTGCGGGAAAACAAAATGTTCTTTCCTGACCAACATCAGGAAACCCCAGTTCAGCGGGGTGTTAGTCACCCGTGCACAGATTTTGGTGGGACTATAGTTGCCTACAAAGTAGGTGTCTCTACCTGGGTGAGTCACACTGAGCTCTCTTCAGAGTCAGAGAGACTCACGAGTGAACTTCGGAGTTCAAGTCGTCTGTTTGATACGGCAAAAGCGGATCAGAGCTTTCATTCCCATTTTTCTGTCACCAGGTTGGCCCCATTGTGGTCACCTCAGCCAACCCAACGGGAGAGGCAGACACAACACACCACAACCAAGTCTATGCCAAGCTGGGAAATAAGGTAATGGAGCTCTCTGTCTCTTCATTCCATCCGGTCCCAAAAGATGTGGGGATGGAGGAACGCAACCACTTCGTTCCAGTAGGCAAATCAATAGGTGATATCAAGAACCTGGGAGAGGAACTCATTAAAAAAATCTCATGGACAATCCTCACGTTGGTGTCAGAGTGAAAGAACAGTGTAAAATACAGAACTTGGTGGAAAACCAAAATGCTTCTGTTTTAGACAGTATAGTTATGGCTTGGCAACGTGCGTTAGTTCATCTTCCAGCACAGAACGATACGAGCAACGAAAAAATGCTTCTTTGCTTACAGGCAATAAACCCACTGATGCCTGAAGGCGCCAGGGCTCCAGCTGGCGATGAACTCTCAGAGCACAGGGGATTCCCATCTAAAGCTGAAGCTGGTCTGACACTGCTGCCAAAGCTTTAAAACATCCCTGGCTTTTAGAACTTTTCATAAGTTCTGGCAGTACAATGGTCGTGGCCATTCAAAT